>NC_132925.1:42697095-43005984 GCF_047675955.1 Chlorocebus sabaeus
GGATTGGGCAAAGGAGTCAGTCCTGTGAGCAAATAATGACAGAACAGTAAGTGCTGTGACCTTAGGTACTGGTACCTTCACTGAACGGGAGCCATACATTGATTTAAAGGGAGGTCAGCCATGGCTTTCCTGAGGTGGTGGAGTTGAACAGAGTCTGAGAGGAGTGTGGTAGTTAGCTAGGCACTGGAGAGCTGCGGGTCCCCTTCACTGGGAGGTGCGGAAGAGCAGGTAGGTTTGCTGAAAGCACTAGAACCTCGGAGTCCTGAGCAAGCAATTTCTATCTTCTCCTTTCCCTAAGCCCTAGAGTTGGCTTAGCAGGTAGGAGGTGGAGGGAGCATGCCAACAGGAGCAGTGGTGAGTGATTGCTGGACAGTGGGTTGGGCCTTTGTAAATTTAAATGCTGTGCCTATCTGATAAGGGCTCTCCAGGTTCCTGGAAGCCGGTTGGGTTTCTTTGTTCATTCAATATTTACTGAGGGCTGATATGTGCACAGGACTGGGCTGTGACCTGAAGGGTATAAAGGCATCTGCAGGGATTCATGTACAGGGATATACACCCACCATATTTTTTACAATAGCAAAAATGCGGAAATGGGTTAAATGCTCAATAATAGTGGCTTGGTTAAATAATATCTGGCCTTGTTCATATCGTGAAAAGTGATGTTTATTTTTGTCAGTTTGGCCTGCTATAACAAATATCCCATAGACTGGTGATGCAGAACAATCGAAATGTATTTTTCACAGTTCTGTAGACTGGAAGTCTGAAATCAGGGTGCCAGCATGGTTGAATTCTGGCAAGGACCCTCCTCCAGAAGGCTGTTGACTTCTCATTGTATCCTCATATGATAGAAAGAGGACTAGACAGTTCTCCTTGGTTCCTTTTTCAAGGGCACTAATCCTATTCATGAGCGATCCACTCTCATGACCTAATTACCTGCCAAGGGCCTCACCTCCTAATACCATCACTTTGGGGGTTAGGATTTCAACATATGAATTTTTGGGGGAATGACAGAAATATTCAGTCCTGGCCGGGCACAGTTGCTCACACCTGTAACCCCATCTCTTTGGGAGGCTGAGGCGGATCACCTGAGGTCAGGAGTTTGAGACCAACCTGGCCAACATGGTGAAACCACATCTCTACTAAAAATACAAAAATTAGCCGAGCGTGGTGGCAGGCACCTGTAGTCCCAGCTACTCAGGAGGCTGAGGCAGGAGAATTGCTTGAACCCAGGAGGCAGATGTTGCCGAGATTGTACCACTGCACTCCAGCCTAGGGGATGGAGCAAGACGCCATCTCAAAAAGAAAGAAAAAACAAAGAAGAAGAAATATTTCAGTCCATTCCAATGTTTGTAAAGAATATTTATATTTACTAGAATGTTATGTTTATTATGAAAACATTTTATGATGTTTATGAGGAATATCTAAGGATGTGGAAAAATGCCCAAGTGTGATAACTAAGGGAAAAGCAGGATATAAAACCAAATCCCAGGGTGGCTGAAGTTACGTGCATGAAGAATTAGCAGTGCATCAAAATGTTAATAGTCATTGTTCTGGAAGGTGGAGTTGTGATGACTTGTGCTTCTTTGCTTATGTTTTTCTGTGGTTTCCAAGTTTTTCACATGAATATGTATTAGTTTATAATCAGGAAAGTTAATGAAGATTTTTTTAAAATGTTCCTTTGGGAACCCTCAGCCTTCCAGAAGAATACTGGGGTGGAAGGTGTCACAGTCAAACACATGGGACAGGTTAGTTCCAAGAGCTTCCAGGCTGGGTGTCTGTGCCCTCAGAGGCCCTCAGAGGTGGTGGTACCTTCCCTCCCAAGCACTTCTGGGAACAGGGGCAGGAGGTAGCCCTAGGGCGCAGGGCGATCCCTGGTGGCCGTGTGTCCTGCTCCCATCCCTGCGGTGACTGCCTGCTTTCCTGCTGTCCAGCTCAGCTCCTCCCTGTAGCTGACCCTTCTCTAGGGCTATCCATGCTGATTGTCCTGTGGTCTCCACCAAGCCTGTAGGATGGAGAAACGTCAAGCTGGAGCGAACTCTAGGTCTCCCAGCTCAGTGGTTCTCAAGCATTGGGCCAAGGACTGAAGTTGGGCTAGGCTGGACTTTTCTGGTCTACAGTCAAACTGGAAAAAAAAATGGCATATTTGTTTGTTTTTCATGAATCCAAATGTTTTCAGTTTAAAAACTTGTCAATTTTTCTGACATGATGACCATATTTTGAGGGGGAGGGGGTTACAGCATCCTTTTGAAAAATGAGGCTGGTTGTGGTACATTGTGATTTCTTTTTAAAAGTCCTTTCTTGATAAAATTTATTTTTAATAATATAAAATCCATGTTGCATATTTATATTTAAAAATACATATATTCTGCTGATCTGTGAGATTCAGAACTGATCTAACTCAGCCTTCTCCTTTTATAAGAGAATAGCGAGGCTTAGGGAGGGAAGGGACTCACTCAAGGCCACCCAGTTAGTGAAGGCAGAGCTGGGAGAAGAGCCAGATCTGCTGAATGTAAATCGGGTTCTTCCCACTCCTCCATCTCCCGCCTGCTTCTCTGCCTCTGCCCCTGATGGTCGCTTGAAGCTCAGACCCTGGAGGACAGTGGGTGGAGGTGCAGGAGGCAGATGTTTGCTCCTGGCTTCTCCTGTAGAGCTTTTAAGGTACACTTATTTAGGTTCTGTACTTCTCTGGGACCATTATATATTTAATAGGCTTTTGTGGGCTGGCCTGAGGACTGAATTGCCATTTAAAATGCTGTTTGGAACCTGGAATGCACATTTCCCACAGAAATAAACACATTACAGTGGAAGTCTTAAAACAGACCCGACATATAAGGTGGAAGTGTGGCTGAGTGCCATAAGCGCGGCAACCCCCGTGTGCTGGGGATTCAGGACGAGGCCAAGCAGTGGGACACCGAATGACCAGAGAAGGCCCTAGGAAAGAGCAGGCTGTGAGCTGGCCTCACAAGGAGGGCAGACTTGGAGCTCTGTGACAGCAGGGAGTACCCTGTCCTGGCTGTGGTGTCCCCAGCACCTAACTCAGGGCCTGGCATGTCATCAGCCCTGGTCTGTGTTTGGCTGATGGAATTAATGTCACAGGCAGAGAAGGAAACCTTCTAAGCCAGAGACATGGAAAATGAGGAATGATAGGCCAGGCTGGATGGAGGGAGGGTTTGAGTCTGGGGATGAGGGGAATAAGACTGAAAAAGTGGATCGTAAAGAACCTCAAATGCCTGGCAAAGCCATGGGGACTCGATTCTGAAGGTAATGGAGAGACATGATGAAAGCTGCCCTTTTAATAACAAGATCAATCAGGTCACATGTAAGGTTGGGTGGGAGGGGGAGAGACTGGATTAATTTTACCAGAACAACACTTTCATCCTTACTTTCCTCTCTGTTATCTACAAGATAAATTCAAGTGTTATGTAGTGGAAAGAACATGGGCTTTCAGCCAGCTAGACACTCAGGAGCTGCCTGACCTTGGGCCCTGCCTCAGTTTTCTTGTTTGTAAGTGGTGATAATGATATCCATCTTGAAGTGTTGAAAGGTTTAGAAGAGATACAGGAAGCACCCAGCACAGTGCTTGGCACAGGGAAGTGTCCAGTCACTGGGAGTCTCAGCAGTCATTGCCAGTTGTTGAGTAAGAGATGATGGGGAAGTCAGTTAAGAGGAGGAGGTGGGCAGGGAAGGGCCAGAGAGAGGCTGCATGATTTGAATGCCAGGTAGGGCGCCCCCTGTGCTGCTAGGATTCTCCCCACGGGAGTTACTTGGAGCTGAGCTCTTGACTCCCTCCTTGCCCCTTCTCTGCCAGGCCGCTGCAGAGATCCCAGGTCGGGGCGGTGTGCAGAAGGGCTCAGGATATAAGTGTGCTTGGTTTCTCTCCCCTTTCTTCTGAAAGTAGATCCCCTCTTGGGAATGAAGACACCAAACACACTATATCCCTGGAGGTTTTGCGCCAGCTCTGTGGTTTTTTTCTGTCGGGCTCTTGTGTCTTGCTTGGTGGTTGTGGTAGCTTTTGAGGCTGTCTGAGTGACAGTGGGCCAGAAATGAATGCATGGGGTATAAGGAGAGACTGAGGTTCTTCCACATTACCTGGACTTGGGATGGTTTATTTGCCCCCCACCTCTCCTTCCTTGTGCATGTGCATGTGTGTGTGGGGGGGAGGGGGTGGGGGAGTGGTGGTGTTGTCTTTAACACCTGACATCTTAGGTCCCAATGGGAGAGGGAAGGAGCAGGAGTTCTCAGCCCTGGTGGGCTGGCCCATCCCTTCTGCCTGGCCATCTTTCAGCACTGCCTGGAGCCTCTGGCTCCCTGTGTGATCTGTTGGCAGAATTGTTAAATCGGATGCATTTGTAGAGGGCTTTAGAGTTTGCAAAGCATTTCCATGTATTTCACGTCAGTGTGGTTTTGAGCCCCATGTAACTTGGTGAGGTGAGTAGGCTAGCCCAGTACCATTACCCCTGGAGAGGGGTGGGTGGCTGGACAGGAAGGTGGGAGGCGACATGCCCTTAGACGAGGTTGAGGTGTCTGTGGCCTGGAAGGTAAAGGAATAAAGAGATAGGTGGGGACCACAGTCAGAGTTCTCAGGCGCCTGGCTTGAATGTGTAAGCAGCTGCGTTGGCAGCCATTTTCCAGGAGTGTCCCTGAAACTTGTTTTTCAGCTGCTCCCTGGTGGCTGTGACATTGTACAGGAGTGGCCAGCCAGGCACATGCTGACTGTGTCCTTCCCCCGAGGAGCTCCAGTTCACTGTCCCCTGTTGCCACCCTACATCAACAGGGCCTCTTTCCATATACCAGTTTACTACCACTTATACATAATAAGATTTGGGATCTTGCACTGAGGGGTTGAAGACACTCATGGAGTGTGGGATTAAAAGGGCCTTTATTCCTCAAAATCATACTGAGGCACCAGTTTGATGCACATTCCATTCCTAGATGGTGTGATGGTGGGCCTGTGTCTGGCTTCAGAGTTTCCAACTCATTAAAGCTGCGGAGGCGCAGGGGTTGAGTGTCCATTTGCTGCAAAGAATCCTACAGTTCCTCCAACCCCTGGCGCAGGCAGATTTCTTGAATTTGTGAGCAGGTCCTTTAATCCTTGTTGGAAGATGTTGGTGAAAATCAAGGTTAAGGGTTGTAAGCTGGGGCTTAAACATAAAGGTGATCCAGTATCTGAGCCCAAATGTGGGCCTGGTAGGAAAGCTCTGTTGTTGGGCCAAGCAGGGAAGGGTCTTGAGGACCAAGTGGATTTGTTCTCATCACGGGGTCTAGTCTTTATGGGTCCTGGGCAGAGTATTAGTACATGCCCCCTATTTCAAAGGAAAGTGGACAAGCATCAGCATCCTACATGTGCCACAGATGTTCATTCATTCAACAGATACTTCTTTTTTTTTTTCCAAATGGATATTTCCTTGAGAATCTTTTATGAGCCAGGCCTCATGCTAAGGCATTGGGGATAACCATAAATAAGTCAGACAACATCTCTTTCCCTCATGGCCTAGTGGGACAGCCACTGATTAATTATTTAGTTCAGGTAATAAGTGCTGGAAACAGAAAGTGTTAATATAATGTGGTAAGAGAATGTGTAACAGGGCTCCCTAACCTAATTCAAGGAGTCGGGAAAGGCTTCTCTGAGAACCTCTGGGTTTTTCTTAGAATAATGTTTTTAAATGTATAAAGTAAAATGCATAGAATTACAAAGAAAGCAGTTATATTGAAATACAGTTATCAAAATATAACAAGGTTGTGATAAAATAATATTTATGTTTATTGATGCATCATATAAAAAGATTGAAGGTACAAGTTTGATAACTTCTATAATTTTAAGTAGTGATGAGCATAAATAGTGTTTCAGGGTATCTTGTAATGTGGTAAGGAAATCTGATTTCTGTTGGTGGCAAAGTCACAGACACTGCTACCCTAATTACTACTGTAATTTGTTATCTACATTCATAAATGTAGAAAGCATTTATACATTTATAAATACATTCATAAGACAGGAAAGGCTAAATTTCAGTTAGAGGTTAGTGAAGATAAAGATGTCATTTTTCTCCATCCAAATTCGTAGACTACAGTGGAAAAAAATTATCTAAAACTTGGAAATAAAAGATGATTTTGTGACCTTTTAGTATCGTACTAGAGTATTGTATAAAAAACCACCTAAGGACCAGCTGTGCTCTAGGGGATGTAACTCTGTTTATTATTTGTTATGGGCCATACTTTCTAAAGTTAGGTAGAATGCAAATTATTTCTGTTTGGTAAAGAAGAGAAACACAAAGATTATTGCCCTGAAGGACATTAACCTGTTGGTATCTAATGTAGCAGTCTTATATCAGGATTATATTCTCTTTTTTAGGGTCTCTTATTAGCAAGTTAAGTAAAACTTTGAAATATGCTCAATATCTATTTGTATGAGAATTAGGCTTTTAACATTTTAGAATTATACTTGACTCCAGTTTAAGAACTGCTGAGTGAGCAGGACGTAAAGATGTGTTGCTTACAAGAGAGGTCTGGTCTGGAGATGTTGATTTAGGGGTGCTGTTCAGGAGAGTGGGTGAAGTTGGCTGGGGGACCATATCGGGTAGGAAGAGAGGGTAGACTGAGTGAGCTGCAGAACTTCAACATTTAAAGAATGGGAAGAGGAGGGTTTACAAAGAAGAAAGGAATGATTGTTAGAGAGGTAGGAGGGAAACCAAGTGTTGCATCCAGTCCAAGAGGCCAAACAAGATGAGAACTGGAAGTGCCTGTAGGGTTTATCTACAGGGAGGTCGTTGTTGAGCCTTCACCAAGAGCCTTTTTGGTGGTGGTGGTGGTGGGGAGGGTAGATTTCAGTGGGATGAGCAATGGAAGGAGGCAGGAGGATGGGAGGAACGGGGGAGATGGAAAATTCTGACTAACAGTGGACAGGGGAGTGATGTGGGGCCCAGAGAGAGGGTTTTTAAAAGATGGGTCAGTGATGGAGTTTCTTCACCTTAAGGAGATATGCATTAAATGGATTCCTGTGCTCCTAGCCCCTGGAGATGTTTTTCTTCAAGAATAAAGCCCAGGAATCTGTATTCCCAGAATACTGAGTGCTGTGGTACAGCTACAAAACTAGACACATTTTGAAGTTAATCTTATATGGCTGGTGGTACTTTGCCAGCTGAGCTGGGTGCTCTTGATTGAGTGTGTAGCACAAGTTCTGCTCACATTGGAGCTGTGTCACCATTGTCTGCTTGCTGTCACGTGACCTGAGCAAGTGCTTTTCTCTGAAGGGATTTGGGGGCTTGTGAACATGCTGGTAGCAGAGGGAAGATGGATCAGGTTGTCACTGTGGCTCTTTTCAGCAGGTCAAGCTCAATAGCTAGATTGGAAGGGAAAGCAGACTTGCCAGCCTCTCAGTTATTATTCTGGGTGGAGTAATGGGGAGTGGATGATGCTCCAGGGATGTCTGTCGGAGCTATTCACATTGACAGGCCAAGAGAAAAGCATCAGATCTGTCCTGGCAGGGTCCTGGCTCTACTGTTTTAGGCTTAATCCGAGGCAAATCCCTTCTCTGAGCCTCAGTTTTCACATCTCTAAAGTGGGGATAGTACCACCTCTGCCTATAAACACTGATTGTTTATGATATAGTTTTTCAACTCCTGCAAGAATAGTCATACATTTTACAGTGTAACCCAATAATATTTGGTTCACTGAATGCACAGTGTTGCCACCTATGCTACTCACTGATATTTTCTAGTCAATGTAATTTTTTTAAAAATGTAACTCACTGATTCTATGACTAGACTCTTGGGTTGAGACCTGAAGGGTGGAACCAGTGGCTTAGACTCTCAACTTTAGAGGATGAAATGAGATCATGTGTGTAAAAGCATAGATGTATACCATGGGTCATGAGCACTGAGTTGTTATTTTCTTATCAGTTAACGGAGCTTGAAGGCAGAGTTGATTTCCGGAGTGGGAATTCACCTGCTCTTCCTCCCTCCCTGCTGCCTAATTCAATGTTCCCTCTCCCAGTTCTTCCTCGTTAACAGGCCTGGCACACCAAGCTGGCAGTGATCCAGAGCCCTCCTGGCTCAAGAAGAGGTTTTCCAAAACATTAAAAGCTTTAGGGACTTAAGTCCTGGCTAAATGCACTGCAGTTGCAATTTCAGGATAAGAAAACCTGTTTTCATAAGCTCTCAGATAAGTTGCCCTGCCCCTGAATTGTCTATTGTTGACAACCACATTTGTGCTGTGGGGAATACAGGAGGGGAGAAACTGTGCTGCGTAGCCCCAAATATAAGGTGTGGCTTTTTAAAGGAAGCGAAATAGAAGAAATGCAGCTGGCCTTGTATTTACAGCAGCAAGCAGTAAGATGTGTGTGGCTCTGGGAATCTGTCTTCCTTACGCCCCACCTCTGGTGCTGGCGTCTGTCAGACTTGGGTCTGAATCATAGCTCTCTTACTTGCTGTGTGACCTTCAGCAAATGTTGTAACTCCCCTTAGTCTCAGTTTCTTTATCTATAAAATGGGAACAATAAAAGTGCTTACTTCATACACTTGTCAAGATAATTCAGTTGGATAACACGTGAACTGCTTAGCTCACTGCTGGTCATACAATAAGCACTCTGCTTTTGGCTGTTGTTGTTATCATGGGCTAATCCCTAAGCCCTGGATTTGGAATTAAAGGATCCTCTCTTGCATTCTGTTCCTTGCCAGGTGCTTTTGCATTTCTGTTCGTTAATAAGCACAGTTAGCTCTCTTGGCTCCCAGTAGCCAAGGGTCTCACATCCCAGGGCCAGCCTCTCCTGCCACCTCTCTCTCTCTCACACACACACACACACACGCACACAACAGTATCACCACCATTCAGGGGACTCATGGTGCTTGGTTTTATTTCAGAGGCTGCTGGGTAGACATTTGAACATTGGGAAGTATCGGTGGTGAGATCCCCCGGCTTGATTTAAGGTTAGGCCTTCACTCCTTGTGCAGAGTAGTGTTTAGCTATGGTGGCTCATGGCAGATGTTTAGAATTCACCCTTTTAAGGGGCATACAGTATGCATATTTTAAAATTAATTTTCTTTCTTTCTTTCTTTCTTTCTTTCTTTCTTTCTTTCTTTCTTTCTTGAATTTACCCTTTTAAGGGGCATACAGTATACATATTTTAAAATTAATTTTCCTTCCTTCCTTCCTTCCTTCCTTCCTTCCTTCCTTCCTTCCTTCCTTCCTTCCTTCTTTCTTTTTTTGAGACAGAGTCTCGCTCTGTTGCCCAGGCTGGAGTGTAGTGGTATGATCTCAGCTCACTATGACCTCTGCCTCCCTGGTTCAAGTGATTCTTCTGTCTCAGCCTCCTGAGTAGCTGGGATTACAGGCGCGTGCCACCATGCCCGGCTAATTTTTGTATTTTCAGTAGAGACGGGGTTTCACCATATTACCCAGGCTGGTCTCAAACTCCCGACCTTGTGATCTGCCCGCCTCAGCCTCCCAAAGTGCTGGGATTACAGGCGTGAGCCACCGCGCCTGGCCTAAAATTAATGTTCTTTCTTATATCTCTCATCAAAACCATTCTACAAGTATTTGCTAGGTATATGTTGCATGCCAAGTACTTTGCAGATTCCATACAATAGTTATAAAAAAAGCCAAACCACCCAGTGTCACATGAACAGAGGCGAGACTGTTCAGCTAGCAGTGCAGAAGGACACATGAGCACTGCACATACGTGGGAAAGGACACAGAGCAAGTGCTGGGCGGGGAGGAATCAGAAGGCCTATGCAAGAGCTGGGGACAGTATCTGGTTGTGTTCTGGAAGCCTCTTTCTTTCCTTTCTTTTTTTTAGGCAAGTTTTTTTCTTTTTAACTTTTATTTAGAAATAATATCGGATTTATAGAAGAGTTGCAAGAAGAATCCAAAGGATTGTTATGTGCCCTTTATCTCGATTCCACAAATATTAGAATTTATTACATTTGGTTTTATCATACTTCTCTTCTATATATATGAAGTTTATATATGATATTCCTTTGCCCCATAAATACTTCAATATTTCCTAAAACACAAAAACATTCTCTTATGTAACCACAGTACAACGATCAAAACTAGGAAGGTAGTATTTTATTCAGGACCCAAACCAGAATCACAGTGCATTTAATTGTCCTTCTTTAGTCTCCTTTAATCTGGAACAGTTCTTCAGTCTCTGTCTTTTGTGACCTTGACATTTTTAAAGAATTTTCCTCAATTTGGTTTTTGACGATGTTTTCATTTAGTGCCTTATATCAGGGGGCACCTGACGTCAATTTGACCCATTACTGGTGGTGTGTCTGTTGGCCCCTTAGTTAAGGGGGTTTCTGCCATGTACAGTGGGGAACCACTGTAAAGTTACATTTTCTGATGGGGAGATACTTTGAGGCAGTTAATTATTTTTATAATGGTAGCCAAGTGTTGGTAATTTTTTTCTTTAAACATTTAGATTGGACATGCTTATTATGACAAGTTGAAAAAATAGAGAAAGGGGAAGAATAAATACTACTGAGGGCAAATCCTCAGTGTTTTTCTGAGCATACTTTTGTTTACTTATAGTTGTGGTTATACCATGCATATTTTAAATTCTATTTTTAAAGACAACATTAAAGCAAACATTTTTGCATTGTGAAGTCTTTAGAAACACCATTTAAATAAAATACCATCGAAATGGCTTATTCTTCTATTGAGTGGCTTACTCTGTGTAACTATTCTGTTGTTGCTGGACATTTAGGTTGTTTATAGGTTTTAACTCTTATGAGTAGAATGGTTGTGAGTCATATGTGTGTCAGACCTCTGCTAATTTCCTCAGGACACATTCCCAGAAGTGGAATTACCAAGTCAAAGAGCATAAATACTTTAGAGATACATGATAAATTATGCCAGCTACCTTTCCAAAAGAATTGTACTAGTTGAGGTTTCTGCCAGCAGTATATGACAGTTGAGCTCCATATTTTAAGAGGTTCACTAATGGTGTTTCTCAACCTTTTATTTTTTTTAAACTGTGACCCACCAATGAAGATTTGGGTTGAGATTAATTTCCTATATTTTGATTTATGAGAGCCTAGGTATTTATTTCTAAAAACAAATTATGGTATAAAATAGCACATTACTCTTTTCAAGCTGTAACAGTCTGAAACAGAGCATTGGGAAGAGCTCTGGGAATCACTGAGGTGGCAGTGTCTGGACAGTGGGGGATTTGAGGTCACGCATGAGGAATTAGGATATTTCACCTAGAGAATCCTAGAAGAGACATGTTTGCTGTCTTTGGAGTGTGATAGGCTGACAGATGCGTGCGTGTGTGTGTGTGTGTGGGGGGATTTAACGTTTCTAATGAGGAGGGCTCCAAGATGATATGGGTATGGTGTAGGACATGGGACTTCCACATATTAGCATATTGAGTTCCCACAGCCTCCTGGTCCAGCTGAGTTGAGTGGTCTCAGGAGATTTTGAGTCCCTGGCTCTGGAGGGCTACCTGGAGGCTGGAGATGGTATGTGAGGAATTTTGAGGGGATTTCTATATTTGTGGGAAACCAGTCAGCCCAACTCAAATCTGAATTGAAAGAGATGTCCTGGCTTTTTTGTCACCAGAATGATCCTCTTACCAGAAAAGGGCTGGGGTAAGGAAACTGGAGAGTTCCCGGGCTAATTCTTCTTTCATTTGTGGATAGCTGGCATCAGGTGACCAAGGTACCTGATAAGAACAGGCACACTGAAAATTTGGGCTACTAGGAAGAACACTGGGTAAATCAATCCCTTGACAGTCTCTCTGTCTCCTTCCTTATAGATAACATATCTAAAGTTTAATGCATGATTTGGTGCTTGAGGCACTTTGAAATATCCCAATTAGAACAGATGTTTGTATCTCTTTCTAGTTAAAGCTTTTGTTCAGTGGACACTCAAGATCTATTTGTATGTGTGCCAGAAGACCCAGAATGAGAACTCCTTAAAAAGATCATTTATTGGCCGGAAGCGGTGGCTCAAGCCTGTAATCGCAGCACTTTGGGAGGCCGAGATGGGCGGATCACGAGGTCAGGAGATGGAGACCATCCTGGCTAACCCAGTGAAACCCCGTCTCTACTAAAAAATACAAAAAACTAGCTGGGCGAGGTGGCGGGCACCTGTAGTCCCAGCTACTCGGGAGGCTGAGGCAGGAGAATGGCGTGAACCCGGAGGCAGAGCTTGCAGTGAGCTGAGATCCGGCCACTGCACTCCAGCCTGGGTGACAGAGTGAGACTCCGTCTCAAAAAAAAAAAAAAAAAAAAAAAAGATCATTTATTTCACTCATGCAGAAGCCTGCACAGGGATATTCCAGGGCCAGAATATCCCTGTGTAGTGTCAGGGACGCAGGTAACATCTATCTTGTTAGCTCCTCTTTAGCAGGCCCTTCCTCCCTATTGTCTCAAGGTGGCTGCTTGAGTTCTAGCCATCTTGTCCAAATTCCAGCTGGCAGGAATGAGGCAGGGACTGAGAAGAGTCATATCAGATGTCTGTTAAAGTTGCCACATCACACTTAAGCTCGCGTTCCAGGGGCTGGAACATGGCCACACTTGCTGCAAGGGAGACTGAGAGGTGAAGAGGTTTTTACTGCAGGTGGCCACTTACCCAGGGAAACTCAATGGTTTCTTCACAAAGCGTGATTACCTCACAGTCCTCTGGTGGTGATCATGAGAATAGGTTTACCAAATGATACGACTGTAAAGAACTTTGGAAATCACTCTCAGTTCCTCAGTTTTCCAGAGTAGGAAGTAGACTTGGAGAAGGAGAGACGACAACCAGTAATAATCAAAGTCAGCACAAAACTTGAGTTTCTGACTCCAGGTACAGTGCTCTTTCTGCCAAACCACAGCTCTAAATTCTCAGCCCGCTCAAGTTCTCTGACCTTGGATTCAGGGCCACATCTGTTTTCTCAGGTCCTCCTCTTTTCCCTGAGTCCCTTTAGTACCAGCTTCTTAAGAGTCTAGACTTAGATTCTGACATTTCAAAACTATTTTGAGCAAAATGTGGGTTAAACTAAATTAAACCTGTTTCTTCACAGTTCTCAACATAAGGGTATCTTTTTTCCAGGTGACAGAGCAAAAGAGGTTGAGTCCCACCTTCACCCTTTTTCCTCAATGTTAAACTTCTGTTCCCAAGTCTTCCTCCGTTAGCAAGCTGCTTTTACATAATTGAATATCGCTGGCTTCATGGTCTGCATTGAATAGTAAATCCATAATGACAGACGGCTTTGCTAGTTATAGAGAATGTGAGGGTGCTGGCACACGCCCCAGAGATGAGGAGCTTTTTAAAGCTGAGGTGTAATGTGGCAAGGACTGTTCTCCCTGATTATCTTCCAGCGTACCGGGACTCTTATCTCTTTAGTTTGATGGTGAGGCTGGGTGGCGATCAGCCTCGTTAAGTGAGGTAAGTGAAGAGGGGAGCTTGTGTGTGCTATGTTAGCAGATGGAGAGGACCACACACTTCCTGCACACAGTCTCTGGCTGGGAACAGACCTGGGCTAATTGCCACATTTAGGATCTTCATGCTCTTGGCCCCAGGAACCTTGGGAGACTCCAGGATCTGCTGGGCTTGCAGAAAGCAGAGGGTTAGTCTAAACCCCTGCTGGGACCCTCCTTGCCCTGGGATTCTGGGAGATGGGGGCATTTCCTGGTTGCTTCGGCAGGCCCTGCCTTAGAAGGAGATGTTCCTTTTCTGCTTGGGTTGTGCCATCTGTTGCAGCAGTCCAGGGAGCCTGTGGGGTTGAGAGAAGCAGGCCTCCTCTGGCCAGGAGTCGGGAGTTGGGAGGCCCAACTTGTAGTCCTGGCTCTGTTACTTACCTACTGTGTGACCTTCGTAATTAATGTAACCTGTCTGAGCCTCAGTTTCCTCATCTGTAGGATGAGGCAGGTACCTACTCACTGGGGTATTGTGAGGGGTAAACGAGTTAGTGGGTATGAAACCTGGGAAGTGTGCTCTAAATGTGCCGTGTGACCTCTTGGTCTGGGTCGCTGTGCAGCTGGTGATGATTCAAGGCTTTCTGGTGGCTGAATGTGTGTACGTGTTCTCTCCTTCCTGCCTGGACCTGCTGCCCTGCCTGATTGCAGACAGGGCCCCTAGAGAGGAAGAGGTGGTCCCCGTGTTACTGCTGTCCTTGCTCCCCTTCTAAGTTGTCTTGCTAATACAGAGAAGTGCAATTATTCTGTGGTTCTGCATGCCAAACGTTAGATTCTTTGTCATTTTCCCCCTCACGTAGTCCTGAGCCACCCTGCAAAGTGGGCATTGGTGTTCTCCTCTCCACCTTGTAGGGGGAGTTGACACTCAGAGATCTAGTAACAGGCCTGAGGTCATCTTGCTGTAAGTGGTGGCACCTGGATTTTCCCCAGGTCTGTCTGACTCCTGAGCCAGTGCTCTTTCTGTGGTGTCTGGAAGACTGCAGAGGGAGGAGAAGAGAGTGGGTTTCTAAGTGAGATGGTGGTTTGTCTGGCAGGCTCTGAATGAGCAGACACCTGTTACAAGAGCACGGCAGGGGGTCTGGAAGATGAGGAAGGAGTCAGTCTCCACCCCGTTGCCTCCAGCCATGGCAGAGGTGGGCAGTGAGGACCTCCGTGCCCGGCACTCTGTTGCTGCTGGACTCTGAAGAGAGCCTGTACTCAGGGGAGGGATTGGGTGGTGGAAGGGGACTGGTGCTCTGGAGGGAGGGGGTGCAGTGAAGCTCTGTGAGGGGGTTTGGAGGTTGGGGGCATTGGTGCTCTGACAGCGATGTGCTGGTTGGCTGATAATAGGCAGGACCTGGCATTGGGGGCCTCTGTTTCCCAGAAGCAGAAAAGGGGAAAGCCATTTTTGCTGGCAGTGTTCTGCCCTGCACCAGGGAGATGCTTTATGGGTCTCAGCTCAGCCAGCGAGGGCAGCTCAGCCCTGATGTAAATACTGTTAAAGCTGAGGGTTGTGACCAGAAAGAAAGCAATTATTGGAGAAGGTCAGAAGGGGTTTGCATGGTGAACAAAGGGGATCTTTTTTCTCTCCTCTACCTCTAGAGTGATTGACTTCGAATGTAAAGAGCCTGCCAAGCCCAGGAACAATGCCGTGACTGGCATGGAACCCTGGCTGCCTTTGGAAGCGCTTCTCAAATCCTGCCCTTTCCCCCCAAGGGCTTGACAAAGGAGCAGATAGTTTTTGCATCATTAACGTTGTTATTGTTGCTGTAGTTATTGTTGTTATCAAGGTTTGTGGCTTGTGACTTATGAAGTCTGCAGTAAGGCTCTTGGCAAGGTGCTCCGAGGTTTGCTGGGACTGCATCTTAAGGAAAGGAAGGAGCGTGTACATTGGAAAGGTTAAAATAGACTGAAGTAGAGGAGAAAGGAGAATGTTAAGTGGCAGGAGGAAATTCCCCTTGGGCTTATGGGGAGGGAGGAAACGGCTCCCACTGTCTGCCCCTGTGGTTGTTTGCTAGGGTGAGGGTCTGTCTGAGGCCAGACACAGAGGGGCCTTTCATCCTTCCCCTTCTCAAAAGCCCGGTTAGTGTCTCAACTCTTTGGACCCCATGTCTCAGGATTCTCCCTGGATCGGCCTATCCTGATGATTATTCCTCTCTTGTCAGATCCTGCCACTCTGGGCAAATCCTGCTTCGCCTCTGCCCACTAATGCCTGCACGCCCCCATCTTCATGGGATACAACTTATCCTTCCTCTGACCCTGTGGAACCTCCTTGCACCTTCCCATTATCACCCCAGCTCCTGTGCTGGGTAGACTTTCTCTCCTCTGCAACCTGGCTTCCAGCTCCCGCCACGTGTGCCACTGACATTCTCTCCAGTGTTCCCAGGGACTTCACCGCCTTTGGCCCTGTCCCAGCCCCTCCCCACTCTGCCTGCCTGTGGATCACTCTCTTTTCTTTAAAAGCGGCCCCTCCCTAGTCTCTGTGGATGCAGCCCTCCCCACCTCCCTCTTGGTCCTGCCTCCTCCCTCACTGAGGGTGTTTCCTGTCTCCTCCCTCTGAGCCTGGCCCACGGGGACTTCATTTACTTGGTGGCTCACCTTGCAACCTGGAGGATGCCTGTATTTGATGCCTCACTGTCTACCTGTCCAAAACCTGAGCCTATTATCATCTTCCTTAATGTGAGAGGAAAGCCTCCTTCGCTGCTGCTTCTCCGTTCTTCCATCTTTGGCTGTTGTTCCAGCCTCCCAGCCCAGAATTCTGGGAGTCATTTTAGACCTTTTTTCTCTTTCTTCCTCACTTACCTATGAATAGTCATTGGGTTTTGCTGTTTTTCCCTCTGAGGCTTTTGCATTGATCCATGTCTCTCCACTCGGGCAGCCACCCAGCAGGGCCCTCCACCTCCGGCCTCCCTGGCTGCTGCCCAGTCTGAGGTCACGGCCAGATGAGTCTCTACAATGCCATGTTCATCCTTTCACTCCCCTGCTAACTGGGCAATGATGCTTCCCACTCTCTTCTTGCACCAGGCCAGGCCCTTGGGCAAACTTTGAAGAGCCCAGCCTGCCCCGCTGACTTCTGCCGTGCTCCAGCCCAGACACCCCCTGAGCTGTGACCTGTCTTGTTTCCATAGTCCCTTTGGGCCTCCCAAGGGCTGCTGTGGACTCACCCCATCACATGCTGATAGTGGGTGACCTCTGCTAAGGTCAGGAGTGTGGTAACAGTATAATTTGTCATGTTTATAATTCTGGGCAAACATTTCCTGAGGGCTTTCAATGGACCAGGCCCTGTACGGGGCCCTGCCCTCCTCCAGAGCTCTTAATCTTGGGGGTGGGGGTGAGGGTAGGGAGATGGACCCTTCACACAGCTTCCAAACCGGCTTGGCTGTGGGTGATGCCCAGTCTGAGCCCCAGCATCATGCCCAGTGATGGTTTTCAAGCAAAGTAAATTTGCTCAGCACGTTTCTGGTTGGGCTTAACTTCTCTACTGCGTGACACCAAACGCTGGGTGAGGGGCTTGGCTGGCTGGCTGGAAAGTGGTTTGTTAAATCTCAGTGGCCCTTGGTTAGATGACCTGCGGGATGGACTGGGTTTTATGGGAAGGAAGCTGAGGGTGTGCTGTGAGCCTCAGCCTCTTGTGGTTTCTCTTGTACACGCTTTGTTGTCGCTGCAACTCAGCTGCACACAGTGCTGCCTGGCAGATGAGCTCTGGGCTCACCCTCCTTCCTGCCTTCCCTTTTCCTTCTCCCCAGTTCCAGAAGCATGGGTGCCTACCAGCCTCAGGAGAGGCTGGGCTACAGGTCAGAGTCCTGAGGCCCTGGGCAAGAGCAGTTGTTGCTCTCCACTGGTCAGATTATCTGAGGATTAAAAACAGCAGTGAGGCAATGTGTTTTTCCAGCAGATTATTTTTTTCCCTTTAATCATGTGCATTGAGCTGTGGAGTTTTCAGTCTGAAGTCCATTAGCTCCCTGGGAGCAGTAGGATAACATATAATAATAATAAAGTTTAGCAAGCTTTTTGGTGAGCTCTTAAGGTGGCCTGCATAAGGGCAGTGGGTCCTCAGGCATTTTACCCTGCTCTGCAGGGTGTGATGAGGGAGAAATCATTCCTTGGCTTCCTCTTGGATGGCTTTACTCTGGGGAGAGGGAAACTTTGAATTCCAATGGCAGATTATATTTAGAAACACTAGAATATGGTCATGTTTCAGTCTTCTTCTCTGCTGAGATGGAAGTTTGTGTTGCATATTATGGTAACTGATACTCTCAGAATGCTTTCTGATTTATAAAACACGTTCAATAAATTATCCCATTTCATCCTCACAGCAATCCCACGAAGGAAGTATCATTATCTCTATGTCAGACGGGAGTCACTAAGTCTCTAAAAGGTTGAGTGACATTGGCTAGGCATCTTAGCTCTTGAGTGGTAGGGCTCAGACTCAATCCAAGGCTTCTGACTGCAAAGAGGCAGGGGGCTGAGAAGGCGTGAGCTCATATTAGAAAGACTGGGATTCAGGTCCTGGCTGTACTTAACGAGCTGTGTAATTTTGGTCATATTATTTTTAAAAAAAAATTTTGTAGCAGAAATTAAAACTCCTCTCAGTATGACCAAGCATATCAAATAAGCTATGGTTGCCTCTTCTTATTGACCGTGTTCCTCCATGAGCTCTGTCCTCACTCTGTTCTGGTCTGGTTGCTCTGCAGGCTGTTGAACAGTTGTCATCCTGGGATTTCTCTTCACCATCAACACGGTCATCCTTTTGTCTCTCTCTTTCATTAAATTCTTTGTTTCCATGTCTAATTTTTCATTTACTTTTTGTTTTAGTGGAAAATGGGTCCCAGTATCTTTCTGAGAAAGGGTACACTGGTGGTAAATTTTATACATCTTATATCTTTAATCTGTTCAAGTAAGTTTATTTTCATGATTGGTGGATAGTTTAGCTGGTTACAGAATTCCAGTTAGAAATCATTTTCCTTGAGAACTGTGAAGCCAATGTTTCATTGTCTTTTGTGTGCTGATGAAGTCTTATGCCAGTTCTGACTCCTGATCTTTTGTATGTTGTATTTTTTTTTATTTGAAATGGTTAGGATCTCCCCTTTGTCAGCAGTGTTCTGAAAGTTTTCAGTAATGTATTTTGGTAAGAGTATTTTTATTCATGATGCTGGGCCCTGCCATCTGAAGACTCACATCCTTCAGGTTTGGAACATTTTCTTGAGTGATTATTTTTAATTTATTTGCTTTTTTAGAGATTGAGTCTCACTGTTGCCCAGGCTGGCCATGAACTCCTGGGCTCAAGTGATTCTCCTGCCTCAGCCTCATGAGTAATTGGAACTGCAGTCATGAGACGCTGTGCCAGGTCTCGAATTAACTTTTTGATAATTGATTTTTCTCTTTTTTTCCTCTCTCTTTTTCTTTTTCTTGAGTCTCTTTAATTTGGCTCTTGCACTTAATGGGTCCATTCTCTTATTTTTCTTAAGTCCTTTTTTATTTCTTGATCTTTTTGTTGTGCTTTCTAGGAGTTTGTTTTTGTTTTTGTTTTCTCAGTTCTACTGCCAACCCTAATTATTTCTGTGATAATTTTACTTTCCAAGAGATTTTCATAATTCTCTTTGAGTATTTATTTTTCTTCATATCATTCTATTCTTATTTTATGGATGCACCATTTTATTTCTCTGAGAATAATAATTTTCTTGTTTTCTTCTGTGCTTTTAATTTTCTTTTTCCTCTACATTTCATCTTTCCATTGGTTTGTTCTGGTTTCTGTCATTTGTAACTGGTGAACTTTGATCATCTGTCTGTTTTGAAGAGCAAGGTACTAGCCCATGGACTGGCAGCTCTGTGAGTGTGTGGAGGGAGTGGAGAGTGCTTGTTTACTGGGAGAGCCTCACAGTGGAGATTTGAGCAGGAACTCAGCTGTTTCGATTGAGGATCTCCAAATCACTGTCTTTAGGGTATTTTTCTTATGCTTCTCAGTTTCCCCAGAGGGAAATTATCTAATCTCTTGCCTGGGGAAAAAGACTGGCAGGTCGCATTCCAGAGAAGGGAAGGGAGATGCTGGGGGCCAGGAGCTTGGAGAAATGAGTGATCTCAAGATTCAGTTTGTAGACTTCCTCTGAATCCCCTTGTCTTTTCTGACGGCCATCCTCCTACCCTCTGCCGGGTTATCTCCCAGTGGAATTTTTCTTACTCAATCTCTCCATATAGTAACCCTCTTGCTTTCTGTCAGGTGGGCAAGGGGCTGTTGCCCAGCTGTGCAGTCCGGGCAAGGGGATCTGCTTTGTGTCTACTCCTTATTCACACTTTTAATAAACCCCCACCCACTGCTTTTAGCCCACCCTTCATTGTGCCTGCAGAGGTGCCTGATACCTCCAGTTCTCAAAGTTTCCCAGGGTTCTCTGGGGGAGAATTGGCTCATTTCTTGTTGACTAACCTCCTGAGATCACTTGCCTGAGTAAGAAAAGCTAAAAGCCTCTTACCCATCCATTCCCACCCTAAGCATTAAGGGATGATCTTATTTCTCTGTATATTTTATGCTTTGGTGCTGCTAGATGGGATGGAGTTTTTACATTGCCCGAGAATATGGCATTGGGGTAACATGAGGAATATGGGCAGACATTGACCTCCCAGGGGGCTCTTGACTGATGTGTAACAATGCAGAATGTTTATACAAACCTCCCTTGGTATCCTTGAGGGATTGGTTCCAGCATCCCGCCTCCACAGGGTACCAAAGCCCATAGATGTGCAAGTCCTTTATATAAAATAGCATGGTATTTGCATCTAACCTATGCATGGCTTCCTGTATACTTTAAATCATCTCTAGATTGTTTATGATACTGAATACAATATAAATGCTATGTAAGTAGTTGTTATACTGTATTATTTTTATTGGTATTATATTTTACTGTTATCCTGTTATTTTTTATGTTTTCAAACATTTTCCATCCATAGTTGGTCAAATCTGTGGATGCAGAACCTGCGAGATAGAGGGCTAACTATGTATATCTGTAGTCCATACAGCCTTATAAAAGTGCATGGGGAAGGGAGACTGGGAGTGGGCTGCGGAGTGTCCCTAGAGGTGTAGGTGTGGTGCATGAGATGTGTTGGTTTGCCCTCATCCTCTGGAAGGAAAGCAGCTCTAGGCAGCACATCTGTGGGCACCGATTCTTCTGGGGCCCAGCCAGAAGCTGGAACTCACGGTCGTTGGCTCCTTGATCCCCAGGTGGTCCTGCCATTGTGGCTGTCCTCTGCAAAGGTCTCCTCACTCATTGAGAGAATCTCTGACCCCAAGGACTTGAAAAAACTGCTCAGAACCCGGAATAATGTACTGGTGCTTTACTCCAAATCTGGTGAGTGTCCCTTCCCAGCCTTGAGGTCAACCATCGGGGTAGGATGGGATTCAGGGGAAGGAAGGGGGTGGACATGGAAGGCAGGAGACCTTAGGATGAAAACCACTCAGGGAGGGTCCAAGGGACTTGGGGTTTGTCAGCTTCCCTCAGAAGACAGAGGCAGAGGCATACAGGAGCATTAGCTCTGCCACTTTCTGATCCCAGGGCTGGTTCCGTTTCTTTTTATGAGTGTTGGGAAAGTCCTCTGGAGCTCCTCACTCCTCAAGAGGGAGAGGGCGTGTGTGAAGTAGGATGGAGGATCACAATGACGGGCACTGGGGATGGATGTCCTGGCTTCCTGCACAGGCATGGGGCTGATCCCTGCCAGGGCATGCTTTGCCAGAGCTGTTGATTTACTGGCCAGGCCAGCCTGTTGCCAGCTGAATGGGCCCCAGGCTTGGGAGCACTCACCCCAGCTGGCAGCCCTGGCCCTGCCAAGCCCATCTGTCCTGCTCTGGGGTCAGATGCAAGATGGAATTTGGAGTGGGCTCTAAGCTTGGGACACAGCATTTCTTGGGGGCAGGAGCAGCAGCCTGCCTCTCTTCTGACCTTGAGACTGACAAGGACATAGCAGATGGAGAGAGGTTTGCTTGGCTCTTGGCAGTGACTTTGGGGGAGGGTGAACGCTGACTCCATTGAAGTTGTTCCAGCGGAGTTAAGTGTTTTTTGCTGCTTCTAAGGATGCCAAGTTTTCTGTGGCCCTGGAGAAGCAGCAGCCAATGGTTGAGACAGTTCCGGGCATAGGTTTCCCCGGCAGCTCGGCCTCAACCCTCACTGGCACCTGGGGGATGATAGAGGCTCCAGATGTGCCTGCATTCTCCAGGCATCCCTGGCATGTGGGATGTCTTCATTGCCACTTGCGGCTGCTGCTTCCCCTTCTGAGGGTCTGACGCACATACCCCAAGTGCATTGCTGGGACCCCAGAATGTGACTGGCATTTCTCTGCTGTCACCTCTCAGGAGTAGAGGTGAGATCAAGGGAAAGGGAAGCAATGTACTCTTGAGGCCTGGGGCATAGGGCCCTGAAAACATGTGGCTTGCTGCTTTGGATACTCCTGGAGTTGGAGCTAGGATGATTGTCAGTGATAGACATGTTCCATTCCTTCTCTAGGGTAGATCCCATCCTATAAGCTCATCATAATACAGTCTCATTTGCTCCTTTGCCAGGAGGGAGGCAGTGCGGGTTGTCAGAGGACATCCAGTGTACAAATGAGGAAATGGAAGCTGGGAGTAGCAGACTCGTTTGAGATCTCCTAGCAGCAGGTGGGAGTTGGTCCCCTATGCCCCGCTGCCTCTTATTTTCTCTGATGGAGGATGGGAAGAGAGTATTGATTCTGCAATGAGAGAAGGGCTTTGAGATCAGAATGGGGCTGAGACCGGAAAATCATTAGGGAGTTAGAGAGTGGAAAGGTGGGACCTGTTGTCAGGAGCTTGCAGGGCAGGAGGTAGCTCCTAAGCTCTCTTTCCCTCACCCGACCCTGTCTCGAGCCATTGCGAGTAGAGGCCCTGGTGCTTCCCACTTGTCAGCCTACCTCCTGCTTTCATTGCCTGATGGGGCCTGGGCAATTATTTTAACTTCCTGCCTCCTCGCCCAGGCCTGCTGCACGAGAGACATGTGACCTTCAGTGGGATTTTGAGCAGTGCAGAAACTGGATTTTCTTTGCTCCCTCCCATCCTTCCAAGCAGTGCCTCCCTTTCCATGGCTGAAATGCAGGTTAGGGCAGGGGGTACTTTATCTTGTTCTAGTTCATTTCTCCCCCTCCCCTGCTTCCCAGAACCCAGTCAGAGCAGTGAAACAATGGCTTCCCCACTTCAGTGGCTCGCCCTCCTCCTGTCACCCTGGCCGTGGTTTCCTGGGAGTGCCTCCTCCGAGTGACTCCGTGCATGTCTCTTGAGCGATACTTTTGTTTGCTTCTGTGAAAAGCTCAGCATGCTCTGTATTCACAAACAGCTACCATTATCCACACTAGAAAAGGCGATCTGCAGAGGCACATGATTCAGACATCATTTCTGCTTGGCGTGGGGATGTATCATACGGTTTCTGGCGGGAGAAAGCGGCAGATCGCTCTCCCCACCAGTCTTTGTCTGGCAGGACTTTCAAGTGAGCTCACAGGTGTCACCTAGGAGAATGTGACTCAGGAGCCTGCTGGCCATAGGAATCAAACACTGGCCACAGCCACTTTGCAGTGGATCATTGCAGGCTGGCAGTGCTGAAATCCTGGCCACAGAGGCTCTGTCCCTAAGACCCTGCCCTCCCACAGTAGTATCCAGGTGCCTTGCCCTGACCCATCAGGATTGACACCTGCACCAATGAGAAAGTTTTCCTTTCTTGCTATCACTCCATCCTGTCCCAAGGCGTGGTCCACATTCCTGCAACTGACTCCTGGAGGTGCTGTCAGGACCAGCTCTTGCCCCGTGGCTTCTGGGGAAGTGGGCTGTTAAATGGGGCTTAGGTGTCTTTGGCGTTGGCCCATCAGAGCCTAGTGTCACGTATAGACCTCATTTTACCACCAGGTTGTACTGAGCTCCTAGATAAGTGTGTGCTCCACAAGTAAAGGAAGGATCTGACCCCAGCTCTCGTCAGCTCCTAGGTGGGGTGCCAGGACATTTGAACATGGAGTCAGCAGCATCATTCCCTGCTTTAGTTATAGGATTGTCATTGTTTATGGAATTTTCAAAATGTATCCCAGAAAGACATGAGTCAGAGACTTTACTGGCCTTGAGGATCTGGCTGAGAGATTCTTGGGAGAGTAAGGTGTGAAGTGTGGATTAAGGCAGGGTGACTTGGGGGTTCTGTGTCCAAGAGGAAGGCCCCTGAGGATGGTGGGGTCGGGGTTCTGAGAAGAGTCAGGACTATTCTTGCAGCACAGGCCCTGGCACTGTTGAGTGCAGGGATGGGTGTTTTACCTGGTGCTCAGGACTTTTCCACCCGCTCTGGGATTGGTCTCTATCCTTCCTCACCTCTGAGGGAAGATGGCAGAGGTGACCCAGTGCCTTTGGGCACAGATGTTTAATTTTCTGTTTTTTTACAGAGGCGGCAGCTGAAAATCATCTCAGGTTACTGTCCACAGTGGCCCAAGCGGTGAAAGGACAAGGCACCATCTGCTGGGTGGACTGTGGGTATGTGCTGGGGCCATGTGCCATGTGGCTGTTGGGCAGGGGACACTTGGGGCTTTGAAGGGTGGGGACGGGAACTGTCCCTTGATTAATAATCTGGGAGAGAGTATGCGATGGAAAGGTTCCCTCTAGTGATACTTCAAGGTCACTCTGGACTGGAAGAGTGGTGTCTGGCTTTCCACCCCTTTCTTCACAGCCCAGCCCCCTTTCTTCCCTTTTTCCATAGAGCTTTCACTTTCTTCTATTTCTATGTGTTGCTTTCTTATGTCTTCCCAGAGGGAGGTGAGTGGCAGAGGGGGCCTTCCTGTCTTACAGAGGGTGGCCTTGATACCCTGAGAGGCAAGGTGATTTTCAGGGTTACCCAGAAATCTGCCTGTGGTGGGTCTGCAGCAAGAACCATGAGCTTTACCCCCAACCCAGGACATTACCACTAGATGCCTCTGCTGCCCAACATGCAAAGGTAGAATCAGTGGGTCGAGCTGCCTGTGCCTTGGCTTCTGAGGGGGCCCAGGCCTGTAAAGGTCTTCTAAATCTTTAATGTAGCTATTATTGCCTGAGTAATACGCCCTGTTACTACCCCGCAGGTTAAGTGAACATTTATGGTACCCACCCCAGTGTAATCCTCTTCCTCTTCAGTCTGAGTTCTAAATGGTTACTTTCCAAGTGAATTTTTGGGACACAACTGATTTATAAGTTGATGACCTCAAGTTTGTTCTGCCTGTGATTAGAGAGCATTGAAGGAGATTCATATTTTGACAAAACACTGAGTGAAACTAGTATAATAAGTCTTAGCCAAGTGGTGTGTGCTGTAGAGGGTGTGCGTGTGTGTGTGTGGCCTCATACTTCCAGATTCATTCAGATACTAACTGAACAGAAAAGGCTGCTCACCAGGCAGTAGGTGAGATCTTAGCCATTGGTTATTCTAGTTCATAGTTGATCCGAAAGGGTCCTTGCCTTCCAGGCATCTCTCTGTCTCCCTTATTTGACCAGCCATGCTCTGTGTGACTGGCAGAGTAACAAAGCCTATTAGATGGAGACAAGGCACTTTGGAATTTCCATATCTGGAGATGACAGCAGTTCTGCCAAGCTGATGGAGGCTTATTGTAGGGAGTTCTTACAAGGCTTGTAGGTGGTAGAAATGGGCAGAGGAGCTTTGACTTAGTTGCTATCTCCACCTGGGTCCATGTAACAGACATTACTGGGCATTTACTACGTGCTTTGAGAACACACAGATGGATAACTGCATCCTCAAGGAGCTCAGTATGTGAGGAGAGGGCAGACACTTAGCCCAGTGATTCCAATGTCAGGTGAACAGTGCTGCAAACACAGACTATATGTATGGAGGGAGAGCCCCTCCATTCTGCCTGGAAAGGTTGAGAAAAGCTTCACAGAGGAGATCGTGTTCACATTTGGTGCAAAGACCTCAGAGCACAATACCACGTGCTCACAGTGCCCTGGCTTTCCCTGCAGGCGGCCACCTATGGAGTGGACCCCTAGAACTGCCTGTGGAGGTGAAAGGCCTGCTGCTGTCCCTGAGTAGCCTGGAAAACATGCAGCGCAAGGTGCCTGAGTGAAATGGGGTCGGGGTAGTGGGTGAAGACAGACTATGGAGATTCAACCTCAGGACTCAAGTTTGGAAACATGATGTCTGGAGTCAATAAAAGTACCAATGAGAACATCCTGTGAATTTCCACGTGCTCAAATTAAAATTGGGACAGGGAAGCACCTTGGAGCTTGAAAGAGTTAACCCGAAGACAGAAGGATGGACTATTCCATGTAGTTGCCTTACTCTGTTGAATTTATTCCTGTAAGAGGAAATAGAAACTGAAATGTTAGATAGCTTTTAAAATAGTGTGGATAAGTAGGTGAATTATGGAGCCAAAGTGGATTAAGTTGGACTCAGGAATATCTGGGTGTGAGTTTGAAATTAGAGGCAGGGTGCAATCTTTCCTGAGTAGCCCAAGGTTCAGAACTCTGGGCTGCGGCCCAGGTAGGCCACTCTGGGTGGCAGCTGTCACGAACCACTGTTGGAAAAGGAGCTCTCCAAGAACTCAGCTCCTACCCTCCACCTCATTCACTCCTGCTTCTAGACTTCTAAACTTGCCTGGAATCATCAGGACATGGGGAGCCTCCGTGTTAGCTCCACAGAGCCCTGCAATGAGAGCTCTCGCGGTTGTCCTAAGTGTGTCCAGTCCATGTCTGTGGGTCTGTGAATGAGACACACCCAGGGATGGGCAGAAGTGCCGTTGGGAACTTTGCTTGCTGGTGCTGTCTGCTGAGGAGCGAGTAGGTGGCACGGGGCCAGGCTGCCTTCTTTATCCTTGTCACTGTAAAATAGCAGGTAGCCAGCCAGAGCTCACCTCCCTCAAATGGGCCCTGCTGAGGCACCCATCTCTCATCGTTTCCAGCTCCACTTCCTGCCCTGCCCACGAAGGGTTGGTGGCTAGGATGGGGACAGGGCTTGGGGTTGGGGTGACCAGGAAGGTCAGGAGTACACAGGCCACCCTGCTTTTCCCTTTAAAAGGCAGGTGAGGGGAACAGGGAGGGTCTGGGGTGAGAGAAGATGCTACTCCAGTGTTGAAGTGTCTTTGCAGGCGTGTGGAATAAGAGAGAAAGCCTTGGGCTTAGGAGGGGGCCCAGGCTGACTGCTGACTAGTTAGCTGCGCTGCTCACTAGCACTGTGACACCAGGCAAGTTGGTCACCCTGAGTCTGTTTCCTCAGCTGTGAAATGGGACAGCGATACACGTTCTGCCTTCTTTCCAGGTCTGTGATAAGGATCGGGTAAATGAAAGTTCTTTCTAAAATAGGAAATACAATTTAAATGTGAGACACCGTTCTCCTAGTGTTGTTTTTCATCTAGACAAGTTTGTTCAGGAGGAAGCTGGAGGGGGAGAAATGGTATGCTTGTTCACTCAGCAACTGTTTACTGGGTGAGGACCCCTTGGTTCTTGTAAGGATGAACCTGAAGAAGGTTTTGGGCATAGGAGTGAGCCCCAGGCCATGGGTGTTTTGCTCTGACCCTTAAGAAGTACAGGGTGCAGGCTGAGCACAGTGGCTCACACCTATAATTCCAGCACTTTGGGAGGCCGAGGCAGGTGGATCACCTGAGGTCGGGAGTTCAAGACCAGCCTGACCAACATGGAGAAACCCCATCTCTATTAAAAATACAAAATTAACTGGGCATGGTGGTGCATGCCTGTAATACCAGCTACTCGGGAGGCTGAGGCAGGAGAATCACTTGAACCCAGGAGGTGGAGGTTGCGGTGAGCCGAGATTGCGCCATTGCACTCCAGCTTGGGCTACAAGAGCAAAACTCCGTCTCAAAAAAAAAAAAAAGTACAGGGTGCAGTGGAATTTGTAGGACTGAAAGTCAGAAGACCCAGCTTTGAGTCTAGGCTCTGACATCAAATAGCTGTGGGGCCTTTGGCAAGTCACTGCCCCTCTCTGGGCTTCAGTTGAATCTTCTGGGAAATGTGGGGTTGAGTCTTCCAAGTTGCTCTCATCCCTAAATAGCCTGGTTCAGAAAATGCTGGAAGCTTCCGGGCTTGGTGTGTGTGTGTTATAAGCATGCTGGTGGGCGCGTGCCTTCTAGTCTTTGAGGGGGGTCTTTTTCTCTTTGTGCCCCTCCTTCCCCATTCCCCATTTTGGAAGGGTTCCTATCCTTCTCTCTGAGGTTCTCTCCTGTCTCCTTCTTTTCTCTCCCCTTATTAGGTTTCTGTTCCCTTTTCCCAGTCCTGAGTCCAGGACTCCCCGTAACCTTGCACAGCCCTTTTTGTTTTTGAGACAGTCTCTGTTGCCCAGGCTGCAGTGTAGTGTCACAATCTCAGTACATTGCAGACTTGACCTCCCAGGCTGAAGCCTTCCTCCCAGCTCAGCCTCCCCAGTAGGCGCATACCACAATGCTCAGCTAAGTTTTGCATTTTTTTGTAGAGACCAGGTTTTGCCATGTTGCCCAGGCTGGTCTTGAACTCCCAGGCTTAAGCGATTCACCTGCCTCTGCCTCCCAAAATGCTGGGATTACAGGCATGCGCCACCGTGCCTGGCCTGGCCTTCTTTTGGCCTCTTTTCTCCTCTCTCCTTTCTATATGGATATTTCTTTTCCTTTTCTTTTTTTAATTTTTTTGCTTTTCTGGCTCTTTCCTCCCTATTCCTCTATGCGCACCTGCAGGAACACACGACCACTTCTCTGCTGGTTGTCTCCCTGCTCCAGGTCCTGTAACTTGTTGCTCTGGGGTGTCTGTAGGGCGTCTGACTTCTGTCCAGGGTTTTGTCGGCTTTCCTTCTCCCTCACTCCACTCCTGGCTCAGACCTCAACAGCCACACTCAGTCTGGCTGGTGGTGGTTGTCCGGCTGTTAAGCGGGTTGTGTGTGCGGGAGTTGGTATTCCCCTCATGCCCTGCCAGCTGGGCGCTGGGCTCGGGCTTGGCGTGGAGTGCTGCTGTCTGGGAAGTTGAGCTGGAGCCAGCATGGAGCTGTGCCTGGTTTGCTAATTCCTGAGGCTGCATCTCACAGGGGGCAAGGCTGTCCTATCAGGTGCTTGCTACTTTCTTTTCCTTAAGGCTTAGGGTCATTGCTTAACCACATCTGCTTTCTTCCCTGCCCTCCTCCCCATCTGCTTGATTTCTCTGGAGCGGTGACAGCTTCCCAGATGTAAGATTGGGGGCGTGCCAGAGCAGGCATTACTTATTTTAAAGGCTTATGTTTTCTCCTAAAAACTATTTGAATTTAGCATTTGCTCCTCAGCATGTTCAACATTACTTACCCGGGGGTAAAACAGACTCCCAGAAGAAGTGCCATGTTTATCTTGTGGCTTCAGATACCTTCCAGCACACCACCATGCACTTGTTGGAGTGACACATCCCCTTGAGGAGCAGAGCCTTAGAATTGCTGGACTGGGAGGGCAGCGGAGGGGAGGCACCTTACGTGTCTTCAGAAAAGCCATGTTCCTCTCTCTTTTTCCCACCACTCTTACTAACTGTACTGCGTAATCCAGACCCTGTGATGCACCTTCTTGAGGCATGTACCAAGGGAAACAGCCAACTCAGGGAGGAGCCCTATTGTAGGGAATCCTTCCTTCAGAGGGTGCTACGTGACCACCACGGCCTGTCCAAGTTCAAGGTTCAGCTCTTCCAGGACTTCTGTCTCATTGCCTCCTGCCTTGTATCCTCCAGCCACATTCTTTCACGTCATCCTTGATACTTGGCATCAGGCGGTCACTCAGTATTTCTTGCTCAGCACTCGCCCCCCTTTTCTTCATGTCCTTGAAGTGAGGACACTTTCTACCTTTCTTCTCCTACCTGTCCCCAGGAGATCACGGGTCCACCTGGCCAGAATCCTGCCATGTTAGACCGGGACCGGTGGGAGGAAGACAGTTATCCCTTCTTTGATGGGGAAATGGAGCTGGAGAGGCTGGGGTAGCCGTGGGCACAAAGTTAATGTTAAGACAGGCAGAAGCCTTCCTTCTTGTCTTCAGTGTGGTCTTGTTTGTACCCCACCAGGAGGGGCTGAACATGGTCTGCCGTGGACGTGAGAACCCCAACTGTGGCTGACTGAGGATCCGGTTGGGAGGCGAGGAGAGAGATGACAGGGGTTCAGAGGTTGTTTTGTCTCCATTTTTCGCCCCAGGTTCTGGCTCGTGGTTCATGTGTCAGGATATAAGGCAGCCTATCTCAATGCTTTATTTAGTCTGACTTGACCCCGTAGAGAAATCAAGCTCCATTCAGTTTATGTAGATAACTCTGGCATTTTGCAGCTCAGGAAACTAAGGGTCCTGCCAGAGGTCGCTAATGGCAGAGCCAGATGTTGAAACTGTCATTCTAGTGGGCTGTGGTACTTAGGCTGGACTCGTGAAAGACCTCAGACCCCCACCCCCTGACCCCGCCATCTCCCAGACCTTGTTTTTTCTCTTTCTTCCTGCTCTCACCCCCACTTTGATCCCTGGGCCTGACTCCCCAGAGTGTGTGTCTCCAGTCTCTTGGATAGTAATTACTGCACAGGAAAATCCAATAAACACAGCACTGTGTACCTGCAGCAGCCACTCCCGACTGGCAGCTAGCTGTCCCATGGCAGATTCAGATGAAAACAGCCATGCCCATGTGTCTGTCTGGGTGTGGGGGTGTGGGGTGGGGAGGGAAGTGTGTATAGGCCTCTGCAGTCTTTCCGTCCACATTCTCCGTGGAAGAGAGCCAAGTGAAGTGGGGAAGGATAGGATGGAGCAGATCAGTGGCCTTGGCGCCTCATTCCTTGGAACAGTGGTGAGTAAATGGGCAGAGGGATGGCTGGTTCTTGCAGGACAGGGGCCAGGGGAGTGGCGGGTGAGGGGTCTTTGCACTGCCAGCCCCTTCTCCATGACCCATGGTGGCGTTCTCCATCCCCTCAATTCTAGCAAAGCATCTCGTTTTCCTGCTCACTGCTTTGTCTCTTTTCTCCCGTAGAGCCTCAGTCACTGGCTGGGGGAGGGAGGTAGGCAGTAGATCAATTAATTGTACTTAATCTCTCAACTCAGATCCTTTTAAGTCTCTGAGCTTAGGTAATTTTCTCCCCTACTTGAACTCTTCTGGTATTTATTGTCTGCACTGCACAATTAGTGTGTGCACACATGCTTGCACACACACACACAACTCACACTTATACACTCTGAGAGACAGAACTGTGGGAAGTGGGGGAGCAGTGCTGAGAGAACATTGTCAGGAATTGTCATCTGGCAGGATTCCTGGAGCTCAATAGACGGAGCCCAGAGATCCCAGAAAGCCAGAAATGCAGAGCCTTATCCCAGCGGCGGTAAGATAATATCATTCATTTCAGCCATTCAGTCAGGTGATTTATAGAGTGCCTACTATGTGTCAGCTGCTGTTGTGCCACTGGGGAGATAGCTGTGCACAAAACCAAGCCCTTGGCTTCACGGAGCACATGTTTCTGATGGGGCAGGCAGTGGACAAGTTGGTCAGATGTTGACAAGCGCCGTGGAGAGGAAGACAACAGGGGAGGGGAGATTAGGAGTGCTGGATCCAGTGGTCCTCGGGTCTGTGCCAGAAGTGTGCTCAGACGGGGCAGGAAGCCTCCTCCCCACTCACCTCTCAGGGAGAGAAAGAATACAGGGCATGGGGAGAGGAGAGAATCCTTAGGAGTGTTACAAAACCTAACAAAGAAGGTGGCACAGAGTCTGGAGTGAGGGCTCGTGGGGCACTTGCTTAGGTGGAGTGAGGGCAGGTGGCTGCGCACTGGGCTGAACCTTGGAGGCCAAGCTGAAGAACAAGCAGGGGTGCCTCTGTGGCCCCAGCTCTACCAGCCAACTTAGTTTATTTGGATTCTTAGTCCTAAGACTTGCCTGGGCCCTCAGGGAACCTAAGGCTGCCGTCGTGGGACTTTTTCGTGGAAGGGTTTCCCACAGAGTGGACCGGGATTGGCGTGGGAATGAACCAAGCGCCTGTTTCCTCCCTCTGCTTTGTGATAGTCACAGGCAGAGGCTGCTAGCCAGGCTTGATGGAAGAGAGAGGGACATGGGGTGGGGATTCTCCCCTCCAGTTGCTGCCTTGCAGCGTCTGAGCCGCCCAGGCAGGCACTGCAGCGTGAACCAAGAGGTGATGAGCCGGCCCTTCACATGCCGTGGGTGCCAGGATGGGGCTGCTGGGGCTGAGGGAGGCCGCGCACATCCCATCCCAGCCTTGGCTCCTGCCCCAGCTGCTGTTTGTTGTTGCATTTGGGTGGACGGTAGGTGGTCACAGAAACAGTGGAGCACAGCAGAACAAAGGCCAACGAGGAAGGTGCCAAGTGAGTGGTTGTAAACATCCCGAGTCGAGCCCTCTGTCCCGGGGAATTAACTCAAGCGGGGAAGGGGCACCTCATTCGCAGTTGTTATCAAACAGACCCACCACCCCTCAGTGCAGCTTCACCACAGAGTCCCTGCGGGACAGGGCACACCTGAACTATAATAGCGGCGGTCAGAAGAGGCATAGGTGGACCTCAGAGGGCTTTAGGATAAGAAAGTTTTCAGCGGATGCCCTGGGCCGCCCTCTGTATTTGGAGAGCCCACCCCCAGCTTGCCGCTTCTCTCTGGACTCTATCCTAAAATGTCCTTGCCACCTTGGGGGAGGAACTATTGCAGTTCCTCTCTGGATTCTTCATGCATTTCATGAGTCCCCACTGTTTGCCAGGCCCAGGGCTGGAAGCTACAGTGGCTGCAGCGATGGCTAGACAGCTGGGACTAGTAGGGAGGAAACCCCTGGGCCTGAGGGAGGAAGGGAGCAGGGAGGCACTCCTCCTCTCTGACCATCACACACCTCTCCAGTAAGACATGCTCCTTGAGTTGCAAATTGCATCTTTACACTTAAAATGAGGTCCTGCGTTTTTTACATGTCCACCGATAAGTGTTGCTTTTAGAATTGAGCTGAGTGGTTTAATTAGTCCATCTGTTCTGGGCTGGTGCACAGCTGTGTGAAGCTAATGGCTGTTGGTGGAGGTGAGGCATGTAAGCAACAGGGGGATACAGTGCCTTGCCTCAGGTGGCTGTCGTACCTGTCCCAACAAAGTTCCACAAAAGATGACTCCAGTTGTGTAGTCAATGGTGACCAGTGGTAGCCGAGATGCCCTCACTGAGTCTTTTCAGGGCTGGGGAGATGACCCCCAAGTAACAAGCAGAACTCTCTGACTGGCTGAGTGCAGGCAGGACGGGGAAGCTGTGGGAGCAGGTCAGGTCTCTAAGGGGCTGGTGTAGGGCACAGGGGAGCCAAACCTCGTGGAGGTAGGGGAGAAGAACATGAGCCAGTGAAGGAGCTAGTCCAGTGCAATGAGTGGTTGCCAAACTTGAGGACACATCAGAATCACCTAGAAGGTTCTTCAAATGCAATTGCTCAGGTATCCCCAGGGTTTCTGATTTAGTAGGTCTGGGATGGGGCTGATAATTTGCATTTCTAACAGGTTCCTGGATGATGCTGGTGCTACTGGTTCAGGGACCACATATTGAAATCCATTGTTCTAACAGGCAGGGCACTAAGATGAAATGAGGTTGTGCACGAGTGCTTTGTAAATGGGGAATGGTACCTGACAGGCATTTCTTATTGGAAGAGAGTGTAATATCCCAGATGCCAAGGGAGGGGCTCCTTTAACCACAACCTGGTCCTTTCTCCTTTTGTCTTTTGTCAATACCTGGCCAGATTTCATAACTTCTTCAACATGGTAGCATGTTTTCCTCTTACCTTGGTCACATAGTGTATAGCAGGTAGCCTATGTCAGAGCTCTTAAAAACAAAAATCTTGCTTGTCCCACCCCCGACAGTGATTCCAAATTAATAATCAGAGGAAGGCCAGGGCATCGATCTTTTTAAAAACTTGCCTGGCAAATCTAAAGAGTGGCCAGGATTGGAGTTTATTTTCTTGTTACCATGGACTGTCCACCCCCTAAGCTGCTGGGGCACCTCCTTTGTCTGGACCTGTCTTTGTCTGGACCTGAGGGAGGAAGGGGGCAGGGAGACCAGTCCAGCTAACATAGCAAAACCCGATCTGTACTAAATGTCCTTCTCCCTCTGTCTGTCTGTGTTGCCACCCACAAGTCGTGACACACCTGCTCCTGTCTGCTTGTCTCTTTATTTTCTTTTCTTTCTTTCTTTTTCTTTTTTCTTTTCTTTTTTTTTTTTTTTTTTTTTTTTTTTTTGAGGTGGATTCTCTCTTTGTCATCCAGACTGGAGTGCAGTGGCACAATTTTGGCTCACTGCAACCTCTACCTCCTGGGTTTAAACGATTCTCCTGCCTCAGCCTTCCGAGTTGCTGGGGTTACAGGCATGCACCACCACGCCTGGCTAATTTTTGTATTTTTAGTAGAGACGGGGTTTCACCATGATGGCCAGTCTGGTCTCGAACTCCTGACCTCAGGTGATCCACCTGCCTCAGCCTCACAAAGTGCTGGGATTATAGGCATGAGCCCCCGCAGCCAGCCTCTGTCTTTCTTGATCAGCCCTTAGCCTCCTAGTTAGTCTCCTCCCTCCAGTTCTCACAGCCCATCTGTAGTAAGGCCCTCATCTGCTATTGGGAATTCCAAGTTACCTGGCTTATTTCTTAGGACACCAGCAGATTTTGCTGTCAACACCTTTATGAGGACTTCAGGTGATAAATGGTTCCCGACATTTGTGTCTTTCAGTGATGCAGAGAGTAGGAAATTGTGCAAGAAGATGAAAGTTGACCTGAGCCCGAAGGACAAAAAGGTCGAATTATTCCATTACCAGTAAGTACACATGGGCATTTCCAATTTCCAAGTAAGTGCCGAACGTTTTCATTGGTATTTTCAGTGAACAGCAATTTTTAGTTAGATTAATTTTATTTCAGAATGGTTTTCTTCCTGTGTTTACAATTGTTTCTTTAAAAAAATAAAATCCTGAACTGCATTCAAAAGCTGAACCTTATTAAGATGCTGCAGGAAACCAAAGGTATGTATCTTCACAACCATTCTTAAAGTTAACACATTTTTCTCTTCATTTGACAGGGATGGTGCATTTCATACTGAATATAACCGAGCTGTGACATTTAAGGTAAATTTACCTCCCTCATTCTCAGCAGAGGTGGAGTCTGAATGGACGCCCAAAGTCTGGCAGGTTTTCTCTCTGAGAAAAGAAAGGACAGATTGCACAAATAGCTCTTCTGAATGACCTGAGAGATTCTTATCTCTAGAGCATATGTCAGCAGAATATCTGGAAAAGTTTGTAGCTCTTAACACAACAGATTAACCCAGCTTTGGAGATGGGTTTGTGAATGTATCAGCAGTTGTCCAGTGAGGCAGATGATGTCACCTCTCTCTCTGCCAAAGGCCTGGGCCTCCTTTTGCTGTAGCTTCAAAGTCCTCCCCTCATCTCTGTGGTAGTGGCCACCCTCAGGCTGGGTGGGACGTACGGTGCCCAGGTTAGCACAGGGTGTCACACATGGGCAGGTTGGCACCTTTGGCCTGATGCAGCTTGTTCCAGATGAGATATGGGTATCATTGAAGAGTTCTCTGCTATCAATCCAGTTTAGAAGTAGATGAAAAAGCATAAATGGAAAGAAATATAAAATTCTGTAATCTATACATGCTTTGTAACCACAAAGCAGCTGCCCCAGCCCTTAGTCCTCCTGAACTGCAACTCTCCTCCTTCAGGGTTAGGATTCCCTTCCTCCAACCTGTCTTCTGCTTTCTGGTCCTGTGTTGGCTGAAGCCATATATTTCTTCTGGTCCTGACATGTTTGAACTCACTTCCTAACCCTCCTGTTTCCCACACTGGGTTGGACCCTGTGCTCCTGTCTCTTCATCTGCCCCTCTTTCTCCATCTGTGTCTCTTCCATTTTTTTCCTATCTGTCCATCTGTCTATGCAGCTGTCAGAGACCCTCTCCCTCTGCCCTTCCTTCTCCCTCTGTCTCTCCCCACCATCTCTCCAGGTCATTTCTTGCTTATCCACTAACACTCATTCTTTTTTTAAGTTGCTACAGCGTTCACCTTATATAGGGACTCAGCCTGATTACTCATCACCTTAACACCTACTTAGACACTTAGAAAGTTCTTCCAACTACAGTTGCTCAGCCCTTCTTATTCTGTGTTAAGACGTCAACCGAAGTTATTGGAGAGAACACATGTTCCCCAGGAACAAGATTTAATTGGGTGGGATGGGGGAAGCGCTTATGCAATGATGGAAAGAGGGCTAGGGTTTTGTTTTATTATTGGAGGCTGTGTATATTTTATGTTTAACTGAGACCTCTGAGGAATCCGCCTTGGGCTTATGGAGCAGGGAGTTCTGAGCAGCTACTCAGAACTGTGGTAGCAGAGAAGCAGCAAGGAGCCCAGGCGGCCCCAGCATGCCACTGGGTGTCTGGGTGGGAGAGGCAGAATCCTGGCTTCGCCCCACCTCTTACAAAGATCAGGTGTGTGAGGTTGGCGTTCTCTTGACCTTCCCGTGATTTTGGCATCAACAAGGTGAAGAAGTGGCTGAGCATTGTACGGGGCCAGAGTCTTCAGTTTCAGATGGCACTCTTAGTCCCAGCACCCCCAGCAGGACTGGGGCAGAGTCCCTGGAGTTCTCCAGGGCAGAGGGAAGGGGACAGGATGGTTCCCTGACTGCTGATGGCTTCTGCTTTTTCAGCTTGAGACAGCTGAGATCAGAGCCCACCTTAGTCACTGATTAACTTTCCTGGGACCCTGACTCCAGAGAGACGGAGGAGCCCCCAATAGGAGGGGCCCATGGCCTGCAGGCCCATATTCTGGCTGTGGTTTTTGTCAACCCACATGATTGGGCAGAAGCCTGGTCACAGATGCTGTGCCACGGCATCTAGAGAGGTCACAGGCCAGGTAAGTGAGAACTTATCTCCCCATTGGCAAAGAATAGGAAACTCAAAGCGGGGAACATCCCCTTTAAGCTGCCCTTTCCTTGTTCACACATACTCCCCAAATCCTTACTGTAGAAGTGGTGAGGGCCAGAGGTGCCTGGCAGTCTGCATTCAGATGACTCACTGATGACCTCAGGGCCCAGTAGCTGTGAGCCAGGATCACAGCCGGGAAGGTGTCCTGAAGGCCAGATGCAGTGTCAGGCGGTGCCTGGGACTCAGAGCACCCAGAATAGGACAGTTGAGGGTGGGCTTCCAGGTACCGCTCCCCACAGACTTTCCCCATGAGGTCTTGTCCAGTTAGATCAACTCAGAGAGAACCTATGGGTGGGGTTATTCAGCTTCAGTTAAATGAGAATAATCCTCACCTGAAAAACAAGGTTGTGTGTACGGACATGTCAGTTGTCACATTAAAAGGTCATTTCTCTCCTTTTTCCATCCACTGCTGTCTTTTCTTCTTGGCCACCCTCAGACTGGATGGGACCTCAGGCTGAGGTGGAGATGGGAGCAGGGGGCTGGGTGTGAGGCCAGGAGCCCCCCAGAGCAGCAGTTCTTAACTTGTTCTGGCGTCCTGATCCCACTGAGCACCTGCTGCACACAGACCTCCCTGAAACAGTGTGTGTGCATACAATGAAAGTCAGTGTTTTCATATGAGCCTGGGGTTTCACTGACTCCTGAAGTCCCTCGTGCACCCTAGATTAAGAACCCTGCGCCGGGTATTTCTGGAACCCCAGGCAGGTGGGCGCCTACCAGCATCTTTCTCACATGGCCTTGTGGACAGGTGCCTCTGCAGCTGTGGGTGAGTGCGGGTGTCGGGAAGATCCTGCCAATTCCATAGTTCCTTAGGTCGTCATGGCAAAGCTTTGACAAGGGACCGAGAAAGGGTGGATCCGCCTTTTGCTGTGGCAGAAATGGCTGTTCTCTTGCCAGGAGGCGTTTCACAGCTCCACTTGGACAGGCAGGAAGCACTACCTGAATGAAATCCTATGAAGTCTTGGCTGTCTCCCATTCTCCCGTAGTAGTTCTTTCCAAATAGAGTTTCCAGAAATAATAAGCCTTTCTAAGGTCCTCTCCGTGTGTGACCGGTGGATGGGCTGAATGCATACCCTTATTATTATAGAAGGGCACTTGCCTTTCTCATCTCAGGCCACACACACTCTCTCAGTTCAGCATCTGCTTGCTGGAGCGTGGTCAAAGTTGACAGAAGTAACAGAATCTGACTGGGGTCTGGTACCTGATCCTGGCTTTCACAGACTTTGAGCACCATCTCTGAGTGACTGAGGGGGAAGGGAATGCTGCTTCTGCCCTGAAACGATGAGAGTGGCAGGGGGGTACGGAGGAGGGTGGAAGGACAGTGTCCCTCTTCCCTGCCCCTGTACGTCTTCCCCAAAGGGAGTGGAGATTTGAGTCATTGTACACATAACAAAGGCCAGCAAAGCCCTTTATCTGTAAGAACTTTGTCAGATCTTCAACCCAGGCAGTCTAGAAGAGGGGCCCAGGAAGAGAAGTATAGCCACAAGGGTGAGGCCACATTGGTGCTCACCCTGCCCTGGGGGCTTCCCAGCCTGGACCCCACTTATTCACATATAGTGGAGGATAATCAGGATTTAATCCACTCCAAAACCAGTTTAGACCATGAAATACCAAGCAGGTCGTAAGTAGGCATGATGATCTGCTTATGGGATGACAGTTTTAGTGGCTGCAGGAATGTGGAAATGTCTCCTTTGGACAAGACTGAGACCATTATTCCATTAGTCAGAAAGACTTCTTGGAGGAGATGAGATTTAGTAGAAGCACTAGTATGTCTCTGGTTTGAATAAGCCAACTCATTGTCTCAAATTTTCTTTTTTTTGTCTATGAAGATGCATAGTAGGCATGGACCACCTGACTGGAGTGGGCAAGGTGTCTTGTGATTGAAAAAGCCTGGTGGGAGTGGTGGAGGTGCATTTTTGGGGCACTTATCCGTGATGTCAGTGGACAGTGGAAATAACACACCCTCAAAGCTCATGCCACATGCAGTCCTGAACCCAGCACCTGGTGTGCCCAGGTCTCCAGGCAGGGAAACAGGACAGGTTCCTGATTCCCCCACCTCCCTCTTTTCAGGGCTAAAATGCATTTTCTCTTCTCTCTTTTTTTCCTCAGTCCATAGTGGCTTTTTTGAAGGATCCAAAAGGGCCCCCACTGTGGGAGGAAGATCCTGGAGCCAAAGATGTTGTCCACCTTGACAGTGAAAAGGTAATGTATTCCTGTCAGTTCTGATGGGTGCTGGAATCTTCCCTAGTACTAGGGCCTCCCAAGGAAAGGAGCCCAACGAACTGAGAAATGGGACTATTCCAGGATCACCTGTACTTTCCTCTAGGGAAGCTAGGCCAGGACCCTAATATTTGACTCCCCTTCCCAGCTCCATCTTGTAACCAGTGGTGATCATACATTGCCTGAGAATTTTCTCCATTCTTCACCTTCCTTATTTAATGTATTTGAACACGTTTAGATTTTCCATACATTAATATAAGTTTAAATGTTCTCTCTCTGTTGTGTAATCCAGATGTTGCTAGGATTGGCTTTACATCTTGTTTTTTGTTTTGTTTTGTTTTGATTTGTTTTTTTTAAAGAATAACCTTAGAGATTTAGGTTAGATTTCCAGAGACTTGAGGCAGATCTCTACAATTCTGGATCATTCTGTAGCTTTCAACCAATTATTTACCCTCTTATGCTTTGATTTCCAAATTTGGCCAGGGGTGGAGGTAGAAGGGTAGATCTAGATTATAGTCTTTGTTAGTTCTTAAGTATTTAACAAAAGCTATGACAGGCCGGTTGTGGTGGCAGGTGCTTGTGGTCCTAGCTACTCAGGAGGCTAAGGCAGGAGGATCGCTTGAGCCTAGGAGTTTAAGGGTAGCCTGGTTAACGTAGTGAGATCCCATCTCTAAAAAAATAAAGAATGCAAAAGCTGTGACACACATTGCCCCTCCGTCCGCAGCCTGCCCACCTGACCTGAATGTGCATCTTTAGCCATGTGCATCCGTGTTTGTATGATGCCTTCACTTAGGATGGGCAAGAATTTCTCTGTGATTGTCCAGATGGTCTGTGAGTCAAGCAGTGCTTTCTGTAGATGGAGGGAGAAGGTTCATTCCTATCTCGATAAAATGAAACATAGCTTTCATCTTTCTCTTCCTCCTCTCCCTTTTCCTTTAAAATTGTTGACTCTTTTTTGTTGTTGTTTTTAGAGACAGGGTCTGGCTCTGTCACCCAGGTTGGAGGAGTACAGTGTTGTGATCATAGCTCACTGTAAACTTGAATTTCTGGGCTCAAGCAATCCTCCTGCTTCAGCCTCCTAAGTAAGTGGGACTACAGGCGCATGCCACCGTGCCTGGCTAGTTTTTAATTTTTTACTCACACCTGTAATCTCAGTACTTTGGGAGGTGGAGATGGGTGGATCACTTGAGGTCAGGAGTTCAAGACCAGCCCGACCAACATAGTGAAACCCCACATCTACTAAATTACAAAAATTAACCGGGCGTGGTGGCGCATGCCTGTAATCCCAGCTACTCGGGAGGCCAAGGTACGAGAATTGCTTGAACTCCAGAGGCAGAGGCTGTAGTGAACCAAGATCATGCTACTGCACCCCAGCCTGGGTGGCAGAGTGAGACTCTGTCTCAAAAAAAAAAAAAAAAAAGACATCTTCAGGATGACAATACTGGCTCTTTGTATCCCAGAAAATGTTGTGCCCAGCCCTTAATTTGAATCACCACTGATCCACTTGGTTGGCCTACAATGATGATACATTTTATCTTCCTCCAGAAGGTTTTAAAAAAGGCATCATTTTCTTTTGCGCCAACAAGCATTAAGAGTACAGTCAATAGGCAAGTTACAGAGGCCCATGCCTGTAATACCAGCACTTTGGGAGGCTAAGGTAGGAGGATTGCTTGAGGCCAGGAGTTCAAGACCAGCTTGGGCAACATAGTGATAGCCACCACGCCGGGCCCACATGTTTTTTAAAAAGACATCTTTAAGGCCGGGCACAGTGGCTCACGCCTGTAATCCCAGCACTTTGGGAGGCCGAGGAGGGTGGATCACAAGGTCAGGAATTCGAGACCAGCCTGGCCAACATGGTGAAACCCCGTCCCTACTAAAGATACAAAAAATTAGCCAGGTGTGATGGCACGTGCCTGTAATCCCAGCTACTTGGGAGACTGAGGCAGGAGAATTGCTTGAATCTGAGAGGCGGAGGTTGCAGTGAGCCAAGATCATGCCATTGCCTCCAGCCTGGGTGACAGGGCGAGACTCCTTCTCAAAAAAAAAAAAAAAAAAAAAACATAAGAGGGGCAAGTGCCAGGAGAGAATGGCACATGTGCCTACTAGAACCATGGAAATACCAACAGCCTAAATGGAGAGCTGCTCCTGTGAGGATGAATGTTGAGAGCTCCTCTGGAAAGTGATTGCCTGGTGCCTTCCTCCCCCAGATACAATGTCCTAACCTTCCTCAGGTTGTTCTTCTGTAACTGTAGGAATATCAAGCGGAAATATTTCTTTCACACCTGTAGCGAATCCTCATTCCGCTTTGTGCTCTTTTCTCTCCTATGGAAATAAGAAGTATAGCTGGTTGTCTGCTAATAGAATGTCCACATAAGTAATGAAAAATTCCAAATTCAAGTTTGAATTGCTGATTCAATTTGTAGGCTTGGAATTTCATACTTTGTGAAGGTAATTAAGCATCTTTGAATGTAATATCTGTTACTACTCAGGATATGAAACCAAATTGCTATAGGCTCAATAAAAATCTCTTCTCGGATCTTTTACTAGCTTTTATCTCCAGAAATTCCAGAAGACAATTTTAGAAGCATTTGCATCCTATACCTCTAGTTAGGGTTAAATATCTTGGTTACTAATTTTGTTTGGAAATTAGTGCAAACAAAATTTGTTTGAAAATTAGTGCCTTAACCCTCTCTCTATTTATGGAAACGAAAGTAAACTTTTCCAGTAATTATTCTAGTGTTTTGGATATCCACAAAAATTTAAACTTTTTTAAATCTAACTGAAAAATTTTAAGTTAATGCGCATTGTTGAAAATTTAGAAAATACACCTTCAGCATAAAGAAAAAAAATAAATCACCCCATACCTTTACATTGAGAGAGATGCCTGCTGATATTTTTGTAGTCTTCCAGGCTTTCAAGGTAATGTGTACATAATGTTTTTACTCACAAAGATGTCATTACATTTTATATGCTGTTTTGTAACTTGCTTCCCCCCGCTTTAGTGCACCGTGCACATCTGATTGTGACATTAAACACTCCTCTTTATCAGCTTTAATGAAGCAGTAGTATCCCATTGTGCTGGATGTGCCATCATTTATTTACCTAATGCCTTCTTGCTGCCAGAAAGCTGCATTTTGAAATTTTCTTATTTTCCTTATTATTCAAAAGAAAAAACCCTCTCATTTTCTTCTGTAAAATGTGGTTGAGCAGCTTACTTTAATCAAAATATGCTCTTATCATCGTGCATCACTGCAGTCCTTGGTAGAGCTGCTTTTTCCCATCCATCATTGGCTCTCGTTGGAAGAAAAGTCTCTCTACCCTGTTCACACACTCAAGTCTTTACATGAGCACTGTGTGGCCGTTTGTCTTTTTGCCTTTATTGTATGTATCTAACAAATCATTATGTATTGCTTAATAACATGCCCGGCACTGTTCTAAGGGTTTTACAAATCCATTTTGCCTGTAACCTCCTGGAGGGTGGAGCAGGCCCCCTCCTTCTGCCCTGTGTGCTCCGTGGACTCCTGGGGACAAGGATGGTGGTGGCAGAGCTGGAGCCTGGGAAGAGATTAGCAAGAGATTAGTGGGTATGGGTTAACCCCTCTTCCCACAGTGAGCGGATCCCCATCTGGCCAAGTCAGGCACACATGAAAACAGCCATCCGCACCACAACAAAACCGCTGTGTAAGTCACAGGAAGGGGCAGCCTATTCAACAACCCCATGGGACAAAAGCCGCTCTTTGCCATCTTTGAACTGTTCAGGTGGAACTGAAAGGAAAGCCAGCAGCCTGGACCTCACGACTCCCTCTCACCAGGTGGCCAAAGCCATTTGTTAGCTTGGGGCCTCAGTTTTCCCATCTGTAATACACGAGGGCGATGGTGGTCTCAAATAGATCATCTCTGTGGTTCTTCCAGCTCCTGACCTGCCGCGGCTCTGCCCCCACCTGCAAATCAGCTGCCAGTGTGTACTTTCTGAAGTGCTCATTCCCACTCCCCTCCCCATCCCTACCCTTCACCCCACTGTGTGCAGAAGGGTCAGGGAGGGGGTCTCATCCTGTTATTGTGTTGTGTGTGAGCTGCTGGTATTCTCTTTTTGTGCCTCAGGACTTCAGACGGCTCCTGAAGAAGGAAGAGAAACCGCTCCTCATCATGTTTTATGCCCCCTGTAAGTAAACTTTCTCCCCTGGGCCAGAGCTAGTTGTTTAGTCTCTTTGTGGGAAGGATAGTCTCTTTGTGGGAAGGAGGCGGGTGGGGGCTGCGGGCGGGGTTGGGGGGACTAGCCCGGGTGCCTCGCTTAGAATGCTGAAACTCATCTCTCCATCTGCTCCTCTTTTCCTTCATCTTTGCCTTTTCATCTGGCTCCTCCCCTCCTGCTGTCCACCCTGCACTCTGTCTGCACTAGAATCTGTGTCCTTCTACCCTCTTTATCCAGAGCTCCACCCTGTCTGGTCAGCTCCACCTTCCCCAGCCATGTCCCGTTTCCTGCTGGTGGTGCCATGCCTCAGTGCCGGTCACCCTGTGGCTCTTCTCCACCCCTCAGGCATGGCGTCATGGTCCAGAGCCTGGCCCACCTCTGGGGGCAGCAGCTCGTCTAGCTCTGACTCCTGCATCCTCTGCTGGCATCCTCTGCAGGTGCTACCTGGGAGGATTGGGGAACCAGGAGCAGAGAGAAATGGGTTCCAGGATTTGGGCTTAATCTCTATATGAGGCAGGAGGATGTGGAAATGGCAGGAGGATCTTTCAGATGACAGCCCAAACATGTGGCTTTGAATCCCAGCTGTGCCACCAGCAAGCCGGGTGAACTTGGCCAAGTCCTTCACCTCGCTAGGTCTCCGTTTCCACATCTGTAAGAGAAGGGACTGGATCACAGTAGTGGCTTTCAAATTTTTTGATTGAATTTCACAGAATTAAAAACGTTTTATATTGCAACTCAGTATTAGAAGTATGTATAAATTATATGCAAATAAGCTGAAACAAAAGTTTCGCAAAACCACTCTTGCCCTTACTATTGCCATCTGTTGTTTACCAGATGTAATGCCTACTATTTTCTGCTCTGTTTTATTTAAAAATTATTGGTTATTCCTACTGCTTCATAACTCTCTGACAAGGGGGTCACCAAATTATGGCCCACGGGCCAGCTGCCTCTTTTTGTAAAGGTTTATTAGAACCCAGCCATGGCCATACATTGGTGTGATGTCTGTGGGTGCTCACGATCTATACCAGCAGAGTTGAGTACTTGTAACAGAGACAGTGTGACCTGCAGAGCCTCAAATATTCACTGTCTGGCACCTCCACATTCTAATGGGTCCCAACTCACAGACTGAAAATAACCCTGGGTTTGAGCCTGGCAAGGCCCTTTGTGCTGCCCCTCTGTGAGCTGCATCGGCCCTTCGTGAAGCCAGCAGGGTCAGTGTCTCCCTGAAGGCTGTGGTGACAGAGGGGCTGTATATGATGCAAGGCAGGTGTGCCCAGGTGTGTGTGTGGCTCAGGAGGGTGTCATAGGCTCTGGTTTGTCATAGCAAACCAGAGTTCTGTTTGCTCATGAAAGCCCATCTCGAATCCCACTTCCTGAGTTATTTAAGCAAAGGTTCCTCCCATCTGTGCCCTGGGGATGACGCCCCCTGCTGGATGCCCCTCTGCGGCACTCTGGTGGTTCTGCCTGACTTGAGCCAGTAGTTTATTCGCCATAACAGCAGCCTTTCCCCAGCCTGTTTTTTGTTTGTTTGTTTGTTTGTTTTTTGAGACAGAGCCTTGCCCTGTTGCCCAGGCTGGAATGCAGTGGTGCCATCTCAGCTCACTGCAACCTCCGCCCCCCAGGTTCAAATGATTCTCCTACCTCAGCCTCCCAAGTAGCTGGGACTACAGGTGCCCATGACGCCCAGCTAATTTTTTTATTTTTTGTAGAGATGGGGTTTTGCCATGTTGGCCAGGCTGGTCTCGAACTCCTGACCTCAGGTGATCCACCCACCTCGGCTTCCCAAAGTGCTGGAATTATAGGCGTGAGCCACCGTGTCCAGCCCTCCCAGCCCTGTTTTGATTGCTGGGTGTCCTTCAGTCTCAGCCTCCTCCCCAGGCCTCCTTGCTGGCCCCAGGGCTGTGCTCGCCTTTGGGAGAAGGCCCTGGTGTCTTACCTGCTGTAGATCCAGCTCTGCCCTGAATGGTAGCTACTTTAACCCTCTTTATTGATGTTCATTAGTTGGTTTCACCCCTTTTTGTTTCTTCTTGGAGGAATATTATTAGCTACCCAGATGTGAATTGCTTTAGGAATTATCCTTGTCCACACAGCTCCTAGAGGATGGGCCTCCTTTGGTGTATCTTAAAGTCCTTCGGAACTCAACACATTGGTTAAATGAAGCTGTAAAATGGAGTGTATGTCAACATGCAGCACGTGCCACAAGACAGCGTCCAGGTGTAACCAGGCAGGTCTCCGTGTGATGCCATTAGTCATTTAGAAGTGGTGCACTGGCAGTTTGCGCCTGCATGCTGTGCCCTCTCCCGCCACGCACCCAGGCTGTGTGGCAGTGTGCTCATCTCACCCTTCACGACAGAGATGCGAGCACAGTTATCATCTTTACAGAAGAGAAAGCTGGGGCAGGGGAAGTTAGGTACCTCACAGAGTCACAAAGCTTATTGGTGGTCGGGGAGGGAGGAGAAAACTCAGAGGTTAAGTTAAACTTTTGGTAGAGGGTCAGATTGGTTGGACTCCTAGGTCCCAAGGAACCTCAGGACTCTTTTTTTGATTACGCACATGTGTATGTTTTTTCACAAAATGAAACAAGCTTGTGCTTTTAGCACACTAGTCTAATCAAGTCTTCATGGCATCAAAATTCAGCTGATTCCTGGGATACACAGCAGTTCCCTAACTGGGACGTCTGTTAGGACTATGTGACCCTTTGGTCACATGTGGGGTGAATGGGCCCAAAGGCAGTGGGAAACTTCGGTGGTGACAAGGAACCTGGCTCCCCAGGTTTGCTTTCTGAATTAATGATACAGAAAGGCTGACTACTCTGACTTTTGGGGTTTGAGAGTGATAGTTAGTCTTACCTCTCCCCCTGCCTCCCAGTGGAATCAGCTAGAAGATAAACTCAGGAATCACAGGGCCAGCTCTATTTTTGGTAAAGTTAAATTGGAAACTGGCTTGGCCTGTGGTTTCCTACTCCTCCTCCATCACCTTTCCCCCACCAATAACCTCCACCCAGCCCCGCTGGCCCTGCCCACTGGGACAGCTGGCCGACTTATCCCCGTTTCAGGGTGTTGTTGCTGCAGGCTGCAAACAGGCAGAACAGGAAGAGAGAGGCCCCACTGTGGAGACAGATAGTAAATAAAGTTCTTGATAGATGAGTGTGGCCCAGTGGGCGTCAGACTCAAGCCACTGAGCGAAGAATGAGTGAAAGGCTGCAGGTGTCCCCCACTTATTTTCCTTCCTGGGGAGTGGAGCAACATCCTCTTCCCTCACTGAAAGTGTTTCCCCCACCACGGACCGGGAAGCACGTTCTCAGGCCTGGCGTTGAACTAAGATGTCTCTGCAGGCACTGAATGTTCCCCAGCTCTATCTAACACCTACGGGGCACCTATCCCCACTGCACAGATAGGGAAGCCAAGCCAAGCCACTTGCCCAGGATCACCCAGCCAGCAGGAGTTATGGGGAGATGCAGACCTCGGTCTCGGCCTCGTTCTTCCCAGAGCTGAGCTCCTTCCTGTGCACCACCTGCAGCCTCCTGTTTTCTACCCGGTACATTTCTCCCAGAGCATTGTTCCTGCTTCTTTTCTCTCTCTGAATCCCCACAGTGGGAACAATGCCCCTGACAAGTGTCATATTCCTTCCTTCATGCTGCTGGTGGTGTTTGCATTGAGGTGGCAGGTCCCGAGGAGAGGTGCCTCTTATCTTCTGAGGGCAGGTTCGGCAGGCTCCCACTGCAGGCTGGCCTCGAAACAGCCCCTTCTCTCCTGCCAGGACTGATGGCAGAACTTAAGCCCAGGGTTCACGTACTGGGGTGTGTGTGAGTCCACCTGTCAGGAATGTCAGGAGGGGGCTGTGGGGCATTTGTGGAGCCTCATGGCCAAATGTCCTGTGTCTGCATCTTGTCCGATAGGCTTGGTGCTGGGGAGGTTCTGGTGACCCAGAAGGAATGTTGGCCTTCTGGCTTCACAGCCTGTCTAGGCGTCAGCTAAGCATGGATTGGAGCTAGGCTGCCTGTCGCCACATGGACCCTGTGCCCACTGTGCCAAGCTGAGATCAGCCTGACACATGGTTCCAGGCAGCTTTGGTTCTGTGGTCTTCAGATGCATCTGAAGCCTTGTTTTGTAGCAGAGAGGTGGTCAGAAAGGGGAATAGCCTGGCACTTCAGAATCCCTGCTGTCTGAAGAAACTGCTCATGTCCTGTGGGATCAGTGCTGAAACATGGTCTGCTCTGGTTTAAGGGAAGGAGTTTAAGGTCACTCTGATGTTTTAGTGGATGTTTGGGACCTGGCCTTCCTGGTCGCTTGAGCCCAGGGGTTCAAGGCCCCCTATCAAGGCTGCGGGTCTTCACCACTAGGAGAGGAGTGTGACCATGGTAGATCACAGAGCCCCGGAGGGCTGAGCCAAGGCCATCGCAGACAGAATCCTTTGCTATCAGAGCTGGAAGGGGCCTGAGGTTGTGTGGTCCAGCCCCCCTCATCTGCCAGAAGAAACAGCCCAGGGAGAGGGAGTGACTTCTCCAAGGCCTTCAGCAAGTTGAGCGAAGATCAGAGTCCGCGTGGCATCCCGATTCCTGGCCCGTCGCTCTTCCCATGGGCCAGAGCCAGCACTGTTCACGGTCAGCCTGCCTCTGGTCATTGCTTAATTATCCTTGTTAATGAAAGAGAAAGGAGGCATGGACATTCCAAAAGTGATTGTATTCGTGGTCACACGTTTTTCTTCATGATGGCGTTTGACTTTGGCTCATTTGCAGCCCTGCCTGGGCAGTGGGGGTGGCTTTTCGCTGCGCACACAGCAGTTGCTCTCTTGACACCTGTTCTGGTTTTCTGAATTTCTGTTGAATTTATTATCAGCACTGAAGCATTCTAGGCTCTGCTCTTCTCCCATCGTGTCATGTTTGTTTCTTCAGTCCAACATTTATGAGTGGTTGCTGGGCAGTGCCTTGTTTTGCACTACTGTTACTGTAAGCTCTTTGGGGACCGGGACTCCCACCTCTTGTTCCTTTTGTGTTCCCAGGGTCTGGAATAGTCCTGAGCTTCTCAAGGCTGGATAAGCTCTTGTTGGGTAGAGGATGGCCATGGGGAGGCAGGGCAGAGTGGAAGGGCTCAGCCATCCCTGTAACCGGATGTGGTCTCTCTCCTGCCTGTGACCAGGGTGCAGCATGTGCAAGAGGATGATGCCGCATTTCCAGAAGGCTGCAACTCAGCTGCGAGGCCACGCCGTAAGTGAGGCACCATTGCCTGGCAGGGCTGGGTCACTCTTGGACTTGGCAGAGGAAGCGTGCCGGGGGTGGGGTGGGGACAGGTTTTGAAATGGTGAGGATGGCTGACCCAGCTGCCTGGGCCGTTGCTGAATCGAAGCTTTGCTTGGAGCTCAGAGACCTGTTCTCTGTGAAGGTTGAGAACTCTACCAAGTTGCTAGGACCAGGAGAGTTTGACATCTGCCAAAGGCCAGTGATGAAATAGGACACCAGCAAGATGCACATGTGGCATTGTCAGGGGACCAGGGACCAAGGTCAGAACATCATGAGTCCAGAATTTTGAGGGCTGGGCTCTGAAATGAGCTGAGGCAGCTGTTGTGGAGCCCAGTGGCAAAGAAGAGGGTGCGATGACCTTAGGGGTGGACCAGAAGCATAAAGGGGGCTCACAGAGTTGACGGCCTGTCCAGGCTTCCCAGGCTCTGTGGTTCCTGTGGGGCGAGAAGAATGGTGGAAACCAGAGGAGGAGGTGGGTCTGGATGGGGAGTGAGACACCTGGGAATGCAGGCATTCTCCCAGGAAGGCGTAGGCAGAATGGAGACACGTGTCCTAAGGATGCCTACCTCCACAAGAGGAGGAAGAGAAGCCATTAAGGAAATGGGCCTTCAGAGAAGTAGGAGCAGCTGGGATGGGGCAGAGAGGTAAAAGGGGAACATGGAGTGTTGCGGGGGAGAAGACAGCTGGGAGGGGGGACAGACCTCATCTGTCCAAGGGTCAGTCACCAACTGCTCCCTGGTACCTCTGTGTTCCCCCACCCTGCCAGGCTTTTTTGTTCTCTGCCTTATGTCTTATTTTTTCATTGTGGTAAAAAACATGTAACATTACATTGACTATCTTAGCCATTTCTAAATGTACAGTTCAGTAGTGTTGAGTATATTTACACTGTTGTGCAACCTTTCTCTAGAACTTTTTCGTTTTGCAAACCTGAAATTCTATACCCACTAAATATGAATTCTGCCTTCTCATCCCACCTCTGCCCTTGATAAACTGCCTTTCTACTTTCTGTGTCTATGATTATATATGTCTATATAGTCTGTCTGTTTTAGAGACAAGGTCTCACTATGTTGCCCAGGTTGGACTTGAACTCCTGGGCTCAAGCGATCCTCCCATCTTAGCCTCCTGAGTAGCTGGGACTTCAGGGGTGTGCCATCTGGCCAGGCCTATTTCTATGATTTTGACTATTTTAAGTTACTCCTATGAGTGGAATCTGTAGTATTTGTCCTTCTGTGACTGGCTTATTTTGCATTATATCCTCAAGGTTCATCCATGTAGCATGTCATAGGATTTCCTTCTTTCTTTAGGGCTGAATTATATTCCACTGTATGTACGTACCATATTTTCTTCACATACTCATCTATTGATGAGTTGCTTCCAGCTTTCTTGGATGCTGTGAATAATGCTGCAATGAACATGGATGTGCAAATACCTCTCTGGGATCCTGCTTCTAATTCTTTTCGATTTCTGTTTGTCCATTTTTGCACTTACCCCAAGTAGCAGAAGTATCTTGTTTTGATGGCAACATAAAAACAGCTGCTGGCTCCTCTAGGGAGTGTGGAAAAATCCATACATCTTTCATGAAAGATTATCGAGAGGAGCCATCTCAGTGGTGTGGCCAAAGCCCCATTAAGGGAGATCTGAGGTCCTGAAACTGCATCATGATCTTTGTGGATCAAATTAAGTGGTGATTAGCTCAAAGTCAACTTAAAAAGTTTAAGTGGCAGCACCTGAGCATGGCGATGGCCCTGCTCGCCAGCTGCAAAATGGGGCTGCAGAAAGCCAATGCTTTCTCTTTTGACCTCATTCTGGGGTGACACTGAGGTCCTGCTTGCTTCTCACTAATGAATTTTTAGTAACTTGCCTGGAGACATTTGGTCTTGAGGCACACATACATCACTCCAGGGAAGTTTCGCTTCACATTATTGGGACCTCAGTAGATACCATATTTTGAGATTATTTAGCCTGGAGAAAAGAATTAATTACCCACAGTATTTTCTCTGCCTGCACCCACATACACTTAGAAATCTGCTCAGCTCAACTTCCCGAATTCTGTGCTGTGGAAGGTAAATAGCTCAGCCCCAAATCAGATCACAAGTTATCCTGGCCAGACCCACTGAAACAGAAGAGGACTTGGTGCCAGTCTTGGTGCATCTCATGGGCCATTCTCAGCCAATGCTGCATCCACTGCCAAACTCAGTATTCTTCCAGGCCCCCTCCCACACTGCCGCAGAGCTTGTCCCTGTCACGCACAGCCAGATACGTTCATCTTTGCTTTTGTTCCAGATCACTTTGTTCAGCACTTGAAACTAATTATGATATGTGAGTTTCTTGGGCACGGGAGTCGTGTTCATGTCTGTTTTCTTTAGCACATAGCACAGGGCCAAGCTCACATTAGATACCCGGTATTTGCCAATGAATGAATAGGCTTGTGGCTCATCACTCCTGATGGGTATGTTTTATTTTAAGCTCTATATTAAGAGTGATGGTTCTCTCTTTTAAAGGAATTCAGAGCATTTGTTATTAAGGCCAGAAGCATAGTGAGAAGGACATTTGTGGGACAGGTTATAAGGTTAACTGCAAAGACCACTCGTGTTCAGAATACCAGCTTCTGGCAGGGCATGGTGGCTCACGCCTGTAATCCCAGTGCTTTGGGAGGCCAAGGCAGGAGGATCACTTGAGGCAATACCAGCCCGGGCAGCACAGTGAGACCCCATGTCTACAAAAAATTTTTAAAATTAGCTGGGTGCAATGGCATACACCTGTAGTCAATGCTAGCTACTTGGGAGGCTGAGGTAGGAGGATCACTTGAGCCCAGGAGTTTAAGGCTGCAGTGAGCTATGGTTGTGCCATGCTCTGCACAACAGAGTGAGATCCTGTCTCTAAAAAAAAGAAAAAATGAATTTCAGCTTCTCCTGCCTGGCCCAGGTCTAGAAATATAAAAGTTACCCATTCCAATTCCCTCAACATTACAGAAAAGTCGGGGGCGTTGTCTACAAAGCTGGGCAAGTCAAGTTGTGACCAGGTGTTGACTGCCTTGGCCTAAGACATCTGGGTTGTGTAAACTCATTTCTTTGTTTGTGTGTTTTCTTGCTTGGGTTTGTTTTGTTTTATTTTCCCTTTCATTTCCTGGAAAAGCATCTTCTGGAAAGTTCTAGCCTTTTCCCAGCTACATAAAGGGGGAAGGGCCCTGGCCACTGCAGGCATCACCCATGTAGGAGGCCCATAGAGGCTAGGGCTTACTCTGCAGGGGCAGCTCACCAGAAACTGGGGACTGGGCTAGAGGGGTTGAGTGACCACAGGTGTCAATTGCTTTTTGTCTTCACACACAGAGAAGAGGTGGGACTGATAAATGGGCTGCTGTTCCCCAGAAATCAAAGCTCACCTCCTCCTCGCTGCTGAAACACAGCTGGATTAGGTCCTTCTGTCTCCTCTTCATCTCTGTCATCTTTGAGCCTTTTTGGCTGGCTCTGTCTCTGGCAAGGATAAAAAATCTTCCTCCTCTACAGATTTCTTGGGAGGTGTTCAACCTGATGATATCATTAGGAAGGAAGGCATGCCGGGTCAGGGATGCACAGCCTTTGCCATTTCCAAACTTAGGGCTGCCTCTTTTTTGCTGTCATTGACGTCTGGTGACTCATCGTGTCTGTCCCATCTACTCCTGCTAATTGACATCCTCATTAGCAGCCACGCTGCCCCCTATCTCAGAGCAACCGTTAGAATGAGCCCTGTCTCCATCTGCCTCTTCCCAGCCTTGCCAGTTATTGACATCTGCACTGATCCTTTGAGCTTTGCCAGTCTTTGGTGGACCTCGGCCATGTCTGGGTATAAACACCATGAAATAGAACCATCATGACGACAGATTTGTACAGACCAGGCTCTAGTGCTGGTTCTTGCTAACCAGCTGGGAGATCTTGGTCCAAGTTCCTTAGCCTTAGAGCCTCCATTTTTCCATCTGTAAAATGGAGATGATAATGCCAACCCTGCCCACCTCACTGGGTTGTGGTGAGGAACAAATGGGCTGTGCGGAAGAAGCCCTGTACGCCACAGAGCACTCACAGACAAAGATGACTGATCCCCTCTCTTCCCTACAGCTGCCCTGCACCATGTTCCTCCCACCGGCTAGATGGGGGTGCTCCCAAGGTTCTACTTTCCTGTTAACACATTGGAGCAAGGGTTTGTCTTATTACGGTTTGCCCTCCAATGACCGCATCTCTGTCCATAGCTTCAACAAAACATAACTCTGTGGAGCCCGAGTCCTTCCCCTAAGTGCCAGTGTCACATGTCAGATGGCTTGCTTCACATCTCCGTCTGGATTTTTTCACTTGTGTCTCAAATGCATGTCTGAAAATTCAGTATCTTTCCATCTGGCAGACTGTGAACTTTGCATTAAGACCTTTCCCCAGGGGCCAGGCTCTTTCCCTGCCCCCCACCCCAACATCTCTTTACTGAGGCATCATCAGGCATCTTCCTCATGCGCCCTTCATCCTCTCCCTGCCCGCCAGTCCTGTCCACGCTCTAGTGGGCCATGCTAACTGGTTGCCAAAGGCTGCTGAATTGTCTCCCGACCACAGCATTCCCTCATAGCTCATCCTTTCTGCTTCGAGAGATGCAACTGGGTTGCGGATTGCTTTCTTACTTAGAAACCCTCGGGAGGTCTCCATCACTTCCTGAATACAGTCCTGATTTCTCAGGCATTTCAAGCCTTTCCCAAAGTGATCCTGGCCAACTCATTCAGCCTTTTCTCTCATGTCTTTTCCTTTCTGTGTATCTTGCCTTCCAGTTAGAAGGAAATGTGCTCCATTTCTTGTGCCACATCTTTCTTTGCCTTGCCTCCGGTTCCCCATCCCAGGACGTCTGTTGAAATCTTACTCTCCTCTGAGTGCAAGCTCACATACAGCCTACGCTGAGAAGCTGCCGTGATGATTCCTGGCAGCAGAGCTGAACACACAGAAGAGCATGTCACGCCAGCTGAGTGGCCCCAAGCATGCAGATGGCGGTGGGGAGGGGGGAGGCTGTGTTCTTATCTTCTCCATAGGCCGAGACCAGGTGTTTCGCCTCGTTTGACTTCACAGATTCTAACTCCAGAGAGTGTTTGTATGTAGTTGTTCAAAAACCTTTGTCTCGTTAACTAATAGATGCCCCCAAAGTGGCACAAAAGTGCTACAGAAACTTGGAGAATTAAGAGCTCACCCCAAGCAAAGGTGGTTTGAAAAGGCTGCCTAGAGAGGTGAGGTTTGATTTGCCTTAAGGGATGGGTGAGTCTGGGGGTCTCCAGGAGGTGAGGGATGGGCAGCCTCAGCAAGGGGACTGGAAGGCACCAAGTGGGGACCAGGAGAGAACAGCGAGTGTTCCAGAAATGTGGGCAGAAATAGAGCACCTCCTAGTCCTAGTAACAAAAATAGCTAATACATTTTGAGTGTTATTGATACTTCCCTTGTATTATCTCATTGAATCTTCTCAACAACCACATGAGGCGGCTGCAGATGAGGAAAGTGAGACACAGAGACAACTGTGACTCGGTGAAGGAAATGCACAACCACATGGGGAATCGGGACTCAAACCCAGGCGTCCCGAGCCCATGCTTCCAGCCACTGCACCATGTTGCTGCTGCACTCAGCAAGATGTCTGAGAAGGCAGACGGCCCAGCTTCCTTCCTGTGCAGAAATCTCCGACTGTCTTGTTCCTGGGAGAATAAAAAATCTAGACCCTAACAGGTGTACAATGAAGAGTTTTGTAAGAAAGAAAGATTCAAAAATGAAATAGGTAACATATGGGCATTGAATATGGAGCTGGATTTTCGCCTATATTCAATGAAATTGGAAGGTTTTGTGCAGGGAAGTGATGTAATGAGCAAGGAGGACATGTAAGATTAATCTGTGGTGAATGTGCACTGACACTGGGGAGATCAATTAGGCAGGAAAAAAAGGACTTTTAAAGTAGACAAATATTACTGGAACAGGCCACTGGAGCAGTCTGGGAAATGAGCAGAATGACTTTTATAGAACGTTCCAGGGCTTCAAGTAAATTTGAATTCAAATTTATTCTTCCTGTATTATTTGCTGCATCCTAAAATGGGTTAGCAAAAAAAAAAAAAAAAAAAAAAAATCAGTGATTTAGTGAGCATTTATTGTGTCCTTGCTGTATGTGAGGCCTTGTGCTAGGGACTTAGAACAATTGGAAAGATATCCAGGTGCCCCTAGGAATGGAGAGGCCAGAGGCACAGTGGCTCCCATCACCAGGAAGACTTGGTAGGAAGATGACAGTTACTGAGCTCCAGTTTTGTGCTAAAACCTCTCATCTCATTTAGTTCTCTAAAGAGCCCTGTGATGTTCACATCTTCCAGCAAGGGGCCTCAGTGAGGGTGAGTGACTTGCCCAAGGTCACATGACTCATAGGTGGAAACTGTCTTTGCAATCAAGTTTATTGTCCACTGAAACCACTATTTATTTTTCTCTCTGTGTGTGTCCTTGTATATTATTCAGTGAAGTTCAGCTTCCTGGGTTTCTTCTCTCTGCTTCTGTAACTGCTGCTGGCTTTTTTTTAACTTACTTTTCCCTCGCTTCTATGCCACTCTTCTTTGTGGAACATCCTTTGTGTGTCTGGCCATTCTAGCTATGTTCTCTGGTGAGAACAGATTCAAAGTCCTGCCTGGGCATGCTGGCTCATGCCTGTAATTCCGGTGCTTTGGGAGGTTGAAGAGGGAGGATTGCTTGAGCCCAGGAGTTGGAAGCCAGCCTGGGCAACACAGCAAGACCTCATCTCTACCAAAAAGAAAAAAATTATTAGCCGGACATAGTGGCACATGCCTGTGGTCCCAGCTACTCAGGAGGCCGATGGGGGAGGATTGCTTGAGCCCAGGAGTTAGAGGGTGCAGTGAGCTATGATCATGCCACTGCAGAGGGAGTTTTAGGGGATTCTTTGAGTCAGTCTTAGTGTTTAGCTACATCATCAGTTACCCAGCTACTAAAATACTCTTTCTGATTCAGGGATAGTGGACATGTGGACCCCTGGAGCCAGAATATGTTCAGAATTGAGATGATGATCCAGCCAGGCTGTGGGTAATGGTCACCAACAGGAGGAAACACTGGGGAGACACAGCTCGGCCTAGAGGGAGGAGAGTTAGGCAGGTGCCTCGTTTCTCATGTTGTGTTATGAGAACCACACAGCCTCCCTGGCCACAGATAAGCTGTGAGTTTTGAAAACGTCACACTCAAGCCTAGGTGGGCAAACCGTGAGGTATCGAGGAAGGTGTCTAAGGACGTTGTGCAGAGCTGAACTGGTGTATGAAAGCCACTTATTTCCATTGCTTAGGAAAGAGTACAACCCTAGTTGACATGAGCAGAGAAATAGGCGTTAACACATCCTTGACTGTGGCCCCTCTCTGAGAGCAGTGTGAAGTTGATGGCAAGGCCAGGCTTCTTCTGCAACCCTCAGAACATTTGTTTTGCTCTGGGGTGGTTCTTCCTGCAGGGAGGCAGAGGGAGCAGGCATGCAGAGTGTAGCACTTGGCCCAGCTGCCTGGCTTCTCCAGCGCCAGGTCATGATTCCTGGCTGGCTTCGCTGGCGTTGTTTCTCAGCAGCCCTGATGTACATCATTCTGTGGGGCTTTGTCCCACATGTCTTTCTGGTGGGACAGCAGCTGGACAGATGGCGTGTGGACTAGAGGGTGTCTGTAGGGCACAGGTTCCACATGGCTGTTCTCCGCTTTCTCCCAGGTGCTGGCCGGGATGAATGTCTACTCCTCTGAATTTGAAAACATCAAGGAGGAGTACAGCGTGCGCGGCTTCCCCACCATCTGCTATTTTGAGTACGTCCCCCACTTTCCTTCTAAAGCTCACCTCCCTTCCTGGTGATTGACCATAATCTCCGGGTGGTATTTGCATCCCTGACTGAGCCCACATTGTTTCTCCACGTTTCACAGGAAAGGACGGTTCTTGTTCCAGTATGACAACTATGGGTCCACGGCCGAGGACATCCTGGAGTGGCTGAAGAAGTAAGTGGGGTGTGTGTGTGTGTCAGGGGGCGTGGACCCAGAGGGCGGGGCACCTGCTGGGCCTGAGGGTCGCAGGGCTCTGGCTGGGGATTGGGGGAGAGAATGAGGAAGGGAATTGTGGTACTGCCTGCATAGCTGCCTCTGGCTTGAGTCTAGGTCACTGTGGGGATTGTGGGAATTTAGGTTGCAGGAGCCTTGAGGATTTGGTGTGACTTTGGCCTGTGATGATCAGACCTGCCTCGGTGTTGGGTGTGGAGTCTGTCTCCCCTACCTCCCTTCTCCACGGGTTGGAACTGGGGAGGGGCTGTCTAAGCCTATCAGCTCTTCTGGAATAGTCAGGGCCTTTCTGAAATCTTCCCACATTTCACATCAAGTTTCTCCTCAACACGTCTATCTGGTGGATAGAGGTACTTCTCACCTAGGCTATCAGGTTTGAGAGAGGTTCCACTGTAGGTCTCTCTGAAAATAGAATTGTCAGTCGAACACTTATTTCAAACACAGCCCTGTCTTAGGTGCTGTGAAGGTACTAAGAAATATTCTAATGCCTTAGGCTTGCTGAGTGCTTTACTGTTCAACCCCCACAGGCATTGCTTCATAGCAACCTGTGATCCCTGTTTTATAACGTGGTTAGATCCTTGTAATGCCAAACCCCACCACACTGTTGGCCCCTGCCTCCTTACCTGGAGCCCCCACTGTGCTAGGCCTGCTGTTTTGTCCTGCCAAATCACCCCATTCCCATTTCTCACCAGCACTTCCGCAACAGGCTCACGATGTCCCCTTCTGGAAGCCTCCCCAGGCCACCCTCGCTGAGCACGCACCCGGCTCAGGCTGCGCTCTGTGTGTCACGAGTTTGGCACTTACCAGCCACTGCTGCTTCATGGGTATTTGTGCATATGTGTTGGAATAATAACAGCCAATGTCTTTTGGGCTCTCCTTTGTGGCTGACACTGTTCTAAGCTCTTTACATGGATTATCATTTTAATCCTCACAACAGCACTGTAAGGAAGATGTTACCATTCTCTTCATTTTATGAATGAGGTTCCTGAGGCACAGTGAGGGGGTGGTGCTGCCGGTAAGCAGTGGCAGGGCCCTGATGGATCCCTGCAGCCCCTACAGTCCAACTCAGCCTCCTCAAGTTCTGCTCAGACCCCCTCCCCTTGGCTGCCAGCACAGTGGATATTTATTGACGTCGTTACCTTAGGGACATAGTGTGCAAACCCCAGGGTTAAAGAATTAGTTATCCAAAGATATGGAGGTTGAAAATGTGTATTTTCAAAATGGGAAAGAAGGGTGGGTTTTGTACCAGGAAAAAAAAATGCACATGAAACTAACCGTTAGATTTCTAAAGGTGGAGAATCTCCATCTTCTGTTCTGCCTACTCCCGGGAGATAAGACACAAGTGCTAGCACATGTTTGCATCATGTCTTTTATTTCTTGGAAGCGTTCTCACATCTCTGTCCCCATTGGCCACCTCATTTCCAGCCCCCGCCTGGGAAGGCTGCTGCCCATTATCATGTGTTCATTGTCTTAACCTGGGCCTTTGCTTTCCTGTTTTCCTTTTTCATTTAATAATAAGCGTGTCCTCTCCTCCAGCCAGACACATCTCATTCTGCTTTGGGAGAAGGTCTCAACAAATAGCAATCTCATTTGTCACCAGAGCATAAAATCTGTCTGCTTCCCTTCCCTTCTCTAACCTTTTCTGATTTCAAAACACCCTCATATCTTTTTTGGAAGAATAAGGTTTGTGTGTTTTTTTTAAGTGTTCAGAATTGCCTGCTAACCCTAGACAAAGGGAGCACATCAATGGCGTTTCTGAACTAGGTTGTTATCTCCCCGTTGGAGCCTCCCACCCCGTCCTCTCACTCCTCTCCTCTCAGTGTACCCCATCCCGGCTCCCCCACCCACATTGCTCTGGCTGGCCTGCACCCCACAGCTGCCTCCAGATTCTGGTCCTGGGCACCCCATCCCCACTTCCTACTTCCCCCCATCCCCCGCCGTGGGAGAGAAGGAGCTCTTGTTAACGGCCTTATCCTCTGCAAGAGCTAGCAATGTCATTCTGCTACCAGCTGGCTTAATTTTTAAAAATCTTTTCTGATTTTAGAGATACTCAACTAAGATAGGCTTATTATAGAAAAACCTAAAAGTGTGGTTAAACAAAAAGTCCTCCCCCACCCTATTACCCAAAGATAGCATATTGTTATTTCCCCTGCATAGATCCAGCTCCGCATGTGGGTTTTCCCGGTCCCATGTGGATTAAGCCTTTTCCAGTTTCCCCTCAGATCCTGGTGGGCAACAGTGACCTCATCTTTCCTGCTTCCCTAGGTTTCTCCATTGGCCCTTAGCTGCTCAGGGCTTCTGTGCAGCCAAGTATACAAAGATGAGGGTGAAGCCAGCCTAGCTAATTCTCCAGATGGCTCTCCAATGCCTAGGAGAGAAGACCCAGGTCCCGCCCTTCAATGTGTGACGCTGGTGGTTGGACCAGGGAAGGGTGGCACCAGGTGAGGCAGGGCAGGGAGTCAGCCCTGGTGTCTGAGTGTATGAGGGCTCTGGAGTAGATATGTTAATCGTGGCACTGGTGTCTTTTGTGTTCCTAATGGCCACATATCTCATTGGCCCCTTGAAGCTGTCACATGCTGAGTTGGGCTAGCAGACAGAGGGAGGGGTGCATAAGCAGTGATCCATTTTGGGCAGGGCCATTTTGGCCTGTGTAGCTTTATACCAACCAGAAGTGAACTGAATTAACAAACACCAAGTTTTCTGGACTCATAATGTGTAGAGTTGCGTCTTCCCACCTATGGCACGTGCATCTCGCTTAGATGAGGGTCTGACCGTGTGACCCTCCCAGTCCTAGAGAGCCTGGGATAATTGCTGTCTCCAAACTGCGGAGCTCATGAAATCAGTCACATGAAGGCAGATTGTAAGGGAACATACAAGTCATCAAATCTGCCCCAGCAATTCTCCTTTCAAAGTTTGCATTTCCTCACTCCCACTGGACTCATTCTGAGGTTCCCCATTCATGCTTGAATGACTCTTATGATTTAGGTGATAAATTATATCTAGGAGCATTGGGGTAGTACTTTATAAAGTTACAAAGCATCTCACATCCATTCTCAGCCTAGCTGGGCCTGAGAGCTAGGTAAAGAAAGGACCACAATGCACTGTCTTGTCACTGTTTTAAGCTGTTTGATTGTGGCTAGTGGAGGAAACAGGACTCAAGGCAGGTCTTCTGACTCCCAGTTTGGCCTTCTTTCCCTCTCCCCTGCTGTAGACAGAACACTCTTATTTACACCAAACCAAAGTTTCTTTCTCTGGAGCTTCCACTCGTTAGTGTTGATTCTCCTCTTCAGGGCCCTAGAAAACAAATCTGAATTTCTTTTCTTAATGCAATTTGGAATATTTGACGGTGTTCTTCTATGTCCTCTCTCGAAATTAAACACTTGTGGTTCCTTAAGCCGTTTTTCCCCGAATGAGAGAAATGAGCATTCCCTCATTCAAGGCATCTCCTATTCAACAAGCATGTATTGAGTGTCTGCTGTGTATTGGGTGCAGGAGTTAGTAAAGAGGTGAGGGGGAGCCCAGTCTTCAAGGAGCTCACGGCCTGGGGTAGGCAGGGAGTGAAAAGTATCATTTAGTGTTTTGGGTTCAGACTCCCACTCAGTTCGTCTCTTCCCAGTACATCCTCTACCACGGTGCCCAGTTCTCCAGTCCTCTCCCGAAAAGAAACTTCCAGTCATCTCCTGGGTGGGAGAGGGGGGCACCCTAGGATCTGAGGATCTGACCACTCCCGTGACCGCTAAACCTCCTGTTCTCAGCTGTAGGCTGTAGCTCTGCTTCAAGGAGTGGGCCTCTGGGCCCTTCAGAGCCTTGTCTTCTGTATGGGTGTTGTTCTTGGGCCCCTACTCTGCTTTTTCTGCCCAGAAAGTTTTGTGTTTTTTGTTTTAAACTCCTGAACTGTTATTTTAGCAGTTTTAGAGTGTATTCGCCTCTGTGGTTAACTAGAAGTTCCTCCGGTCATTTCCTTCCGGTGCCTGTACTCCTGCAAAGCCATGGCTTCTCCATCCTATATTTGTGCACTTGCTGGACTTTTTTAAAATTTAGTTTTTGAGTCGATTACATTCACATAATTCAATTTTTTTTTTAGATAAAGTATTGCTCTGTCACCCAGGCCGGAGTGCAGAGGGTGCCATCATAGCTCACTGCAGCTTTGAACTCCTGGATTCAAGCGATCCTCCTGCCTCAGCCTCCTGAGTAGCTGGGACTACAGGCATAGGCCACCATGCCCGGCTAATTTTTTTATTTCATATTTTTGTGGAGATGGAGTCTCACTCTGTTGCGCAGGCTGGCAAAATTTTAAGATGCTTAAAAAGAATACATTCAAAAGTCTCCCTTTCACTTTCTTCCTTCTTATCCTCCCCCCCTCCATACCCTAGAATTTACAACTTAGACCAGTTTCTTTCATGTTCTTAGAGTGTTGCTTTATGTAGATATTAGCAAATGTGAATAAGTATATTTTATCTCCCACCTTTTAATGCAAAAGTTAGCAAATTCTAGACTGTTCCATCCATCTCCAGCAGTTTGTCCACATCAGTGCGTACAGAACATCATTCTTTGTAGTGCTCAGCCCTCCCTTGTGTAGATGGACAGCAGTTTACCTAAGCCGTCCTTCCAGTCTCCACTATGGCAAATAACCTGCAGTGAATGCCTTCAGATGCACATAATTGTGCACATGTGCAGGTGTACTGTAAAGATAAATTGCTCTGAAGTAGAATTGGTAGTGTTTTGAGGGATCAGTAGTTTGAGCCCAAGTATAAGAACCTAGATTGCATGATATTTGTCTAGGACCATTGTCTGGCTGGTGACTCATTCTGAAGCTTGATTTTGTCACCAGTCCCATCTGACATTGGATATGCATGGGCTGAGACTGATTTGCCCTCTCCCTGCCTCCTTCCATTTCTTGGGACCCGGGAGGCCGTGGCAGCCAGTGGGGCCCAGTCAGAAGGGCCAGAGAGGGCTTCTGAAGGCGACATCATACCCGGGCTTCTGCGGAGGGAAGCGAGTGGCAGATTTCCATTGTGTCAGCCACTTCGCTCCCTCTGGATTATCCAGCCCTGGCTGCTGGAACTTTAAAATGTTTCCTCCTGTAGGCTCTCAAAGGCGGGACACAATGGTTGTCTTTTCACATTTGTCATCCTCGAGGGTTTTTTCAAAGCTGCAATTAAGGTGCTCTGGCAAGGGTAGTCGTGGCAATAAAGCAGCAGAGAGACTGTGTCACCACCAGCCGCCTTGTCCTGAACTTTGGAGCAACGGAGGGTCCCTGCAAGCCTCCCTCCTCCTAGCAGATGATGACATAGGACTGGCACACAGTCACGCTGCGGAAACGGGCTCCAGAGAGGTCAGGTGGCTGCCTAAGGTTTTGCAGCTGATGAGTAGTAGAGTTGATTTGGCTTCTGGGAGAACTAAGTAAGTTGGTTGTTGGCCTCTGGGAAGGATTAGTGATGTAGCGTCCACACTCTCATAGTTAGGATACCCCCAGCCTTGCTTCCCTCACTGCGACCTTCCCTGCACCCCTATGTGGCAGCTTCCCCTTGCATGGCCTAAATCTGAACTTTCTCAGATACCTGGCCTCTCTCTCTCCTCCTCACCCCCTCCTCTCTGTACCCTCTTCCTCCCCTCCACTGCCCAGGGGGCAGTTTTAAACACAACAGTGAGCTTTTCCAAAGGTCACCATTCACTGTTGCTATTTATTCTTTCCAGTTTGCTGAAAGTTTGAAATAGGTTGAGAAAGCTAACAAGCCCCCAGATTCCCAGGAGGAAGTGAGATTTCTTAGGCTATCTAGAGAGCTGTAGCCAGAAGCCACTGTTTATAACAGGATATCGGCTAAGTACCTGTCTGGGGCTTTGCGGGGAAGGTGGAGGTGGGCAGGGCAGCACCACTCACCCCACGACACCTCCATGAGGGCAGTTTCTGGTTTGTTAAAGGCTGAGCCCCTGGAGTGGGCCATCCCGAGCCTGTGGGGAGCTTCGTGTCCAGGGGGCTGGAATGAGAAGGGCTGCCCAGGCCCCAGGGCCTGCTCTGAGCTCTGCCTGTTTTTGGTCTTCCAGTCCGCAGCCGCCACAGCCCCAGGTCCCTGAGACTCCCTGGGCAGATGAGGGTGGCTCCGTTTATCACCTGACCGATGAAGACTTTGACCAGTTTGTGAAGGAACACTCCTCTGTCCTCGTCATGTTCCACGCCCCATGTGAGTGGAACTTTGCTCCTTCCCCTCCACACCCTCCTCTCTCAGAGTAGGATGAGCGTGGCGCTCTGCAATGTGAACCCAAGAAGCACTTATTTGTTGGATGCCAGGACCCGTGCTAAGCTGGGGGATGCAGTGGTGACGGGCAAGGTCCCCACCCTCATAGTGCACATGGCCTACCCCCCATTGCCATGGAAACAGCACAGAAGTCCTGATTGGGCTGCATTTGTCCCTTAGCTAGAGCTCAGTGAGGCTCCACCACCCCTAGCTCTGAGCATCTTCCTCCCAGTCAGCATGAATTGGAGAAATTAGGCTGGAAGCACCCTGAGATGTTACCTAGAATAGACTGGGCCTAGAAATAAAATTAGGGCTGATGCCTCATCTGGGGGCTCATGCCTATAATCCCAGCACTTTGGGAGGTTGAGGCAGGAGGATTGTTTAAGGCCAGGAGTTCAAGACCAGCCTGGGCAACATAGCAAGACCCCATCTCTACAAACAATAAAAAATTAGCCGGGCATGGTGGTGCACACAGGAGGGCCTGTGCTTGCCCGGGAGCTGAGAAGGCATAAGGAGGCCAGACTGGAGCTGCAGATCACCTAGCATCTAGAATGCCTTCTGTCTACTTCACCTGGTTGCAGTTTCAGCCTGAAATGACCACAGTGAATCAAGGAAGTAAAATGCTGTAAATGCTATCAAACGTGCTTGCGATAAGGGCTGGAAGGCCTGTGGCTCAGGAGTTTTCTGGGCCAGTGTCCTCCCTACTCCCATGGAGTGTGGAAAATTGACCATCGGTAGTTTCCAAGAGGGACAGGTCTGCCCCTGGGAAGGCAAACAAGGCCCCGTGAGAGCCAGGTGATGGCAGGCGCAGGCATGGAGTGTCGTGAGTAAGAGATTGTGGAGGAAAAGCAAGAGGTCAGTGCCTCACGGAGCAGGGCTGAAATCGCGAGGTCACGGTGCCTGAGGACGGTTAGTCCATAGAGGCATATTCTGTGAGGAGGAAATGTTATCACTCCTCTTAATCATAGGGTCCTCATGCCAACAATTGTGTGTCACCTGACGGCGGTAACAAATTGTCTTCCTGAAGGGTCATCTTCCATTTTACCCAGAGTGCCAAAAGTGAGTACGATTAGCCCCATTTTACAGATGAGACCATCACACAGAGAAATGACATAGACCGCCCACGGCTCCATGAGTCCTGAGCTGCTTCAGGCCTCAAGAGCCTTAGGATCCAGGAAGAACAGGGTCAGAGCCTGAGCCCTGGTCTCCTGGCCACCTCCCTTTCCCCCACAGTAGCTGTGGGTTTGGCTAGCCTGGGAATTGTTCACAAACGTACTCTTACCATGGATTTTCCTAACTCTTTCTTTCTTGCAAGTGCTAAATTCTTAAGGGAATCCAAAGGAAAGGTTTCCTATAACTCTTCTTCTGAGTTCCTAGAAAAGAGACCAAAACAAGCCCCCAAAACTAAGTTTCAAAAACCCTCCAGTCTTGTGGGCCTCTCCTGATGAAGCGCAATGATGGGGCCTTAGGGGCGTCTGCCTCAGGTCTGCTAGGGCCTTGGTGAGGGCATCCCCGAGGGTAAAGGTACCCAAAGAAGTGCCCACCGTGAGGCCAGCCAGGCAGCACTGCAGTTCTCTTCCTAGCTATAAAATACACTCCCTGGCCAGCCTCAGAGCTGCTGCTGGAAGCAAGTCTTTCAGGAAGTTATGTTGAACCTAGAGCTGAAATCACCCTGCTTGCACCCCATCCCAGCCATGACGGCAGATACTGGCTGGCTGTTTTCAGTTCTTCCTTGGGAACCTCCAGCGTCTTCACCGCCATGTGTCTGTCCTTCCAGTTACAGTCAGGAGAGGCCACCAGTCCCCTGGCCATTCATGGTTCTGTGCGTGTGAGTTTATTTCTGCTGGGCTGGCAGAGCGAGAGGGATCAGGGCAAAAGCACGTGGTTAGCTTCCTGATGTGCCACCCGTTAATGTTCCCATTAGATGGTAATAGCTCCGGAATAATTCTCTTTCTACACACTCTTTCATTAGGAGCATGGTCTTTAGCCTACGAAGGGATGGAATATACATGCTTTTTAGGGAGTTCAGAGCTCAGGACAGGTGAACTGAGCAGAGAGCTCGTAGCTGCCTGGCTTTGTACCTCATGCCAGAGTGCTTCTGAGAACCTCCAGTGATCAAGAAACCACTTTTGCAGTGTTTGAGGGACCTGGAGTAAAGAACAAATGCCAAGAGGCCAGAGACCAGCAGTGTCATCCCGGGTTTCCTAAGTGCAGAAAGGGTGAATTCCAGAAATCACAGTGTTCCAGGTGTCAGTCCCAGGCCAAATACAGAGTGATTTGGAGATAGACCATTTTAGAGACTCACAGAAACAAATTGGGATCCATCTAACATAGCAGACCACAGCTTCTACTCCAGATCGCTGAATGCGCTGCTTGGTTTGTCTCTTGGTACAGGATTGCTGAGCTTGATGAATTAGCATGTCTTTCTTTTATCAAGACATTTGACAAAATGAGTGGCTCTTTTCCTGAGTGTGATGGGGAGAATCAGACAGGATGGAGCTACCCTGAGGGGAAGCAGCCCCTGAATACATTGTGACTGTGAATCTGGCCTGAGTCTGTCTAGAGGGTATGTACTTGTTTTTAATCAGCAACTTTGTTAACAATATAAAAAGGCATACTTTCACATTTGGCAGGGTTAGCCTTGGGAAAAAGCTAACCAGCTGAAATATCAGGCCATGCATTGACATTTTGAAGTACCCCAACAAACCAAAATAGTGGGGTTCAAACTAAAAAGCTGAATTTATTTTTTATGACTCTATGCTAATTAAAAAAGTAATGCATATACATTTTGTCAAGCGATAATATAGGAAAGTATGGAGAAGAAAATTAAAATGCTTCCTGATACTGATTCCCAGAGAAGACCATGGTCTTTCCTTGTAGTGTTGTTTGTTTGTTTGTTTTCTTTTCTTTCTTTCCTTTTTGACACAGGGTCTCGCCCTGTCACTCAGGCTAGAGTGCAGTGGCACAAACACAGCTCACTGCAGCTTCAACCTCCTGGGCCCAGGTGATCTTCCCACCTCAGCCTCCTGTGTAGTTGGGACTACAGGTGTGCACCACCACACCTGGCTAATTTTTAAATTTTTTATAGAGATGGGATCTCACTTTGTTGCCCAGGCTGGTCTGCATTGTTGCTTCTATGCCCATAGTAAGTATTCAGTCAATGTTAGTTTCTTTCCCATATCCTGCTTAGAAAGGCCGGGAAGGGAAAGGGCCTTCAGCTTCCTCCTGATCTGTGCTGCCCCAAGGCGGTGCTCTCTGTCACCTGTGGGTTCCAGAGGCAAGTCACTTGCTTCTCTGCCTGGAACTGATGGGATACTTGTGAGGCCTCCCTGCTGGGCTCTTGGTAGGAAAGGCACACAGCACCCCTCCCTGTTCTGTGTTACCCTTCACCATGAGTGATGACTGACCTGGAGATGCCATGGGCCCTGCTCCTTTACCCTCTTGCCAGCACTCCCGCCACTCACTTCCCCCCTCAGCCTCCCCCGTCTCCCATTGTCTTACTTCCCTTTGTCTCCCAGCAACAGCCCATTAGAAACCCTCCACAGACACTTCAGTGGCCTCTCCAACTGATGCCTAAGTTGTCACTAAATACATGAGCCCGAGGCAGCCACAGTGCTAGGCCCTTCATATGGGTGATCTCCATCCTGCCGCAGGCCACACTGTCCCCCAGGAGCTGGGCTGGGCCTCCTGGGCAGGATAGGCTGAGTGTGAGCAGAGGGCTCTGAGAGGGGCGTTTGTAGCACTGCCAGTGACAGAGCCTGGGCCCAAAGCCAGGAGCAGCCTCTCTTGCTAGCACTTGGCTTCCCCTTTGTAGTGAGGCTTCGTGCCTGACCTCCCTCTGGTCCTCACGGTGGGGCCTCACATGTAGCCCCAGGCCCAGTTTTCCCACCCTGCAGGCGACAGAGATGCTCTCTGCAAAGGGTGTGTCAGCAGGACACTGGCTGCTGCCAGCCGTGGCACATTTTGTTTTTCTGCAGCGTTCTGTTTGAGAGAAGTCAGAGTGTGTGTGGCCATACTCATCTCTGCTTGTCACTGTTTTTTTCCCTCTCTAGTAACTCCAGGCCTGCATTAGCAGGGGAAGGACAGGCTGCTGTGGGACCACCTGAGTAGACATCATTTGTGTGGGGATGTTCAGGGGAGCAAAGCGGGCATCCCAGAGAGGGGTGTTCCTGAGGAGCAGCTCGTCTCTGCTAGGCCCGTGGACACCCATGCAGGTGCTGGGGATCCTGAGCACCCCCTGCCCTTCCTCTCCCCTGTGCTGCAGGACCTGTTGGGGGCCACGTGGCTCTACCCTTGCCCACCCCCTGACTCATCAACCCATTTTCCTTGGCAGCAGGTCTGAGATGGGATGTTTTCTTTGCCATAACTCGCCTCCAGCAAGTGTCTGCACTGCCTTCCAGGAGCCGGGCTGTTTCTGGCAGCAGGTCCCTATCAGACTCAAGATTTTCTGCTGCCATCTTTTTTTTTTTTTTTTCTTCAAGCTTTTAACTTTATTTTTGTCTTATTCTCAAAGCAATATATAACCTCTGTAGAAAACCTAGAAGGTAGAGTGAAATATAAATGATCAAGGAAAGAAACTACCTATAATCCCATTATCCAGAGGTAACCACTTTTTTTTTTTTTTTTTACACTTTTTGGCACCATTCTTGCTATTGTCGTTCATTTATTTTTTCCCCTTGTTTTTAACTTTTATTTTTAAAATGAATATACCATAAAATTGACCTTGTTTTTTAATCACATATATAGATTTGTGTAACTATCATGCCACTAAGTGCCTTCATGCTGTCATTTTACTTTATTCATTCATTCATTTATTTCTCTTTTTTTTTCTTTTATTTTTTTAGAGATGGAGTCTTACTATGTTGCTCAGGCTGGCCTCAAACTCTTGGGCTTAAGTGATCCTTCCACTTCAGCCTCCTGAGTAGCTGGGACTACAGGCACAGGCCACCACATCTGGCTAATTATTCAATTTCTTTTTGTAGAGATGGAGTCTCCTTGTGTTGCTCAGGCTGGTCTTGAACTCCTGGGCTCAAGTGATTCTCCTGCCTCAGCCTCCAAAGCAGTTGGGATTACAGGTGTGAGCCACTGCACTTGGCCACTTGTATTTTCTAATTACACAAATAATTTAAGAATAATATTAACAGTATTCTTGTTATCAGCAGTGCAAGGTTCAAGGGATACATAAGAGTACAGTGTAGACAGTGAAAATCCCTCACTTCCCATGCCGTGCCCCTTCTCAGGGCTGGTCACCACTCACAGTGGAGGATGGATCCTTCCTTCTCCTTCTGCAATGCTTCTACCTAAACAACAGGGGTTGGGTTTTTTTGTTTTTGTTTTTAACATAAATAGCACTACTTTCTATCCATTTTTCTGTGACTTGCTTTTTTTAAATGGTCAGTAGGTCTCGAAGATATTTTCATGTAAATATAGATATTGGCACCTAAATCTACCTCAATCTTTTTAACCATTGAATAGTATTTTATAATTTGGATATGCCAGAAATTTTAAACCATTCCACTATTGATAGGTATTGTATTTATCTCCAGTTTTTCACTATTCAAACAACATAGTGAGCATTGGTAAGCATATATAATTGGGAACATGTATAAATATTTGTGATTAATTCCTAAAAGTGAATTTCCCTGGCCCTGGGGTAAGTAAGCTTGAGCTTTGGTAGATGCTACCAAATTGCCCTACAGAAAGGTTTTCCCAACCCCAGCATGTGACAGAGCCTTTGTCCTCGCAGCCATGGATACTATCTGCCTTTTATATTTCTGCTAAGCTGGGCAAAAGAGCAGCTTGTCTGCAGCTATCTGACCTCTCGGGAAGCTGGACATCTTTTCATGTGATAATCAGCTTTTCATGTTTCTTCCGTGGACCACCTATTCACACGCTTTGCCCATTTTTCTGCTAGGTCTTTTTATTTATTTGTCTTTTTATTCTTGACCTAGAACTCTACAATTATAGATATTAATCTTTATCTGTTTTCTGTTTTCCATGTTCCGATAGTCTATTTCTTGCTCTAACTTTGTTTATGGTGCCTTTCATTGTACAAAGCTTTACATCCTTTTTAGCTAAATAATGGCTATTATATTTATTGGTCACTGATCACACTTACTATGGATCAGGCGTTGTTCTAGTACTTTCCACATTTTAACTCATTTAGTCTTCATTAAAAAATTCTGTGAATTTGATGTCATGATTAATTATTCTCATTTTATAAGTAAGGAAGGGGAGACACCAAGAGGTCAAGAAACATTCCGAAGGTCGCATAGCCAAAAAGTGCAGCCAGGATGAAATCCCAGGCTGTCCCAGAGGCCACAGCCTAACCACTGAGCCATTCTGCAAGTCTGCCTTCTCCCGTCCTGACCTCTGGGGTTTGTGGGTTGTTTAGGAAATTCTCCCTTAGGATATAAAAATAGTGCCCTATATTTTGTTACAATGTTTGTATTTTTCCATTTCTTTCTTTAATTCATCTCTATTTTTCATTTGTTTGTTGTGCCAGGTGGGAGGAAAGGATCTGATTTTCTTTCTTTCTTTTTCTTTCTTTTTTTTTTTTAGACAGGGTCTCACTCTGGTCACCCAGGCTGGAATGCAGTGGCATGATCATAACTCACTGCAATTTCAAACTCCTGGGTTCAAGTGATCCTCCTGCCTCAGCCTCCTAAGTAGCTAGGACTACAGGCACACACTACCACGCCTGGCTAATGTTTTAAATTTTTATAGCAGTGGAATTTCACTATGTTGCCCAAGCTGGTCTCAAACTCCTGGCCTCAAGCAATCTTCCTGCCTTGACCTCCCAAAGTTCTAGGATTATAAGCATGAGCCACTGCATCTGGCCCTAATTTTATTTATTTAAGTCTTTCATATGCATCTTTTTCCTTTACATTTTCCCCTTAACATTATCTTGTAGGCATTTTCATATGTTACTAAAAATGTTTTTTTTTACATGCTTTTTGTGGCCACATAATATTCCACTGTATAATATAATGACACTGTAAATTAGTTAACTAGCATCATAATATTGAAAGTTTGAGTTGTTGACCATATTTCCCATTATAAGTCATGCTGCAAAGAACATTTTAATGCATAAATATTTGTCTACATGTCAGATTATTTCCTTAGGATAGAAACCTGGAAGTAAAATTTTAAAAGCTTGTTTATCCACATTTTGCACTAACATAAAGGAAAAAACAAACTCTTTGCATAAAAGGAGGGGCCATGTAATGAATAGAGGCATCTGTGAGTGTGTGAGTCTTCCCCAAGATGCCTGTAACCGTCAAGGAGTCCACTTTCGTGCTTATGCATTTGGAAGCCTTAAAAGAGCTTTGAGGTCTCTGTAGGCCCCTCCGTGTCCGTATTTCTGCTGGCGTTTGTAGGAAACCCTCCCTCCCTGGCATGCCCCAAGCCAGATTCCAAGCAAGGCAGGAAGCAGGCTCTTCTAGAGGCCCAAGTACTACCCCAGTACCCTGGCTACCAGGGAGCTTTACAGATTAATCTAGTCCCCTGGGAAATTCTGGTTCCAGCATCCAGGAAAGCCCTATAGCTGGTCTGTAATAAAATCATAAGAATAATTGAATTTAATGAAATCCAGAGGAATCTGAGGGCTTGGGGTCGACAGGAGGCCAACATTCCCACAGCCAGAAAAGAGCATGATCAAGGAGTTGATGTGCAGACCTCTATGCCAGATCATGGAAATCAGAGTAAGTGCACTTACACAGATGATAAAAGCCCAACAAGGAAGTTTAGCAATAAAACTTAATGGCCCCTCAAATCACAATCAGGACACGGAATGCAGTGGGCCAGAGTCCCGCTCCCCGCGTGTAACCCTCCTCCTCCAGCTGTCCTACAGCCAGAGACATCATGAAGGCCAGGCCCAGGGGGCTGGTGCTCAGGTCACGGCCAGCTCTATCCATCACCTGTGGCTCCCCAAGACAGGAGGGTGTCAGGGAGGGAGGTGTTTGCTCAGCCAGACCTTTCTCCTCCTGTGGGCCTGGCCAGTTCCTCATCTTAAACTCTGTTTGCAGAAGTTTATTGCTTAGCCTTAGTGTCTTATTCAGGGTCAGAGGGAATTGATGCTAGAATTGAAAACCATAACGATATCAAGAGAATTCTAGGGTATGTATGGGAAACTTTAGAACAACATCCTTAGATATTAGAGATTTGGGGAGACATTTTTCTCCTAGTGAGGTGCAGAGGAGGCACAAAGATGGTAGTGGTAAGGGGAGGAGAGGGGGTGTACACAGTAAATGGCTTGGTTGCCAGTTCTGCTCATTCGAGGTGTTTAGTCATATTAACGACTATTTGAGTGCAAGCCATGACCCTTGCCCATAAAGAATTTAGTCCTGCCAAACCTTGTGTGCACAGGTGTAAACCTAGCAACCTAACAAGTCATGAGGCTAATTCATTCAGGAAGTGTGTGGAGCAGCGTGGGCAGTATCAGGAATACAGTGGCCAACTAGACAAGACAGCTGAGCCCCTGCCTGCACATACAGAGCCTCCATTCCAGTTGAGGGGATGGGCAGGGAACAAGTGAGCAGATTACTCCAGCTGCTTTGAGTACAATTAAGAAAACAAAACAGGTTATTGGGAGAAAGCATGATAGCGTGAGGTGCCTTTGGGATGGGTGGTCAGGGAGGGTCTCCTAGAAGGTGAAATTTGAGTGGAAGCCTGAGTGGCTGATGTAAAGGGGTGAGCCGCACATGGGAAAGAACATGTTGCAGGGCCCTGGGGTAGAAATGAGCTTGGTGTGATTGCAGAAGAGAAGGAGAGCCAGAGGCTGCAGTAGGAGTGACCTGAGTTGAGGTTGAAGGTAGGCAGGACTTAGACTGTGTGGGGTCTGTAGCCATAGTAAGTTTGGATTTGAATCTACCTGTGATAGGAAGCCACTGGGAAGTTTTAAGCAAAGGGATTTGATATGATTGATGTTTTGAAAATATACCCCAGCTGCCCTTAAATAACAGAAGACAGCAGTATCACAGTCACAAAGCAACACAAAATTAAACGCCATAGAAATACCTGAATAAGAAGTATTTTGTAATTAAAAGAGAAACAGATCATTTGATGGGGCTACAGTGAACTGGGAAGACTCAAAGCAGGGGCCAGAACCAAGGCAGGATTGTGAGGGGTTGTCCAGGGTGGATGCTGCCTGTGGAGAGGTCCTATCCATCAGGACAGGGGCTGGGAGGAAGAGGGGGCAGGTGGTGATGGCCCTGGGGGATTTGTTACTTCATCTTCCAGAGCCACAATTTCTGGCACTGTAAAACGGACCTACTGAGCTGTGTCACGTGTCTGGTGGGGCTGCTGCAATACAGTGTGGAAGCCCAGCACAGATTGCGAGTGCTTTCCTTATAGAGGTAGGGAATTCTGGGAGCTGAGGCCGAAGTCCAGGAGACAGCCACGTGTGTGAGCTGCAGAAACTGGTTTCCTGGTATCCACCTCAGCTGGCTTCCCATGTCTGTGGCAGACATTGCAAGGTGGTCACGGCTCCTCTTCCCAGTGAGCCAGTTCTCAGACTCAGCCTCTGTCTCAGGCCCACTGCTGATGGAAGCTGGCAGGTGGAATGAAACCCGCTTGCCACCCTAGCAGGGCCGTGGCGTCAAAGGCCTGGAGCCTGATAAAGGGATGAAGTAAACCTCCCTACCAGCACAGAGTGAATTCTCATCTTCAGGAGTCCTGCCACATCAGCTGGGTCACTTTCGAAAGAAACAGTGATTCGCAGTGAATGGCAACGGCTGGCTTTTCTTTGTCTTCCCTCCCCCGACTCCTGCTGCAGTCCCACTGTCCACCTTGACCGTGGGCCCTGCCAGCAGCTGGCCTGACAGCACCATCCATATCATGGAGGGTATGGGGAGAGTGGTCAAGGGAGCCTCTCTTCCCTACCTCTCCCAACTCCCACGGAGGCCACCCAGGGCCTCACACCTGTATTTCCTGAGGCCTCCCTGTGTGTCCTCCACTATGTGCTGCTGGGCCGAGTCAGTCTGTCTCAGGGCAGTGGACCTTTGAGGACTTTGCAGGGACCACTCAGGTCTCTCAGAGCAGGTTGAACTCACTCACAGCCGCAGGCGAGTCTCTGAGCTTCCTTCTCCTGCAGTTCGTTCATGCAGGGTGAGCCCCTCACTCTGCCCCAGTCGGAGGAGGTCAGCCTGAGAGCAGGAGAATGGGGGGCTCACCTTGGACAGGTGCAGGGAGCAGCAGCCTGGGGGTGCCCCAGGGGCAGGGAGATCCCTTTAAGAACTGTAGAATTTTTTTCATCCTGACCATGGCCCCAAAGGATGGTTTACTCCACTCTATTTTAGTGAGAAGCAAAAAAATAATTTTTAATCTTAATATACCTCATATTAAGTCAGTAGTCCGTGTTCTTCCGCTTCCCCTCCCATTGGAAAGTGATTGGCTTGGAGTCTGGTGGCCTCCTTTGTCCTGGCTCCTAACCCCAGTTCTGAGGATCCCGCTGGAATTATACATACATGTGGAGTATATGTATCAGTGTGGGGAAGGAGAGGAGAGGCTTTTGTGACAGTCTCAAGAATGTGACTGCCGGGGAGGCTCAGACTCCTGCCCCAGCTCTCCCTGGTCCTCTCACTGCTGAGGTGGGGGCCACTGCCTAGAGGGAGGGGCCTGCCTACTGTCCCCCACTGGATCACAGGCTGCACCTGTCCCATTGGAAGCAGGCTCAGGGAAATACAAATAGCACTGCATGCTTTTGTTTCAGGTGCATCCTATTAAATGGGCTTTTGTGGTTGCCCCTGGGAATCTGCATGTAATCGGTGTGTAAAATTGTTTCTGTGGGGAAAACAGCCAACTTAACAAAACAACCCTTTTGTAACTGGATTATTTAGGCGACACATGGCTTGTGATGATGCTAATGTTCATTTCTGGAAAGTGATATTCTTGTCATTCAAAATAATGATGACCTTGATGCCTCTACAGCTCATGATAGGGGGGATCCCAAGTGGGGTCTAGTCAGACCATAAACTCCCAATGTTGTCTAACCCGTGTGCATTTTTCTGGAAGAAGGGTTTACCACTTTGATCATGATCTCCATAATGTCTGACTGCAGGGAACATTAAGAACATCTGCTGTGGAGAACCAGGCCAGGAACAGCCAAGCTGCCCTGCCCAGCCCAGGGGCAGCCTCTAGGCGGCTGAGCTTAGCAGTCCCAGAGGAGCCCTTAGGAGCACTTCTGGGGCTGTGTGCCTTGCTCAGCCCTGGCAGCAGAGTTCTGCACTGCTGAATTGAGCATGGGGACATCCTTGTTTATCTGAGGCTACTCCTGCCCTCCTGACTGGGACCTCTGTCCTCTGTCTCTAACTTGCCCCCATGTGTCCTTTCATCTGCCACCTCCAGGAGGTCTTCTCAAGCCCCTGGTCACCCCAGGAGTTGTCTACTAGTTATTTAATTAGGACTCTTCATTGCTGACCAGTAAATATTTATCATATATCTATTAAATGATGATCCTTTTGCTTCATGGGGAGGTAGAAGGTAAAAAAAAACCTCAAGTCCCACCTTTAGAGTCACCATCTGGGGCCAGACACGGTGGCTCACGCCTGTAATCCCAGCACTTTGGGAGGCCGAGGCAGGTAGATCACGAGGTCAGGAGATCGAGACCATCCTGGCTAACACAGTGAAACCCCGTCTCTACTAAAAATACAAAAAACTAGCCGGGCATTATGGCGGGCGCCTGTAGTCCCAGCTACTTGGGAGGCTGAGGCGGGAGAATTGCTTGAACCCAGGAGGCAGAGGTTGCAGTGAGCTGAGATCGCGCCACTGTACTCCAGCCTGGGCGACAGAGCGAGTCTCCATCTCAAAAAAAAAAACAAAAACCAGAGAGTCACTGTCCGGTACTTAGAGCCCAGCGTGATGAGTGTGTAGTGTGTGTACAATATGTAATAGGGCTAAAAGCAGCTGCCAGCTCCCCCAGGGCTGCCAGGGCAGGTGAGGAGTGCTCTTCCTCTGGTTCATCCCTTGAAGACATCATGTGTGCCACTATATTCCCCTCTGGACCAAAGACCATGGTCCTGTCTGTCATTATGCTGGAAGATTCTAAGGGCTAATGCCTTTTCTACCCTTTCTTCTGCATCATAGCCCAACAGGAGTAGGGAGCTTCCTAGATAATGGCAGCAGAGATGCCTGTATACCCAGCAGTTCCTCCTCTTCTTGTTGTGGAGCCTCCCAGTTGAGGGTTAGCAGTGTCTCTCTTCTTGGATCCACCTGGGAAGAACAGACATGTTGGTGTGGCTCAGAACTGTAGTCACTCCCTTGGCTGCATTCCATGAGGGTCAGTGCCCTTGACCAAGTCATGTCTCCAGTGCTCTGTCCAGAGGAGGAGCTTGACAACACTGCCTGGGAGCTCGAGGATTGGTTTGGTTTTCTGTTATCAGTTAAGTGGGGAGTAGCACTCCAGGGTCCCTTGTCCCTGAGAGGGACAGGGTGAGGATGAGCTGAGGAAGCCAGGTACAGGCAGGAGTGGAGTGGAGAGATTAAGCATGAGACAGGTTCATGTCTCACCTGGAGCTGACTTATGCAGAAATGGCCTTGGAGGAGGAGACAGGAGCTTTCATCCCTGCCGTGTGCTCAGCTGGAGGCAGGAAAGCCGATTCCATAGCTCAGTGGGAGGTCTCCTCTGATTATACTGTTTGACTTTCTGTCTTCATTTCTTCTTGTCTTTCTTTTTCCTAACAATCAGTGGTAGAATTACAGCGTTCTCAGCTCCCACACAGTAGCACACCCCCAAGAAGGTTGAGTCACGACCTGTCATCCACTGATCCTGGTTAATGCGTGGTCCCCGCACAGCCGGGCTCACCTTCTGAGCAGCCTCCAGCCTAAGCCAGTCTGCAGACCCCTCACCTCCCAGTCCCTCCAGCATCAGAGGCCAGAAAGTACTCTTTCTATTAAAATGAAAACGATGTACAAATGTCGAGGTCTGTCATCCACACGAAGTGCTTAATTTCTTTTTAATGCATCAAATTTTATGATTTGTGACATCTTACTGTGTTCATGTGGCTGTAAGAAAAGGACGGAGCAGTTTCTATCCCAAGAAAATCCTATCATGTCATGTGGGGACAACTGGAATGTAATTATGTCCCATACTCATGCTTCTGTGAATTTTTATGCCCAGCTCAGGGCCTCAGACTGCCTTCTGTCCAGAGAAGATGATGATGATGATCACGGCATAGTGCCACAACCTCCACGCTGCCTGCAGCTGGGGCCTCTCACCAGATCGGTTGGGTTTTCAACCCAGTTCTGTGACCCACGGCTGTGTATATAGCCCTGGGCAGTCACCTGCCCTCTTGGTGCCTCAATTATCTAATCCATAGAATGGAGATAATGTCAGTTTCTACTCTGTGGGGCGGTTTGAGGCTGTAAAGCACTGGTCAGTACCTGGCACACCAGGGCTACATACACGTTGCCCATATTCTTTATGTAGTTGTTTTATTTTTGTGTCTGGAGTACCTTCCCAATACCTCAACCCACTTCTGGTGGATTAAGCAAAATATTTCTTTTCTTTGAGCTGGTACTGCTGCTGCTTTTCTCCCAGGTCCCCCCAGTGTCTGGGAATGGGGCTGAGCTGCCTTACAGAGGTGGCGCAGGGGAGCATCCCGAGGGCCCCTGTGCCATAAGAATGGTTTCTCTTGATCTCGCCCCACAGGGTGTGGCCACTGTAAGAAAATGAAGCCGGAGTTTGAGAAGGCAGCAGAAGCCCTCCATGGAGAAGCGGATGTAAGCTTTCTTTCCTTCCCCTCACCGTTCTCTTTGAAAGAATCATTGACAGGTGGAATCATTATGACTTTGCCCTACAAGCCCTGCTGCAGCTCCCCTGGTCCCTGGAGGCCAGCAGTACCTCTGTGTGCCCAAGTAGAACACCTTAGACAGATGGGATCCTAGAGGAGGGCAGAAGGACTATTGGGCCATGTTCCCGTGCCCGTCCGGGTGACCTCTACCTGCTCTCTCTCTTCTCTGGGACCCTGGCTAATGGGAACAGATGCCAATCTACTCAACATGGATGGTGGGGCAGATTCAAAAGCCTCATCTCAGCTCCTAAATGAGAAATGGCCATGCCAGTGTTCAGTTGTTCCCTGGGATATGGGAGCCCATCGGGCTAGCCACCCCAGTTAAATTCCGGCAGGTCCAGGATGGGCTGTGGGGGCAGCGTCTGGGCTCCTGTGTTCCACCAGCACCGCGTCTGAGGCTATAATGCATGGTTGGCCTTTCCCCCATCCCAGAGCTCTGGTGTCCTTGCAGCTGTCGATGCCACTGTCAACAAGGCCCTGGCAGAAAGATTCCACATCTCAGAGTTTCCTACATTGAAGTATTTTAAGAGTGGAGAGAAATATGCAGTGCCGGTGCTCAGGACAAAGAAGAAGCTTCTCGAGTGGATGCAAAAGTAAGTGTTACGATCTCAACAGCACATCCTAACTGCCGGCTGGCGGCCCCTGGAGACCACCTTGAGGAGGTGAAGTAAACTTTATGGTCAATGTCCTGGGCTCAGGCCCACAGGATTCAAGTCGGATCTGACTTCCTCAACCCTAAAACCACCCTTTATGTGCTGATCACGTGTCCTGATCAGCAGGTCACTGCTGGCAGTCCTTCTGGACGCAGCTTCATCGACACACTAAACCGTGTGTTGCTTTTTCTCTGTCTCAGCCTCCTTAGGCCCAGGTCTCATTGTCTGCATTTTATTCCAGTCCCTTTGAATAAATGAAGGAGACACAGCTCTTCATAGCCAGAGCTAGACTCATTTCGTCCAGGTTTGCTAGTGGTTGGCCGGGCCTCTGGTAGTGTCCACAGGGCAGGCCGCGGTGGTTTGCAGCTGAGGATAAAGATTTTGAAGAGCCCCCTCAGCCTGTGTATTAGTTTGCTAGTGTTGCCATAACAAAGTAATAAACCAGGTGGCTCAACAATATAATATAACAATATAACAGAAGTTTATTTTCTTACAATTTTGTTTTGTTTTGTTTTGAGACAGTCTCACTCAGTCACCCAAGCTGGAGGCACAATCTCAGCTCACTGCAGCCTCCACCTCCCAGGTTTAAGCGATTCTCCTGCCTTAGCCTCCCAGGTAGCTGGGATTACAGGCACATGCCATCATGCCTGGCTAATTTTTTGTATTTTTAGTAGAGACAGGTTTCACCATGTTGCCCAGGCTGGTCTCCTAAGCTCAAGTGATCCACCCACCTCAGCCTCCCAAAGTGCCAGGATTACAGGCATGAGCCACTGTGTGCAGCCTATTTTCTTACAATTTTGGAGGCTAGAAATCAGAGATCAAGATGTTGGCAGGGTTGGTTTCTTCTGAGGCCCCTCCCCTTGGCCATCTGCCTGTGACTTCCCATGGCCGCCCCTCTATATGTATCTGTGACCTAATCTGCTCTTCTTATGAGGACACCAGTCATGTTGGATGAGAGCACACCCTAATGACCTCATCTTAACTGAATTATCCCTTTAAAGGGATAATTTATCTCTAGATATAGTCACATTCTGAGATAATGGGGGTTAGGACCTCAACATATGAATTAGAGGGGGACACAGTTGAACCTATACGGTCTGAGCTACTTTGTTAGGACATTGGTCAGATATGAGGTGTTTATTTAAAACACAGACTCAGACTCTGATTCAAGAGGTGTGAATGGGAACCTCAGCCATGGTGTTCTGAGAAACACCAGCTTGTGGAATGGCAGCAAAGTTGCCACTAGATTCAGGGGAGGCCTCTGGCAAGAGGTGAATGGACTGGTGACATCCTGGCCTCGGCTTCTCCCACTTTGTCCTGCTCGTCCACTGGGAGGATTTGGAAAGTAGCCAGGCCTTTGTCTTAGGGACCAGAGGAAAACGATGGTTTGCCTCTGAAACGGACAAGGTGCTCACTGTCAAGGCCTTCTAGTGTCTGAAGCAAGTGGCTTGTTCACACCCACTTTTCCAGCCTTGCTCTGGTGCCAGGGCTGGTTCACTGGAAAGGACTGGGTGGGGCGGGGGATCTGGCCAGGTCCCTGTGATGCTTGGACTTATGGTTAGAGAGCCGAGGGAATCCGCTGCTGCTACTGAGAGCCTGAAAAGCACTCAGGCTAAGTGCTTTCAGGTTTAAGTACTTTCTTAAGCGTTTTTAGGTCAAGAGCATGGGCTTTGGAGTCTGAGAGACCTGGGCTTAGATCGTGACCTTGAGCCATTTCTTTGACGCCTCTAAGCCCCAGCTTCCCATCTCCATCTATGTAAGATGGAGACAGTAATTTCCCCATAGACTTGTCTAGGGAATTAAATGAGGAATTAAAAAGGGGAGTTGGGTTATAGAGAGGGGAGCAGGGGAGCAAAGGCTATTGCAAGGCCCTCGAGATCCATCCTTGCATGAGGCAGAGTGGAAGGACCCAGTGGACAGCAAGAGACTGAGAAGCAATAATATTTATCCAACACCTGGCATTTATTAGAGCATCTAGGCTCTCAGTAAATATCAGTTCCTTGACTGAGTAGATGCTTTACATATATTCTGTACTCTTCATAAAGATCCTATTGTCCTCATTTAACAGAAAAGAAAATGGAGACTCAGAGGGGTTTAGTAACTTACCTAAGGTTGCACAGCTGGTAAGGTTGCACAGCTGGACTTGAACCCAGGCCCACCTCACTCCTTGGCCCATGCTCTCCACCAGAACAAAGGCTGAGAAGCAGAAAATAATGAACAATAATGTAGGGTCCTAGAGGGGGCAGGAAGGAGGGACCTAGGAGCCCAAGTGGAGGTGGCACTATGCCCTTGTCAAGGAGTTCATGGCCCACAACTGGGGGGCTGCCCTGCCCTAAAATGGGGTCAAGTCTTCCGTATTTTACAAAATGGCTCCTTAATGGGCTTCTCAGAGGGAATCAGGGAAGATCTTTGCTGGTGGCACAGATTTGTTTGCGTTTGAACTACGGTTTTAAAATGAAATTTTAGAAGGATTGTAGTGGTTTCTTCATGCATGTTCCCCCAAGTGGTTGGGACATTGAGGGTGGACTTCCTTGCCCATCTAAAAATCTCTCCTCATGGCTGCCTCCCCGCTCCCCTGGCTTCTTGCAGCCCTGAGGCCCCCCCGCCGCCAGAGCCCACGTGGGAAGAGCAGCAGACAAGCGTGTTGCACCTGGTGGGGGACAACTTCCGGGAGACCCTGAAGAAGAAGAAACACACCTTGGTCATGTTCTACGCCCCTTGTAAGTAGCTTGGGTGCTCACTGAGTGGCACGGTAAGAGGTGTTTGGCCCCACCAAACCAAGAAGACCTGCACACCCACCCCAGGGACCAAGGCAGCTATGAACCAGGCTCTCCAATTTTATTCCAGGCTGAGAGGCCCTTCAAATCCAGGGCCTCTTTTGTCAGCCTTGTTGGACTCTCCTTCCTTTGGGGCAGCCTTTCTCGTGTCCTAAATCCCTCTGCCTCTGTGCTGGTTCCCTCTTGTCCCTGGGCTTCTCCATGCCCCTGTCCCCTACTCGTACACTTCCCACTCCTCAGCTGCCTCCGCCCCGTCTTCCTCCTCCAGACACTTGGAACCCCCTCTCCCTGCCCTTCCAAATGGCTCTGGAGCCGTGACATAGGCACAGCCACATTCACTCCTGAGCTCCTGTGCTGTTCTCGTTTTAATCAGAGCTTAAGCTGAAGAAGTGACACGTCTGCCGACATTGACGTCTGTGACCTCGGGTTTCTGTGTATTCCCATTTTGAAGTTGTTAATTGATACTTACAATGAAAGGTTCTTAGAATTTCCCACTCTCTGCTGCCCTTCTCTCTCTCCCCCAGGTTACAACTCAGCTTAATGGAGTGAGGATAATAAAAGCTGTGGTCTACAGAGAAGCCAGGCAGCTCAATCTAGTCATAAACCCGCTCAGTTGTAGCCGGCCCTCCTGTTGGCTCCCCCTGCCCCCACCTTTCAAGTGTCAGTAATCCATGGAGTCTCTGTGATCTCAGGGTCTGAGAGGGGCCGCCACAGCCTCAGCCCCCTCCCTGAGACAGCCTTCTTGCCCATCTCTTTCTGCCTTTCCTTCTCAGAGTGGGACTTGTCCCCTCCCAGTCTGTTAGGGAGCTTCCGGCTGTCCTCTTCAGTCTGTACAGTGTGCCCAGAAGCCTGAAAATTTTCAGGAGCTGACGTCTTCCTTCTGGCGAACTGAGCCTTGCCCAAGGCCATGGGGCAAGTTAGTGGCAGGCCCCTTCCGCAGCCTGGGTGGCTCTCTGTCTGTCACAGGCACAGTCCAGAGAGTGAGAGAGTTTTCAGCCGCAAGTAGAACCTGGCTGCAGGAGTGGGAGCCCTTGCCCAGCCCTGGGGTCCAGATGAAATACTTTCCCCCAGACCTCTGGACCAGAGCCACAGTGCTTCCTCTGCCTCTCTTCAGCTCCTCCCTGACTGAGGGGCCTTCAGAGCAGACATAAGCCCTCTGCCACCCTTGACCCTGGCTGCTGGGGCAGACAGGTGCTTGAATCCCCAGGGAATCTGGGAGAGATTCTTACCCCTTTGGGCTGCCAAAGATCTACAACTCCTTCCTTCCTCCTTCCTTCCTTCCTTCCTCCTTCCTTCCTTCCTCCTTCCTTCCTTCCTGTCTTCCTGCCTGCCTGCCTGCCTTCCTTCCTTCCTTCCTCCTTCCTTCCTTTCTTCCTCCTTCCTTCCTTCCTCCTTCCTTTCTTCCTCCTTTCTTCCTTCCTGTCTTCCTTCCTTCCTGCCTGCCTTCCTTCCTTCCTTCCTCCTTCCTTCCTTTCTTCCTCCTTCCTTCCTCCTTCCTTCCTTCCTTCCTTCCTTCTTCCTTCCTTCCTGCCTTCCTTCCTTCCTCCTTCCTTCCTTCCTGCCTTCCTTCCTTCCTCCTTCCTTCCTTCCTCCTTCCTTCCTTCCTTCTTCCTTCCTGCCTGCCTTCCTGCCTGCCTTCCTTCCTTCCTTCCTTCCTTCCTTCCTGCCTGCCTTCCTGCCTTCCTGCCTTCCTGCCTGCCTGCCTGCCTGCCTTCCATCTATCCATCAGATATCAGCTCTGTGCTGTGCAGTGTCCAGGGCCCAGGGTACAAGGAAAGGAGACATGTCCCTGCCAGGCCTTGAGAGGCTCACTGTCTACCCTGACGAAACCCTAAACACAATTCATCCAGGGCAGGGTCACTGAGTGACTCAACCTCTGGCAGAGGGCTTGCTCCTTAGAGTTTCTTCATCTCTCTTACTGTGTTTTTCTGTCCCTAAACCTTGCCCCAGGGACATACATCTTTATCAGTGGGTTACAGGGGGAAGACTATCCAAGGACAAAAAAGATATCTCTTTTGACTTTTTAATAATAAAAAAATACTTATTTTTATACATAAATATAGCATATACTATATACTTTTTATATATGAAGGATCTAAATACTACAGGAATGTCAAATAGTAAAGTCAAATGCCTGATAGAGGTCTAAAGGAAAAGCAGCCTGCCCACACATTTCCTGCTCCCCTTCTAGCTGCCCCACCCCAACACCTTACCTCCCCTCACATCTCTCCACCTCCCATATCCCTTCTCCCACCATGTCTGCCCCCACATCCTGTCTCCCCAGCTTCTGCATGGCTCTTCCTCCTGCTGTTTCTTTGCTCCTTTTATGCTGAATGGTCTGGTCATGGTGACTGCCCTTCTTAGGCCAGCTTGGCGGAGTCTCTAAACTGCAATTGTCCAGCCTGTCCTCAGTCTTTGTTCCTCTTTCCCCTCTCTGAGAGGCTTCTTTGGTTTTCTGCTACACAGAGGCAGTGCCTTTTTTTTTTTTTTTTAAGCCCACATTAAAAAAAAAAATCATCCACATCTGGCCCTCCTGACACCTCTTGGAAGCATCTTCACGCACTTTCTGAAACAGCCCTTCCTCCCATTATTCACTGGCCCCACTCTTTCTTTTGGATAATGAGAAAATTAGATGCAACAGAAGTCCATTAATCTGAGGCCTAGATATTTTAAATTGATGGTAACAGGAATTTACACTAGGCTGACAGTTACCTTTAGACTTTCAATGAACAAAGAGGTTAAAAAGGAAAAATTAATAGTCAAACCAGGTTTTCACGAAGGGGTGGTTATTTTCAGCCAGACTAATGCTATTATGGGCACACACCACACACAAGGGGCCTGCAGCTGCCTGCAGGAGCTGTCTGTGATGTACCTTGTTAACCAGTAGATTGTGCTCTTTAAGTGTTTTGAAATTTTTATAACATCATCCCTTTATAGTGTGACATTTTCGTGAATTTGAGCTATTTTTCTTTCTGTTATGTCAAATTAGTGAAGTGTTACTTGTAATTGCCATTTTAGGCTATTAAAAAATCAGCCAGTCTCTGCCGTGAGCTAGGCTATGCTAGACACATTGCTAAGCTGTGCTTGTCTCATTTCTGATATAACCCATCACTGGCCCAGGTCTCTTCTGCTCCTTCTGCATGAGACTTGGCAAATCCCTCTACACCCCCACCCCCCGTCACCCCCCACAATGCTCTGGGCCAGCTGGCCACTCTGCCAGCCAGGCCATGTGGGTGGTCCTGCTCATCTCAGGACTGGCTCAAGGACTAAATTCAGATTAAACTTGTAGCTTAGCCTTAATTTGGTTTCACAAAACCCTTTGAAATGCCAGTCATTATTATCTTATTTTAAAAAGGAGAAAGTAGATGAGCAGAGCCGTTTCTGTTCCCACCGTGGCATCTCTGCCTTCCCGAGGCTGAGGTAGGCTGGCTGAAGTAGGAGGTGTGGGCTGGAGCCTCCCCTTGTTCAGGGAAACCCTCCCCTCAGAACCCTACTGCGCCCTGGGTGGTTCTGTTCACCAGTGACTGGGAAAGGGCTGAGAGAGGAGGGGGGTTTGGATTCTGATCTGTTAGTGCTGAGGGAAGGGCTGGGTCAGCCTGCAGCTTCCTGGGCTCACCAGGACAGGAGGAGAAAGTGGCCCCCACAGAGGTCCCTACCCTGCTTCTGAGACACTGAGGTCAGAGTTGGGGCTCAGGGTGATGCCCAGAACAAGAGACAGATGTTGGAGTTAGGGGCCCCTGTATAGCTCAAAGGCCTTAGGCTGCTCTGACAAGCTTTCTACCTGGGACAGAGACCGTCAAGGGATCTGAGGACTGCCTGGTGACATCCTGTAGCTTCTCTCCCTCTTACCCCGACCATGGCCTTCTGGTTCCTGGGTTCGAGGTTCTGGTTATTGTAGAGCAGAGAGTCGACGGAGACCCGGGGACCAGGGCCTGGTTTGGCTGCTCATAGTCTAGGCTGGGTGGGAGTTGCTAGGAATGCAGAAGTTAGCAGCAAAGCATGAGCAGCGGGTGCCCTGAAATCCCCCCAGCCTGCATTTCCCAGTGCCACTTCCTCTCAGTCAGGAAATGGAGAGATTTGCTATTGTCTCTGGAGCAAGAGAAGATTATAGCAGGCTCTGAGAATTCCGTGTCTTCCTCTTTAAGCCCAAAGCTCCCTCTGCCCCCAAGATCAGACTCTTCCTCGTCCTCTGTGGAAGGAGCAGAACTATACTACAGTGACCATTGCCCCCCAGCCTGGGCAGGAGCATATGATGCTTGTGACAGGGACTCCTACCAATCCCCCCACCAATAGATCAGACATGGGCAGGAGGTGGTTAGACTGGCAAGGTTGATAAAAGGACCCTGACAGTGTGGCGGGCTGGGTTGGGGCTCCTGGAGAGCCCTCTCTGGAGCTTTCAGGAAGGGCCCCTGGCCCTGCAGCCTCCCTGCCCATACGTCACTGTCCTGTGCGCTCTCTTCCCCCCTCACACAGGGTGCCCTCACTGTAAGAAGGTCATTCCGCACTTTACTGCTGCTGCTGATGCCTTCAAAGATGACCGAAAGGTAAGGATAGCCTTCTTCATCTCCTGATCTGCCTCCAGCTAATTCCTACACCTTCCTCCTTGTCATTCAAGTCCCTTCCCCAAACTGGGGAAGGTCAGCTAAGACCTGTAAGCAGGGAATTCCTTGGGAACCAGGACATTCTCTTTATAAGGAAGATAGGGCAGGCTGGATTTATGCTGCAAAATCAACTAAAAGGGATACGCTAAACCATTCTAGCACTTACTTGGAGGAGAGGGATGGTTAAAAGGGTCATCTGTTTACTTTTTTAGTGCTTGAACATTTTTACTGTAGGATTATCATCATGCATTACTTATATAATTAAAAATACAAATTTAAAAATCCAACAAAAGTCAACTGGAGGATGCCACGGTGGAGGAGAGCAAGGCTATGTCAGTGGAGCCTCGCCCTGCCTAAGTGAAAGGCTCCTGCAGTTGCCAACTGATGAAGCATAAAATTAACAAGCTAGAGCTGCAGATTGGATTAGAGTGCAGGGCCGCCAGGTGCATCCCTCAGGCACATCCCCCCAAGGCAGCTGGTGCAGTGGGGGCTGCTGCTGGGAGAGGGCTTGTGGGACAGGGAAATACCCCTGAATTTGGGGAAGTGTGATTGACTGCCAGACTTTGAGTTCCCTTTTCATCCATGCCAGGCAGTGCTGATGCAGAAGACTGCAAAGATTCCTCCCAACCCTGAGACTCAGTCATGGGAACCTCTGGCCTAACAGGCCCTAGAAGCTGGCAGTCATGTGGGATCTGCATTCACACACACCCAAACCCAGAGTCACACGTGGGTTTACCTACTTTCCTGGGTAGAATCCCAGGTGGGGCGAGGGCAGGCTGGAAGGAACCAAGGCCAGACATAAGCTGAGCAGAGAGTCCTGGATGGTAAACAGGCCAAGCAGGCCTAGACGGAGGTTCAGCCAAGGCAGGGAAGGGGAGCTGGTATCAGTGGAACAGCACTCACAAGCAGAGACGGATGGCCATCCCAGGGCTGGGTGGGCAGGGCTTGCAGTTTTGATCGAGGCCAACAGGAGGTCAGGCCTCAAGGTACCATCCAGGCCTTGTAGGAGCAGAGATACAGGTGCTGGGATCACCTTAACGGGCCCAGAGAGAGTGGCAGAGATGGGGTGATGAGAACTTTACAGGGACATAAAGCCAAAAGAAGCCAGGCTGGGGACAGGCCCATGTAGGGAGAGTAGGGACGAACTGGGGACCTGATTCCCACTTAGACCTAGAGCCCGGGACTCTCTCTGGAGTCAGGAGGTCCCATTGTTACCCACAAGCCTTGGCTGCAGCTTTGAGACACCCCTCACCCCCACCGGAAGGGAGTACAATGACCAGAAGCATTTTCTCCTCTGCCTGCCCCTTTCCCTGCACTGAGGGGTGTGTGGCAGCGGAGGCTTCCTTCCCATGTCCATGTCCCTCATTGTCCCCACCCACTTGTGCACAGCACAGGGTGGTTGCTCCTGCTTGGGGGTCCCAGGATATCCAGCACGGCCTGGGCTGCCAGTCCACAGGACTGGAATAGGTGCCACTCTGCATTGACGTCCATCACACCCCACCCAGAACGCTGGGTGCTCTGGGCAGCAGGAGAAAGGCTGAGGTGTGCCATCTCCCTGTCCCACCAGCCACTCAGGTCTCCACAGGCCCCAGGAGATCTGTGAGGATCTTGAGGCATGACTGGCCCACACAGCCTGGGCTTGCCCACCATGCTGGGGAGCATGGTGTCAGGGAGTGTGGTCCAACTGAGGCACCTGGGGGACTGGGGAAACCCTGAAGGGGCAGCCCCCTTGACGTGGCCCCTTTCTGCCCACTAGACCGCTGCTGAGGCTGCCCTATGGCCTGACCTGCATCAGTGCAGGTGAGGCCAGACTTGCCAGGCCTCCAGCGGGCAACTGAGATCCGATGTCTCCTCCTCCCATTCCCCCTCCACTGCTACACGGGGGCCCATTTCCTTGATGCTCCCTTCCCCTTAGACACTGACACACCTTTGCTTGATTGTCTTAGACCAGTGGTGTTGTGGCATTTTCCTGGGTTCAATCCCTCTGTCTCTTATTCCTTCTGTCTCTCCTTTCAGCTTCCTTTATTCCAAGCCAGGGATCACCCTCACTTGCGTTCAGGAATGCACTTCATAACCTCTCTGTCCGAGGCAGGTGGCCTGCCTGGGTTTCCTGGAGATTACATTCATGACATCATGGAAGCCAGCCATCTGGCCTGGGGGGCTGAACTTACTGGTGCCCACTCTGTGCTCCAGACATGGCACCGTGACTACTGGGTCCCATCCTCCAACTATCAGATTGGAGTCTCTGGGGGATGGTGCTGGAAATTTGTGATTTTTAAGAGCTGGCTCTTGTGCTGGCCACAGGCTGGTGTGTGGGGACTGTTGGCCTGTCCCCTCTCCCTTTATATGTGAGGGATCCAGGCCCAGAGAGGAGCTGTGTCCCATGCCCAGGAATGCCCAGCGGGTCACTGACAGCCAGAACTGGGTCTCCTGACACCCCATGCTGCCACTTGTTAGCTGGAATTGTGGGGTTTTTCCACCCAGAAGCCAGCCCCTGTTCCTTTCCCAATCAATATGCAGTTGGTTGTTCACTTCCATTTTCATAGCCAAAGTCAATATTAGGTCCTGCAGAGATTTATTTTACTGAATCAATAAAGCTGTGTGTGGCAGCTCATATTTTAGCCAGGGAGCCTCCACCCCCTCCCAGGAGCTTACTTGGGAACTTAATCGGTTGGCACACTGATGGGGAAAGGACTGCAACGTGTTAGTGTTGGGACAGATGGTGTTATTGAAGGGGCAAGGCAGACAGGACCTGTGGTGGGCTGGCAAGCAGGTGGGGGGCTTACCTTTCACGCACGTCAAGGTGTCCCCAGCCTGGGGGTGGGGTGGGGCTAGGTGTGAAGGTCACTCCTAGAGGGAGGCCCTGAGACAGTGGGGGCCCCTCCTCTGCGATGAGCCCACTTCGCTGCCGGAATCTGGCCATGACATGTAGGTCCTCCTGTTTATGAGCCTGGCTACTGCCTTTTGTGAGTGAAAACTCCCTGAGGACAGAGACCTCATTTGTCCTTGAACTCCCCACAGTCATGACCCCTCAGACCTGTGTAAATGTTGACGGGATGAAGGAACAATATAACATATTTGATATTTACTGAGAACTCTTCTTCCACTGAAAGCATTACTTACATCATGTTGTCCTCACGATAGCTTGCTCAACTAGGTATTGTTACAGTGCTCATTTTGCTGAAGAGGTAGGTGATTGAATCTTAGAGAGATCATATGCTAGTTTCTCAGCCGGAGAGGGGCAGAGTGAGAATCGCAAACAAGCATTGTCAGAGTTTGAGTTCTCCCAGAAGCAGACTCTGCCCCTGGGCTCATGTGCAAGGAATTTATTTGGGAAGTGACCTCAGGAAGTTCACAGAGGATCCTGGAAGTGAGATATGAAAGGGGAGGAACCAAAGCAGGTGTTTTCTGGACAGATGACTGTATGAGTCACCAAGGCTCAGTCCCACGGGAAACCTCACCAGGAAACATGACACAGAGCTGTTCCACTCAAAGGCCAAGGAAGCCAGGGTCCTTGTTCTAGAACCCCATCTGTCATTGGCTTTACGTCCAGCTCCTTGAGGCTGGGAGGATGCTCTGAGGCTGAGAGTAGCAGGTGCTGTGGCAAGGGCTGGTCCAAGGGGATGTGGCAGGACACCAGCAGTGTGTGCCCCAGGAATTTGTACCAACCACCATAGAGCAAACTGAGAAATCATAGGTGTTCGTGTTGCAGGTGATCAGTGCAAATCTTGAGTTGGATGTAGGGGTGCAGGCATTTAGGTGAAATTTCAATGGCTGAGAAGAGCTTTATTCGCTGCCTTCTTTCCAAAGAGTCTAAGCTGCTGCCTTTGGGGAGGACGCATTTGTCTCCTCTTCTGTGGAAACTGCACATGGATTCGCCTTTGCAGCTAGAAGTTGCACTCCGTGTATGCAGCTGGCAGCTAGTTTAGGTGATTCAGAACAAGTATACATTTCTAATTTAGTAGATTTATAAAACCATACACTGTGTTTCCAACAGCTCCAGAGCATGTATGCAAATTAAATTCATAATTTAAAGCAGATGCAGGGAGAGCAGCAGCCTGGAGCCATATTCGTCCAGCACTTTCACAGCGGAGCAGCAGCTCCTGGCCCGGGCTGGACATGGGGCCTTAGCCGCCGGCTGCAGGGAAGGAGAGTGTGTGGATGCCCGTGCCCCTGGGCGGGGCCCCATAGCACCTACCCTGGGAAATGGAACCCCACCATTTGGCCAGGGGAGCATCTGCCTCATGTTTTTAAATAATAAAGTGCTTTAGAGGTGGGCTGGGGTTATCAGAAGTGTGTAGGGGCCAGTCTGGTGGCCTGGGTGAATTGGGCTCCAGAGGATGCTGGGGAAGGTACATTTAGCTTACCTGAAGGACAGCTGCCTCTCCGCCCAGCCAGTTGTCACCTGTGAGACTGCAAGGTAAGTGCCATCAACTCTTCTGACTTTTTTAAAGAGAAGCTGGAAAGCCAAATTGTTGTATTAAATCTTCTGGCTCCATTTCTATGGTGGAGCTAATTCAGATTTATTTATTTATTTTGTTGTTGTTGTTGTTAAATTTAATGTGGGCCAAATAGAACAGGACTAAGAGCCAAACACAGATTGCAGGCAGCAAGTTTGTAAACTCTGTTTTATAAGTCTCACCATATAGAATGTTACATAACCGAAGAGTAGAAGGGAAGCATGAGGGTGAGAGGGGTGAGGGTGGCACCTGATGGCCAGGGGAGGCCGCACCTTACTCTTCTCTCCAGCTATCCATCCTGCAGCTCACCTGGGCATGAGGGATATGATGAGTAAATGTCACCATGGGGGCTGGCAGGACTGTCCTACTTGGAAAGGGTCCTTTGTCCAAATGCAAATAACCGTCAACCAAAGAACTGTGTGAATCTCGGCTATTCAACAATTTTAAATTATCTTATTGAATCACCCTCTTTTAATTTCTTCCAAGCATTCGTTGAGCTCTATCTAAAATGATCTCATTTGTTATACAGCAGACGCTTGATAACTGGACTTTGTCAAGGTCAGCATTGTTCCCCCAGCATCCAGAACAGGCTTGGCACACGGCAGGGTTTCAGTGCGTGTTGCCTGGTGGGAGGACTCCCTCTCGTGGGAGTCTGCCCCATCTTCCGTAACACCTCTGTATTGGGTGTGGCCACTGAGGACCTCCTCTCCGGCTTCCCTGGTGTATGACCCTCAATAGGAAACCAGTTCCCCATTTCTGCTTTATACTCTCTTCCTTTGAAAAAACAACTAATGATGAGGAAAAGCTGCCCAGCATGTGGAATTTACTAGATGGTCAAGAAGAGGCCAGTGGCCAATGTGGGAACCACTTTCTGACCAAACATTCTGATGGCTTTAGTCATGCGGGGCTCCTCCAGTTTCCAGATGTGCTTTCCTGGTCTCCTCCTCTTCCAGTCTTGGCTCAGATGGTGAATCATACAGAGCGCCTTTGCCCCACTCACCTGGCACCTGGGCCACCTCCCTCATCCCTCACATCACACCATGTTGGAATTGTCACTTTATCCAACCCCTGCCCAGACACTGAGCCCCTAAGTGGGGACAGAGCTTGTATATGGGGTCGGAAGAAGTGACTCTAATAGCAGCTGACATTTCCTGACCATGAATCCGGTGCCAGATTCTGTGCTCATTGGCCTCACTCGAATTCTCTTATTCAGTCTTCACAATATCCTGATAGCCAAGATACTGTTATTATCCCTATTTTACAGCTGAAAAAATGAGGCACCAAGAGGCTGGGTCATTTTCTTTAAGTCTTAATGTCCAGGCAAACCAAGAGTGCCCTTGGGGAACTTGACGTGAAAGTTCTTGCTCTTAACCTTGGCATTACACTGTCCCCCAAGCAAATGTTCCAGAAATATTAATTGAGAAATGATTGAATCCTCCAGTCCCTTACAGAGAGCACCACAGAACCTGTGGTGTTTACAAATGCTTTCAAGTCATCATTTCCTTTATGATCGTCATACTCTTGATTTTAAAGGACAGTCTAAAGGCACTTCAGGCCAAGTCCCCTAACCTTACCCACCTGGAAATTGAAAACAAGCACCATCAGTCTCCAAGGAGCCCTGAGTTGGGGGTGCTTTGGTTCAGTTCCTACCTGCCACTGAGGAGAAAAATCAGAGTGAGCCTGTGACGTGGACTAGATGTGCAATCTGTGTTGTGGGGTCCAGGCCTCAGCCTGGGGATACCCTGTGCCAACTCTTCTTACCTTGCCCCCTAGATCGCCTGTGCCGCTGTTGACTGTGTCAAAGACAAGAACCAAGACCTGTGCCAGCAAGAGGCTGTCAAGGGCTACCCCACTTTCCACTACTACCACTATGGGAAGTTCACAGAAAAGTATGACAGTGACCGCACAGTAAGTCGGGGAGAGGCGTCTGCCCAGAGCTCGCTCTGCTGATGGGCAGGGAAACCGCCACCGAGGAGGGACAGCACTGGGCAGTGTCCCAGAAACCACAGAAGTCAGCTGGAACACTGCACCAAGAGGCCACAGGCCCTCGGCCTGGCTGAGGCTTGACATTGCTGGAGGAGAGTCCCAAGGGGTTGTCACAGATGTCCTGTCCCCAGAGCCAGGCTGGACTCCAGATGCTGAGGGTTTTCTCACTTGCTGGTCAGGGCTGGTGGAAGCCATGCAGACCCTCTCCGCCTTGCAGACGTCTGCCCACCTCTCCCTGTCACAGGAGTGAGCCCCTGGAGGGGCCGGGGGGGTGGGGAGGGAGCGTGCATAGCCAGCTCAGGGATTAAAGCTCCTTTCTCTCTGTCTCTCTCCCTCTCTCTCTCTCCCTCCCTCCCCCTTCCCTGCAGGAATTGGGATTTACCAATTATATTCGAGCCCTCCGGGAGGGAGACCATGAAAGACTAGGGAAAAAGAAGGAAGAGTTATAATTCCTGCCTCAGAAAAAGCTTTTCCATTACACTGTGAATGATACCTGTTTTGTTGTTTCTGAATTTCCACATGTTCTGAAGACAAAGTTTTTTATAGCCGCTTATGGCCATTTTGTACAATTTTGAAATAAAATTAAATCATTTATTTAGTGGTATGGTTTATTTTCATGGAGCCTGTACTAACAAAGGTGGATACTCACATCCTTCTCCTTCCACCTCTGCTGGGAGGTAGAGAGCTGTGCTCCAGTGCCCTGTCTGCATGGAGGTCACCCCTGAGAGTGCCGGCCCCCCGTCAGTCATTTGAGAGCAGAACAGGGAAACTGGATTGCAGAATATCCTGCTGGAAAATGACAAGCTAATGAGAGGAAATACGTCAAGATAATCAATGACTTTGGGAGGCTGAGGTGGGAGGATCACTTGAAGCCAGGTGTTCAAGACTAGCCTGGGAAACATTATGAGACCTCTTGTTTACAGAAAATAAAGTTACTGGGCGTAGGGGTACATGCCTATAGTCTCAGCTACTTGTAAGGCTGGGGAGGGAAGATTGCTTGAGCCCAGGAGTTCAAGTCTACAGTGATCTATGATCACATGACAACTCCAGCCTAGCTAGAAAGCAAGACCCTGTCTCAAAAATAAAAAAGTAAAAGAAAAAAAAAAAGATGATCAAGGAAATTGGGATGCTGAAGCAAATGGTAACCAAACACTAGCTTCTGGATCGTTGTGGTTTCAGTATTGGTGTGTTTCCTCTGTGTGTGTTTTCCTGAAACTTACTTAGGTATTTATCTTTCTCCAGCTGTTTGTCTTCTCTTCCTCTCTCCCTTCCCTTCCCATTCTCCCTTTAAAGAAAATTAAGTTGCTGCTTCAGAGGCATAAATGGAGTGGGGGAAGGGGGTCTCTGTGCCAGCTGCTTGCTGTGCACCCCGGATGGAAGGGATGGTGTGTTCTTGAGGTGCAGATGTTAGATCTGCTCACCAGCCCCCACCACTGACCACAATAACCCCAAATCTTTATGCCACATTTTCCACGGATGGGTGCCTTGCTCAGCCTCCTGCCTGTGTACATCTCTTTTTTGACGCACCCTTCCGGTGAGTCCTCATGCTTTCTGCATGCCTGCGTGACTGACACCAAGCCCTGTGCCCAGCGGTGCAGTCAGAGCCTGAGCACAGCGGTAACATGTTTTGTCTGCTCGTTGGTATTTCTCCATGGACAGCAGAGCAGCCTTGCTCTAGTACCTTGTCTTTAGTTATAAGTAGCGGTCCTAGAGTTGGATTCCCCCAGTAGTTCAGGAGGGTGTTGCCTAAGCTGCAGTACTTGGAAGCACGCTCTGGTGGCCTTGATGGGGACTTGGCCTGCAGGAACAGCCCTCCCTTCCTGGACCCAGCTCGCTCCCACCTGGCCTAAGTCCTTCCTGGTGATAAATCTGCTGAGAGCAGGACAGAGCCTCCAAGTTCTTCACAGCTGTGTTGACGATGGTGCCACTGTGGGTGGTTTCATTAAGGGAAATCAAGGTTTTGAGAGCCCTTGTTCTGTGCAGTTCTTCAACTTTCCAATTGACCCTCCTGCCAGTTCAGCCCTTCTCTTTTCCCCTAAGCACCCACTTCCTTGGCAGTGGGCCCTGGACTTCCCCCAAGGATTGGATATGAAAGACAGAAGCATACATTTAGACATCATTGAAGCACAGTTACTGAGTCCCTTCCCGTTGGGGACCATGCACATCATACAAGGTGTCACTGACACAAGTGTTTACCATTCTAGCATGTGTGTGTGTGGACATGGGTCTCCTTCATTATTTGGAGTATTTGTAGGGGGAACATATTTGCTTGTGTTTTCAAAAGGATGTTTTTTTGTTTGGGTTTTTTTTTTTTACTGCACCTTTTAAATAATAACCTCGCAAGAGCCACTTCCTGGCTGGGGACCACTAGTGCCCACCTGCGAGGCACTCAGCTTGCTTTCTGGCCATTCCACAGCCTCAAAGTTCAAGTTTTCCTGGCCTAGCTTCTGTATGAGGACTTTAAAACATCATGAAATATTGTCAATTATAAATTTAAAAATTTTTTTTTAACACATCATGAAATGGAATCCTCTTTACATCCCTCTTTATTGACTTTGGGCATGACCTCAGCAAATTCATCACAGCTCTGGGCAGCTGACCCCGCAGACAGAACTCCCTTCCTCCACTTGCCCCCACCTAATACATCTCACACACACACACACACACACACACACACACACACACACACACACACGCCCTACCCCAATTCTGGGAACTCCGAGCAGATCAAGCCAGTACTGTGGCATCTGGGTTAGTTCTACTCCCCGTCACCATGCTTGGTTCTTTGAGGCTTCACTGTTGTTCACTGAAGACCTCCTCCCTCTCCCCCACTGGAGGGCTTGCCATCCTCCTCCTCTGTTCCCCTGGATCCTGCATTGCAGGCTGATTTCTCTGCAGGTAGCAGGTGAGTTAGGGGAGAACTGAACCCCATCTCTATTCTGGTGCCCCTTGCCCAGTAGTGAGCCCCCATCACCACCTAACTGGAGCCTCCAGAGCAGGACCCCAACTCTACTTTCCTCATGCTGCTCCCTCCCCTTCTAGAGGTGTTTGGCTTCCAGGGACTGTTCTGCGCCAGGCACGGGAAGGTGATGCTTCCAGCTTCAGAAACTGGTCTGCTCTACCGCAACATAAGAAGATGTGGAATCTCATCTGGAAAGCATCAGGCCCTCTTAGGAAGACAAAGCCTATGCTCAGGGGTTATGTGACCTGCCCACATCACATGGAATAACACAGGCACCAGCCCTGCCCACAGAAGGCTCCCAGTTTGAGAGTGAGTGCACATTGCTGCTCAGAACCAAACTCTGTGCATTGTTCTCTTACTGTTTCCCATTATGTTATTGTTGACTAGAAGGAGGAAGCTGATATTCTTAAGCTACCTATCAAAACCAAATTACGCTTATGGTCCCACCAAATATATGTCACCTGCAAAATCCTCTATTTTTTTTTTGAGAACAGAGTCTCGCTCTGTCGCCCAGGCTGGAGTGCAGTGGTGCGATCTCGGCTCACTGCAAGCTCTGCCTCCTGGGTTCACGCCATTCTCCTGTCTCAGCCTCCCCAGTAGCTGGGACTACAGTAGCCCACCAACATGCCCAGCTAATTTTTTTTTGTCTTTTAGTAGAGACGGTGTTTCACCACGTTAGCCAGGATGGTCTCAATCTCCTGATCTCGTGATCCGCCCGCCTCAGCCTCCCAAAGTGCTGGAATTACAGGCGTGAGCCACCGCACCCGGCCCCAAAATCCTCTATCTTAGGCCTGTGTTATCCAATAGCCATTAGCCAACTATGAGTATTGAGAACTTGAAATTTGGCTGCTGCAGCTGAGTGAAGGTGTGTATGTCTGTGCCTTTTTATATTGTGGTAAAATATACATAGCACACAATTTACTATTTTAATCATGTTTAAGGGTACAATTCAGTGGCACTAAGTACATTTGCATTGTTGTCCAACCACCATTACTATCCATCTCTAGAACTTTTTCATCAACCCAGACTGAAACTCTGTAACAATTAAAGAATAACTCTCCATTCCCCACTCCTCCTAGCCCTGGTAACCCCTATTCTGCTTTCTGTCTCTATGAATTCTACTCTCCTAGGAACCTCATATAAGCAAAATCGTACATCGTTTTGTATCTGGCATATTTCACTTAGCACACTGTTTTCAAGGTTCATTCTTGAAAGTATGTAGCATGCATTAGAATCTCATACCTTTTTTTTTTTTTTTTTGAGATGGAGTCTCGCTCAGCCGCCCAGGCTGGAGTGCAGCGGCACATTCTCGGCTCACTACAAGCTCCGCCTCCCAGGTTCACACCATTCTCCTGCCTCTGCCTCCAGAGTAGCTGGGACTACAGGCGCCCGCCACCATGCCTGGCTAATTTTTTGTATTTTTAGTAGAGAGGGTTTCACTGTGTTAGCCAGGATGGTCTCGATCTCCTGACCTCGTGATCCACCTGCCTCAGCCTCCCAAAGTGCTGGGATTACAGGCATGAGCCACCGCTCCCAGCCAGAATCTCATACCGTTTTTAAGGCTGAATAATATTCCATTGTATGTACATACCATATTTTGTTTACCCATTCATCCATCAATGGACATTTGGGTCAATTTCACCTTTTGACTATTCTGAAGAATGGTGCTATGAACATGGATGTACAAATAAATACCTCTGTGACATCCCATTTTCAATTCTTTTGAAGGTGGAATTACTGGGTCATATGGTAACTCTATTTTTAATTTTTTGAGGAATGGACAGACCATTTTCCACAGTGACTACACCATTCCGTGTTCCTACCAGCAAGGCATGAGGGTTCTAGTTTCTCCTCATCCTCGCCAACAGTTATTTTCTGGTTTGGTTTGATTTGGTTTCGTTTTTAGGAGTAGCCATCCTAATGGGTGTGAAGTGGCATCTCACTGTGGTTTTGAAATGTGTTTCCCTAATGATTAGTGATTTTGAGCATCTTATTTTTATTTATTTATTTATTTTTTTTGAGACAGAGCCTCACTCTGTCACCCAGGCTGGAGTGCCATGGTGCCATCTCGGCTCACTGCTACCTCCTGGGTTCAAGCAATTCTCATGCCTTAGCCTTCTGAGTAGCTGGGATTATAGACGTGCACCACCACACGTGGCTGATTTTTGTATTTTTAGTAGAGATGGGGTTTCACTGTGTTGGTCAGGCTGGTCTTTAACTCCTGACCTCAAATGATCTCCCCACCTCAGCCTCCCAAAGTGCTGGGGTTACAGGTGTGAGCTACCTCACCCAGACTTGAGCATCTTTTCATATGTTTATTTTCCATTTGCCTATCTTATCTGGAGAAGAAGATATTCTCTTATCTCTTTAAGTTGTTGCCCATTTCACATTGGTTTTGTGTTGTTCCCTTGTAGGAGTTATTTATATATTCGGGATATTAATCCCTTATCTAACATATAATTTCCAAATATTTTATCATGTTCTGTGAGTTATCTTTTCACTCCCTTGATAATGTCCTTTCATGCACAAAAGCTTTTAATTTTTATAAAGTCCACTTTATCTTTTCTTTTGTTACCAATTATATCCAAGAAATCATTGTCAAATTCAATGCCCTGCGGCTTTCTCCCATGTTTTCCTCTAGAAGTTTTATAGTTTTAGTTCTGAAGTTTAAGTTTTTTACTCATTTGGAGTTAATTTTTATGTAGTGTAAGGTAAGGGTCCAACTTCATTGTTTTATAAAATATATATAACTTAAGATTTACCATTTTAACTATTTTTGCATATACAATTCAGTGGCACTGATAGCACTTTTGTTGTTCAAGTCTTAATGATAAAATAATGGGGAACAGTAAGAGCACAAAGCACAGAGTTTGGTTCTGACCAGTGATGCCCAGTCACTGGGAGCTTCCTGTGGGTAGGGCTGGTGCCTGTGTTATTCCGTGTGATGTGGGCAGGTCACGTAACCCCTGAGCATAGGCTTTGTGTTCCTAAGAGGGCCTGATGCTTTCCAGATGAGATTCCACATCTTCTTATGTTGCGGTAGAGCAGACCAGTTTCTGAACCCAGAAGCATCACCTTCCTATGCCTGGCGCAGAACAGTCCCTGGAAGCCAAACACCTCTAGACAACATATATAACATTTTATGTTATGTGTATTTTGCATAACATAATGGATATCCAGGCCAGGTGCAGTGGCTCATGCCTGTAATCCCAGCACTTTGGGAGGCCAAGGTGGGCGGATCACCTGAGGTCAGGAGTTAGAAACCAGCCGGGGCAACATTGTGAAACCCTGTCTCTAGTAAAAATACAAAAATTAGCTGGGCATGGTGGCGGGCACCTGTAATCCCAGCTACTTGGGAGGCTGAGGCAGGAGAATTGCTTGAACCTGGAAGATGGAGGTTGTAGCGAACCGAGATGGCACCACTGCGCTCCAGCCTGGGTGACAGAGTGAGACTCCATCTCAAAAAGAAAACAAACAAACAAACAAACAAAAAACAGATATCTACTTTTCCCAGCACTATATGTTGAAAACACTGTTCTTTCCTCCCTGAATAGTCTTGTCACTCTAGTTGAAAATCATTTGATTACATATGTGAGGGTTTATTTCTGGACTCTCTATTCTATTTAATTGGTCAGTATGTCTGTCTGTATGTCTGTACTACACTCATTACTATAGCCCTGTAGTAAGTTTTGAGATCAGGAAGTATGAGTTCTCCAGCCTTCTTGTTCTTTTTTGACATTGTTTTGGTTTTGGGGGGGTGTCCCTTGAAATTTCGTGCAGTACCATTTATCACCTGTGTAGATTCGCATAACTACCGCTGTAATCAAAATACAGAACTATTCCATCACAAGACATCTCATGCTTCCCCTTTATATTCACACCCCTCCCCACCTCCCCTGAAACTTGGCAGCCACTAACTTGTTTTCCATCTCTATAATTTTGTCATTTGGAGAACGTTATATAAATGGAACCGTATAATATGTAACCTCAAGATTGGCCTCTCTCACTCTACATAATGCTGTTAGAGTTCATCCAAGTTTTTGCATAAGTCAATAGTTTGCTCCTTTTTATTGCTAAGTAGTATTCCATGATATCGATGTACCACAGTTTATTTAACCATTTACCTGTTAAGGGATGTTTTGGCTGTTTCTGGTTTTGAGCCTTACAAAGAAAGCTGCTGTGAACATTTATGTATAACCTTTGTGTGCACATAAATGTTCATCTTTGTGGAATAAATGCCCAGGAGTATGATTGTGTTTAGCTTCTAAAGAAACTGCCACACTGTTTTCCATAGTGTTTGTACCATTTGCATCTCACCAGTAATGTGTGAGATCCAGTTTCTCTGCATCCTCACCAGCATTTGCTATTGTCTCTTTTTTTTTTTTTTTTTTTTTGAGATGGAGTCTCGCTCTGTCGCCCAGGCTGGAGTGCAGTGGCCGGATCTCAGCTCACTGCAAGCTCCGCCTCCCGGGTTTACGCCATTCTCCTGCCTCAGCCTCCCAAGTAGCTGGGATTACAGGCGCCCGCCAACTCACCCGGCTAGTTTTTTGTATTTTTAGTAGAGACGGGGTTTCGCCGTATTAGCCAGGATGGTCTCGATCTCCTGACCTCGTGATCCACCCGTCTCGGCCTCCCAAAGTGCTGGGATTACAGGCTTGAGCCACCGTGCCCGGCCGTCTCTTTTTTTTAAATTTTAGCTGTTCTAATTAGTATGTGGTAATATCTCATCATGGTCTTAATTCACATTTTCCTAACGGCTAGCAATGTTGAATATTTTTTTATGTGCTTATTTGCCATCTGTGTATCATCTTCAGGGAAATGTCACTGCATGTCTGTTGCCCATTTTCTAAGTGGATTGTTTTATTACTATTGAGTTTTGAGACTTCTTTACATATTCTAGACACATTCTTAGTCAGAAATGTGGTTTGCAGATGTTTTCTCCTAGTCTGTAGCTCATATTTTCATCTGCTTAACAGAGTCTTTCACAGAGCAAAATTTCTTAATTTTGATGAAGTCTAATATTACTATTTTTTCGTGGATTATGCTTTTGATGTCACATCTAAGAATTCATCACTAAGCCCTAGATAGCAAAAATTTTCTTCTTTTTTTCCTAAAATTTTACATTTAAAGATATGATCAATTTTAAGTTAATTTTTATATAACGTGTGAAACTTAAGTCAAGGTTCAGTTCCCATGCCATTTGTTGAAAAGACTATCTTTCCTTCACTGTGTTTCTTTTGCACTTCTGTAAAAAATCAGTTAACTGGAAGCCAGGTGCAGTGATGCACGCCTGTAGTCCCAGCTACCCAGGAGGCTGAGACAGGAGGATCACTTGAGCCCAGGAGTTCAAGGCTGTAGTGTGCAATGATCACACCTGTGAATAGCCACTGCACTGCAGCCTGGGCAACATAACAGACTGCAGCTCTAAAACAAAACGAAACAAAGGATTAAAGTTGTAAATAAAAAAATATATAGCAGTTGGCTATACTTACACAGGTATATCTCTGCACTCTCTATTTTGTCCCTTTGATCTATGTGTCTATTCCTCCAGTAATACCACACCATCTTAACTACTCTATGTAATGCCTTGAAATCAGATAAACTGAGTTCTCCTACTACTTTTTTTTTTTTCTCCAAATTCTTTTAGCTGTTCTAGTTCCTTTTGCTTTTCATATACATTTTGGAATAATTTCGTCCACATCAAAATTTTTCTGGGATTTTGATAGGAATTAGAGTAAACCTGTATATAAAAATTATCAAATGATTCAGAAAAACAAATATATCTATGTGTATGTACGTGTGTATCTGCTATACTATGTAGATATATTTGTTTTTCTGAATTGTTTATCTACTATGTAGATACCCACATACACACACATAAGTACAAACACAAAGAGAAAGAAAAACAAGGCAAAATGTAAACAACTGGTGAATCTGGGCAAAAGGTGTGTGCAATTTTTTACAAGTTTGAAACTACGTCAAAATAAAAAGTGCTTCCTAATCCCCTGCCCACTAAAAATTATACATGGAAACAAACAGCGCACCGTTAATAAATAACTCAGCAACCCGTTTTAGCAGGAGAGCTGAGTCAAACTCTCTCCAGGCAGGCCTGCTTCCTGTGTGGCCAGGACCCAGGATTTCCTTGGACCTCCACAGAAGGTTGCAGACAAAGTCTGGGAGTCTGGCTAAGGGGCTTTACCCGATTGTGTGACCTCGGTGAGATCACAGTCCTGCCTCAGGGGTCCACAGCACAAAGGGGAAAGAGGTGGTGCCAGCGAGCATGGAAGACAAAGGGCTGCAGCCAGGACTAGAGAAGGAAGGAAGGTGCCTGAGTCTCAGGTGTTAGTAGCCGCCACCCCATGCAGCATTGACTGGTAGAGGGAGGGAGTATCTGCAGGACCGAGGGGGGACCCTCCTCCTTAATTGTCTCCAGGACAACGTGAAAGTTTGTGCACACCTCATGGGGAAGGGAGGAGAGGAACTCTGAGACCCTGAGCATTCACCCAGAGTCATCCCAAAATTACCTAAAAATGACTTTCAGTGTGTTGGAGCAGACTGAGATCATCATTTCTACTAAATCAAAGAATATAAACAGACACACACACACACACACACTCACACCCCTTTCTCTGCACAATAGGCACAATGAAAATATGCAACTCCTCTATGCCTGATAAAATGTGGTGCCCAGCCCTGAACACAAGACTGCAGGTGAAATCTGGCCCACACAGGGTAGAGAGGACCGTGAACTCCTCATTCCAGATCTTTTATCTCGGTTAATCTAATCTAAGAACGTAGGCTCGACGTCAACAATATCCATCAAAGCTTTTTCACGCTGCCCACAGGAAAGGCCAATCCTTGATAGTTCATTTTCACCAAATATTTTTATTTGCTGGTTTTCAGGGTAACCACACGTGTTATAATAAACCTGGAAAAGTGCAGAAAAGCACACAGAAGGAGATTTAAATCACTTGTAATCCTGGTGCTCATGAATAACTACTAAACTTTTTTTCCACACACACACAGACACACACACATGCACGAAAATCTTACTATTTTGTAACCTTTTAAAAATTTTTACAAGATATTTTGAGTATTTTCCTATGTCATCAGGTATTTCTCCTTAACATAATTTTTAAAGACTATGCAACAGGGTTTCTCGATATTTGCACTATGGACATTGGGTCAGATAATTGTTGTTAGGGGCTTTTCTGAACATTGTAGGATGTTGCAGACCTCTGACCTCTACTCACTGGATGCCTGTAACATCTCCCAACTCTGCTTCATGTAACAACCAAAATTGTCTCCAGACATTTTTGTCCCTTAGAGGGTAAAATCACTCCCAGTTGAGAACTGTTGCTATGTAGTACTTTATCCTGGATAAATGTGATCATTTACTTAGAAATCCATCTTATTAGATGTACGTGTTATTTATAATTATTCCCTGCTACGAATAATGCCGGATATACCTCTCTGGTTTTGTTATTTTATACATTTTTGAATCTTCAGAAGTGGCCTTCTAGGTCAAAGAATATGCATGTTTCTAAAGCCTGTGGTAGGGCCGGGCACAGTAGTTCACACCTGTAATACCAGCACTTTGGGAGGCCAAGGCAGGCAGATCACCTGAGGTCAGGAGTTCAAGACCAGCCTGGCCAACATGGTGAAACTCCGTCTCTACTAAAAATATAAAAATTAGCCGGACATGGTGGTGGGTGCCTGTAATCCCAGCTACTCGGGAAGCTGAGGCAGAAGAATTGCTTGAACCCAGAAGGCAGAGGTTGCAGTGAGCCGAGATCGTGCCATTACACTCCAGCCTTGGCAACAAGAGCAAAACTCTGTCTCAAATAAATAAATAAAGCCTGTGATATATTGTCAATTTCCTTTAAAAAATTACCTATTTATGTTCTTACTAAGAGTATATGAAATGACCTGTTCTCCTAAACTCTTGTTAGCTCTGGAAATTATAATTTTTAAAGATCTTTGCAAATTTTATTTTTGCTGTAAGACAATTATTTCAGTTAAATTTTTTCTTGAAAATTTTAGTTTGCAAGGATGTTTTCAATCCTGTCTCTGTCTCTGATAAGTTTTCTATCGTTAACTTCATGTCACTTGCAAATTTGACAAGAATTTAAATGTTGTAAAAAAAAATAGAGTTTAACCTAGAATCCTGTAGCAGGCCAATAGAAATTTCCCATCAATCCACTAGTTCAGCATCCCTAGATAGAATCATTCAGCAAGTCCCTAACCCACTTAATTACCTCAGCCTCTAACTGATATTTTCCAACCTTTCCTAAAGGGTACAATGAAAGACAATGTCAAATGTTTTGTTTAGGTCTGGATTTAGTATCTACCACATTTCTCTGGTGAACCAATCTAATAACCGTATGAAAGAATAACTCTTTACCTGTGTACAACGCCTTATAGTTTGGACGCATTTTTAAATTCGCTTATTTTCATTTGGACAAATGAAAACATGTATTGCGCGTACTCAGCCTATCCCCCTATTTTCAGCCTCCCTTTCGGATGTAGTTGGGGCCTCCAAATCCTATGCCTTTCCAGAGTTCTGTAGCATGAATCTGTTTCTTGGCTTTTCTACTGCCAGGTTGGGTTTCTGGTCTGCTGAGCCAGTGCCACCCAACACTGTTCTTCCCTTAAGAGTTACATCTCCTATGAACTAGGCACAGTGGCACATACCTATAGTCCAGCTACTTGGGAGGCTGAGGCAGGAGGATCACTTGAGCCCAGGAGTCTGAGGCTGCAGTGCACTGTGATCACACCTGTGAAGAGCACTGCAGTCCAACCTGGGCAGCATAGCACGAGCTCATCTCTTAAAAAAAAAAAAAAAAAAAAAAAAAAAAAAAAAGAGTTATATTTCCTAGTCTCCCTCACAGGCAGGACTGCCAGCAATAGGTCTGCAGTTCCTGAGGTTTGAAGCTGATGCAATTTAGGATCCACTTTTTAAAAAATATGCAAAAATGGCCAGACACGGTGGCTTATGCCTGTAATCCCAGCACTTTGGGAGGCTGAGGCAGGCGGTTCACCTGAGGTCAGGAGTTTAAGATCAGCCTGGTCAAAACATGGTGAAACCCTGTCTCTACTAAAAATACAAAAATTAGCTTGGTGTGGTGGCGGGTGCCTGTAATCCCAGCTACTCAGGAGGATGAGGCAGGAGAATCGCCTGAACCTGGTAGGTGAAGGTTGCAGTGAGTCAAGATCGCACCACTGCACTCCAGCCTGGGCGGCAGAGTGAGACTCTGTCTCAAAAAAATAAATAAAATAAAATAAAATATATATATATATATACACACACACACACACACATATTTTATATATATATATATATACACACACACACACACAATTAGGCCAGGTGCAGTGACTCATGCCTGTAATCCCAGCACTTTGGGAGGCTGAGGTAGGTGGATTGTTCGAACCTAGGAGTTCAAGACCAGCCTGTGGAATATGGCAAAACCCCATCTCTACAAACAATACAGAAATTAGCTGAGTGTGGTGGTGTGCACCTGTAGTTCCAGCTACTTGGGAGGCTGAGGTGGGAGGATCACTTGAGCCTGGGAGGTGGAGGCCACAGTGAGCCGATGGCACCACTGCACTCCAGCCTGGACAACAGAGTGAGACCCTGTCTCAGAAAAATATATAAATATATGCAAAATTTGTGACAATGGTAAATATCTATTTACTTGAAAAAAGGAAATCACAAGTTAAACACTTAAAAAGCTGAAACATACCACAAATAACATAAAATCCAGAAAAACAATACAAGGTTTTTATTTCTATTTATTTTTTCTTAGGAGTCTGCTCAGAAAACTCTCCTCTGACCAGTCTATATAAAGAGCCAGTTTCCATTCTTCACCCTGCTTTCTTTTATTTGATAGCATTTATCCCAAGAGCATCACATCTGTCTTATTTGTTCACGTATTTTCTTTCTTCCCCTCTAGAATGTAAGATCTAGAGGGCAAAAACATTTTCTGTCTAGTTTGCCGTTTTGCCCCCAAAACCAGAAAAGGATAAGTACTCAAGGGGTGTTGAATAAATGTTGGAAATTTTCACATAGAACCCCATATCTCACAAACTGTATGTAGAGTATGATCCAGTTTTTGTTTAAAAATATGCATAGAAAAAGAAGACCAGAAATAGATCAAAATATTTAAAGTGATTATCTTGGGTTGATAAAACTAGGATTGATTTTCATTTTCTTAATCCTATTTTTCTAGATATTCCAATTTTCATTTCAGTGATGTATTTAAAATTTTACATAAGTGAAATGCTCATGATGAAATGCGAGATGAAAAAGCTAGAAACAAAATGTATCTACTATGATCCTGATTTATTTAAGACTTTTTTAATTAAAAAAAGACTTGAAGGAAATGCAGCAACAAATTGAAAATGGCTACCTCTGGAAGTTGGAATAACAGATGGTTTTCATTTCTTTCTACTTGTTTATGTTTTTGCAGATTTTATAATGAGCATGAATTACTTTGATAATGCATGATAATAAAAACAACAAATGTTACTATGGAGGAAAGAATGGGGGTTGAGAAAAATAAGGTTCCATTAAATTTGAGATAAGGCTTGATATTTATTTGGTAGTGTTCAAAGAAATGTCAGGGAAGACAAAAAAGAGTACCAAGAAAGGGGGAATAAGGTGGGAATGGGAGGCCTTGATGAGATCAAGATAGTCATAGGGAAAGAAAGAAGGGATGAATATAATAATGTAGGTGGAGCAGTGGAGCAGAGGAAGCAAGGTGGGCTTTCCCTCATTTGGATTGAAATGAGTGCCCACTCTCAGAACTTCCTAAAGCAGGCCTAGAATAATAAATTAATGAGAATGTGAATGGAGAAGTCCGAGTTGAGTAGCAAGTAAATGGATATCATTTTGTAAATTTTTTTTTTTTTGAGACGGAGTCTTGCACTGTCGCCCCGGCTGGAGTGCAGTGGTGCAATCTCGGCTCAATGCAAGCTGCTCCTCCTGGGTTCTGGCCATTCTCCTGCCTCAGACTCCCAAGTAGCTGGGACTACAGGTGCCCGCCACCACACCCGGCTAATTTTTTGTATTTTTAGTAGAGACGAGTTTCACCGTGTTAGCCTGGATGGTCTTGAACTCCTGACCTCGTGATCCGCCCGCCTCAGCCTCCCAAAGTACTGGGATTACAGGCATGAGCCACTGTGCCCGGCCCATTTTGTAAACTTCTGATGGCCGGGCGCGGTGGCTCAAGCCTGTAATCCCAGCACTTTGGGAGGCCGAGACCGGCGGATCACAAGGTCAGGAGATGGAGACCATCCTGGCTAACACGGCGAAACCCCGTCTCTACTAAAAAAAATACAAAAAACTAGCCGGGCGAGGTGGCGGGCGCCTGTAGTCCCAGCTACTCGGGAGGCTGAGGCAGGAGAATGGCATAAACCCGGGAGGCGGAGCTTGCAGTGAGCTGAGATCCAGCCACTGCACTCCAGCCTGGGCGACAGAGCGAGACTCCATCTCAAAAAAATAAAAATAAAAATAAATAAATAAATAAAAATAAAAATCAATGAAGAAAAAATATATTCTGAAATTGCTCCAAATGTCTTCTTATCTCCAGTTTTTCAGGACAGATTTCTGAATCAGGATATTCATGACTTAATTGTGCATTAATTCAGGTGGTAATGATTGACTGTAACTGCGAATAACAGGACACATTCTTGTGGTCTCCTGAGGACCACCTGGGTAATGGAATAATAATGACAATTAGGATGTGGTGAATCCAACTTCTCACTATGAAATAGAATGCCAAATAGAAGTAGTTAGTATTCATTCAAAGCAGCAATGTGAATAATCAGATAAAAGAAAAGTACTTAGTGAAGGCAAGAAACACTTAGTGAAAAGTCTTTTAACATTTATTTTTGTAGCACAATAAAATAAAAATGTGAGTTAGTGTTAAAATTCATAGCTTATCTAAAGAAACTCCCCAGGACTTACTGCCTACATACAAAGTTACTTTAAAGAGAGAAATAGAGACTGTATTGTAAAATAGAAAGAATTCAAAGTTCCTTTTTATTAGAATACACATTGATGTGTGAAAGTACTTTTAATTAGAGATAATTAAAATAATAGGCTATATTTAAAATAATTACATACTAAAAGATGTCTACAAAATGATGGGAACTTGGCTACAAAATTTTAACATGAGCAATATTAAGCATAATAATACCTTATCTAGATGAATATGTTTTTTTGCTAATCTATCTTTTCACCCCACTTGCCCTTATTCTGCCTAGAAGGGAAAAAAACTCACCAATTTACAGACCTTGATTCAGCCAGTATGGAATAAATTTACTGGAGTTATATCTCTATGACAAAGTTGTAAACATAAATTTCCCATTGAAATAAAACTTAAAAATACCGGATCCCTTGAAATATCTATACACATATCTACAGAATAGAGAACTACATATTTAATATTTGACAGGTCTGACTGTGTTCCTTACATTGATAGTTAACTTAAAAGAAAATAAAACTAGAAAGCCCTAGCCAAAAAGAGATGTTTAACTTAAGTATAACCTAAGTAGTAATAAAATGAAATACAAATTAAAACAAGGAGCTTTTCTTCCCCCACTCAAATTAGCAAAGCATTTTTTAAATGATAGCACCCAAAGAATCATTATCAATCATCACCAATAGTGTTTTAAAGTGGTTCAAACATTTTGTAAAGTAATCTGGCAATATATATTGAGAGGCACAAAAAAGATTATAACTTTCGATTTAGCAATTCCAGCTGTAGGAATGTGTCCTAAGGAAATAATCTCAAACACAGAAACAGCTACAACCAAAAAATAATCATCATCTAAGCATTATTCATAATAGAAAAAAAGGAGGGAGGAGAGAACCCTGAAAAAATTGAAATAGCTAATAAAAGAACATGTAAATTATAGCACATTCATTTGTTATATTCTGCAGGTGGTAAAAAATGATAGTTATTAAAAACTAGGGGGAAACATGGAAGAAACCTTATGGTGGGTTAAATTTTAACAGCAGAATGTCAGTTTGAATATATTTATGATTGCAATTCTTCAAAAATATGCTTTTTAAAAATACAGAAGAAAACACATGAAAAAGATAATGATAGGGCTGTTAGGTGATGAGCATATGGATACTTTTATTCTTTTTCTATACTTACTACATTTTTGTGATGTGATTATATTACTTTAAAAATAAAAATATTGTTAAATTTTTGGAATGGAGATTTACTGGCTTGGAGTTGTTGGTTTTTTCCCCAGCGTTTTTACTGGCTTGGGGTTGTTTTTCTCCCCCAATGTTTTTCCACCTTCTTCTTCTCCTTTATTTTATTTTTTATTTTATCTTATTTTATTTTATTTATTTTGAGACAGCGTCTCACTTTGTGCCCAGTCTGGTTGGAGTGCAGTGGTGCAATCACAGCTCACAGAAGCCTCAATCTCAGGGGCTCTAGCCATCCTCCCATCGCAGCCTCCCAAGTAGCTGAGACTACAGGCATGTGCCACCATGCCCCGCTAATTTTTATATTTTTTTGTAGAGACAGAGTTTCACCATGATGCCCAGGCTGGTCTTGAGCTCCTGGGCTCAAGCATTCCTCTCGCCTCAGCCTCCAAAAGTGCTGGGAATACCGCACCTGGCCCTCCAGCTTCTTGTTTAATGCCACTAAATCTCTGAGGCCTTGATAAAATTAGACAGCATAAACATAAAGTAAAATGGAAGGGGGCTGGGAATTTTTAGGTAAATACAGCTGAAAATGCTTATGATGAAATATGATATTAAAAATTGGATACAAAGTGCTTTATCTAATGTATTCTGATTTTCGTTTGTTAAAAATATTTTTATCAAAAATAAGGTTTGACCTTAGATATGACAAAGGGCAAGCAAGAAAAGAGAAAAGTATATAAACGAAACTGCATCAAAATTAAAACATTTTGTGCTTTGAAGGACAAAGTGGGTGCACTTTATACCCAGTAGCATGACTATAATAAAAAGATACTGTTGACGAGGATGTGGAGAAATCAGAATCCTCATACATTGCTGGTAGGCATGTAAAACGGTGCAGTTGCTTTGGGAAACAGTTTGGAAGTTCCTCAAAAAGTTAAACGTGGAGTTACCATATGAGCCAACAATTACATTCCTAGGAGAAATGAAACAAATGGGCAGAAAAACTTACACATACATGAAAGTTCAGAGTGACATTATAAATAGTCCCAAAGTAGAAACAACCCAAATGTCTATTAACAGACCAATGGACAAACAAAATGTGACATACACATGCAATGAAATATGATTCAACTGAATGAAGTTCTGATACAAGCTGCAATATGGATGAACTTTCTTGTTGTATTTTTTGTTTGTTTGTTTTGAGATAGGGTCTCACTCTGTCCCCCAGGCTGGAGTGCAGTGGCACAAATAGGGCTCACTAAAGCCTTGACCTCCCAGGCTCAAGTGATCCTCCCACCTCAGCCTCCTGAGTAGCTGGAACCACAGGCGCCTGCCACCACGCCTGGCTAATTTTTGTATTTTTTGTAAAGACGAGGTTTGCCATGTTGCCCAGGCTGGTCTCCAACTCCTGGGCTCAAGTGATCCTCCTGCCTCAGCTTCCCAAAGTTGTGGGATTACAAGAGTGAGCCACTACACCCAGCCTCATGGATGGACTTTGAAAACAAGCTGAGTGAAAGAAGCTGGTTCCATACTTTTACACTATTCATGGGACTGTAAACTAGTTCAATCATTGTGGAAGACAGTGTGGCAATTCCTCAAGGATCTAGAACTAGAAATACCATTTGACCTAGTCATCCCATTACTGGGTATATACCCAAAGGATTATAAATCATGCTGCTATAAAGACACATGCACACGTGTGTTTATTGTGGCACTATTCACAATAGCAAAGACTTGGAACCAACCCAAATGTCCATCAGTGATAGACTGGATTAAGAAAATGTGACACATATACACCATGGAATACTATTCAGCCATAAAAAGGGATGAGTTCACGTCCTTTGTAGAGACATGGATGAAGCTGGAAACCATCATTCTCAGCAAACTATCGCAAGGACAGAAAACCAAACACCGCATGTTCTCGCTCATAGGTGGGAATTGAACAATGAGAACACTTGGACACAGGAAGGGGAACATCACACACTAGAGCCTGTCGTCGGGTGGGGGGAGCAGGGAGGGATAGCATTAGGAGATATACCTAATGTAAATGATGAGTTAACGGGTGCAGCACACCAACATGGCACGTGTATACATATGTAACAAACCTGCACGTTGTGCACATGTATCCTAGAACGTAAAGTATAATAAAAATAAATAAATAATAAAAGTAAAAAAGAAGTTGGTTCCAAAAGACCATATATTGTATGATTGCATTTATATGAATATCTAGAATAGGCAAATCTATAGGGACAGAAAGTAGATTAGTGGTTTCCCAGGGCTGGGGAATAGCGGGGTGGGAGAATGGATATGGGGCTTCTTTCTGGATCCATGAAAATATTCTAAAATTGCAGTGATGGTTGTCCAATTTTGTGAAGGTATTAAAACTGTCAAATTCATATGCTTTAAGTGGGTAAATTATATGGTGTGTGAATTATATTTCAATAAAGCAGTTTTTTTTTTAAGTACAACACCTCTACTAGAATGACCGATGATTTTCATTTTCATCTATTTTTTGGTGGTAAGCAGTGTTCATAACAGGCATCATCTAATAAAGTGTTATCAATGATAACAGTTATGTATCATCAAAAAGCCAGTGAGGCAGAGCTGCTGAGCACTTTAGTAAGCTCAGGAGCCAACAGAGATCTGGATCACAATCCTTGGCCAGGCTGCTATTAATTATTAGTTGGGTGATCTTGAGCAAGTCACCTAACCTGTCTTGTGCCTTAGCTTCTTTCTCTGCACAGAAAACAGCATGATGATTTCTTCATACTAGGTTGTTCTGAGCATTAACGTAGAGTTTGCTTAACATGGCATATGGCAAACTCTCAATAAATGCAGGTCAGCAATAGGAGTAGGAATGGTAGAGGTATTAGTGCTAGTGGTAGTCGTCATAGAGCATCCATAGTGCAAAAAAGGTTGTGAACCACTACTCTCAGCCCACATCATGTTTTCAAGGCCCTCTCTCTGCAGGTTGGTAGGTTGTTATAAGTGAGGAGGTGGGAGAAGATGCCTCCCCAATTCATATGGCTTTTGCAGAAAGTGTTGAAAGAAGAATTCTTTTGGCTTTCTGGGCATTTCGAATTCCTAATTCTGATTATTTTTTTCTCTATGCTTAGGGGAGGCCAGAGGGAGGCCTTTCTCTGAGCTCTGTGGAGGACAGTAAGTAGAATATTTCTTTCCATTTTGCTTCTATGTATGTTTGTTTCTTTCACTGTCTTTCTTCTTTTTAAAATTCACACCAAAATAAATAATTGAATTTAGATTTTTTTCCAACTTAATAAAATTACCTTGCATTCAAAAACTATATTTGAAAGATATAAAGTAATGGACCTCAGTGGAATATGAGGTATATCACTATCGGGTCTGTCCTGTTAGGAGCCTCATACATTCTACCATTTTACAGAGCTCTACATAATTAAGGAAAAATTAGGCTGAGTTTTTGCTCTTTTTGAATTTAGATTTGCTGTCTGTAAACACAGGGTCACATATTCTAGAGAAATTCCTTCACATGTACAAAAGAGGATGTGTTTGATAATGTTGGCATCAACATCATTGGTCATGGCAAAAATAAATTTTAATCATGCAATTAAAAACAGGTGGCAATGGAGTTTGAATGAATTAGAGCCATACTTATTAACAAGAAAAAAACTCCAAAAATTAAATTAGAAAGTTTAAAGATATTGGGAGTATGATATCATTTATATAAAGCTTAAAATCTATGAAACGATACTGTTGTTTTGGATGCATGTATGAGTAGTAAAAGCTAAAAGAGTTGCATGGGAATAATAAACACGAAATTCAGAATAGCGGTGATTTGGGCAGTGAAACAATGGAGGGGAATGGAGTCAGGGAGGTGCCTTCAACTGCATTTGTATGATTTTAGTCTGCGGGCTGGGGATAGTGATGTTCTTTATATTATTTTAATGGCTTTTCATATATTATTTCACACTTTATAAATCATTTTTTAAAGAAAAAATGTGGAGGCATGTAGTTTGTTCTAATATTCTCTCTACTTTTCTGAATTGTAATATTTTTCAAAATAATAAAATCCTGTATGTTAATGTAAACTCTACAAGCATAACTTCCCCTTTTTGTCACCTATGTTTTAGCAGTCAAATGAATTGAAGGGAAGATAGAGTGAGGTAGTGATATTATTTCAGAAGTAGTGAACCAAGGCCTCCTCTGCTGAGAACCGGAACTTGAAATAAATTAGGTTTGGTTCAGTCTGGAGTATTAATTGGATTTAATAATTTATGAGCTAAGTGTCACAAGGGTCCATGATCCTTACAAGAATTAATCACATTTCAAAGTGCACTGAAAACCATGTAAATGCAATAAAGTTGCATAGTCTATTCATCAGCACATTACCTTAAAGTCCTGTGGAAAAAGTGGCCTATTTAACATTCTAAAAATTAGTCCAGACTTTTGCATCAGACTTTGTGTAATGTCATTTACCACCCGTGGGAAAGAAATGATTACACAAATGCCGTAACACAACACATGTTTTATAAAGATACATGCATATTTAACAACATATATATTAGATATGTGGGTGGATGACTACCTGGAGAGTGGAGGAGATTGGTTAAAAATAAAATAAAATGCCTTCTGGTAGGTCTGGCTGGATTTCCACTGGATTAGCCCACTTCCAGGAGGTGAGGACAGCCTGAGGCAGTGGAGGCTTGGGTCTTGCTCACTTCCTTGACTGGTGGTGGGAGAAAGCTGAAGACCTGTATTGTTGTTCAGTCTGCTTGGGAGAGGGAGGGGCCAGCCCACTGCACCCCAACATTGTCTCCACTTGACTAGAGCCAGGAGAGGAGGAGGAGGTAAGGGTTGTCGCTGGGCTCTTCAGTTCTTGTTACTACTGCTATTGCTGCGGTGCTATGACTAATTATACTGCTTCTGTATCTGCTAATGACACCGCCGTGTTTGAGCCCTTCCTATGTGCTAGAACATGGAAAGAAGAGATTTGAAATTCTCATTTGATCTTATCAATTCTAAGGGATGCAGGTGTTGTTAAAACTATTTTACAGGTCAAGAAATTAAGATGCAGAGAAGTCAGATACCTTATCCAAGATCTCATGATGAATTACATGGCACAGCTGGTCTGAGCTTTTCTTTAAGTCTCTGGGGTCATACCTTCCAGCTGTTGTCATAAAATGGGGCAGTCAGGTTTTTGTCAGCTGCAGAAATTCTCACTGTCAGAGAAGAAACCAACTCTAAACCCAGCCTCATCAGGTGAGAAAAAAGTTTTTCTTTTTAATAGCCTAGACCACATATAAATTGGCAAATGTATTTAGGAACCTGTATTGATAATCAGAAAAGTTATCTATTCTGTAACCCATTCCACTACTAGGAATATATCCTAAGGAAATCATTAGAGAAAAGAGTATGCATTTGTTCACAAGGATGGACACTACAGCATAATTATAGAGGTGAAAAAGTGAAAGCCACCCTTAAGTTCAATAATAAAGGGCTGATAAATTATACATACAGCTTATAGACATATCCGTAGTTTAATAATTGCTAAGATGTATTAAGTGCTTACCACATGCCACTGATTGTTTTAAAGAACTATATATATATATTAACTCATTTAATGTATGCACTAGATTATAGTGTGATCCTTACAAAAATATTATATAGGAATATTTATGACTTGAAAAAATGTACATGATCTATTGCTGAATGAAAAAAGCATATTACAAAACTGTTTTAAAACTGTAGATAGAAGCAAAAAGGCAGTCATTAGAACTGAGAAGAGGCAGGAAATTACTGTTACTTTCTTCTTTGTGATTTTGAGATGTATCAAAATTTTCTATAATAATAATCTATTACTTTTTTTATAAACTGATTTAAAAATAAATACATAGCCAAGGTATTAGGCCATGCCTGAGGACCTCACACCCCAGCAGTATCAGGCCTCTGAGGAGGTGGGGCCACCGATGAACAAACAGGTGAGAAAGCCCAGCTGGTGCCATGGCCGTGGAGCCAGTGACCCCTAACGAAATCCAGCTGCTGCCTGTATCTACCAAGGGCCCTGCCCACAGCCCTATTTACTAGGAAACTCTGCTGCTGTGAGGCTCTGGCACCAAGACCTGGGTCACCAAAGAGAGTTCAGTCATTCTGGACAATACTAAAAACAGAGTTACTCAGACTGTTGCTCCCAGGACTGCGATCAAAGGTCTTGAAAGAATTAAAGAGGAAAGAAACACAAAACGTGGCTCGCCAGTCAAGACAGGTTTATTTTAGAGAAAACAAACATGAGAGGAGCTTCTGGCTGAGTTAGGTCAGAGGCACACTCTCTTACAGACTAACAGTTTTTAAGGATTCAGGGTAGGGGAGTTTATCAGAGGCTTGGACAGCTTCTGTCTTTTTGTCATGCTTATCTGTGTGTCTGTTTCCATACATCTTTCTGCAGCTGCAGGCATATCCCCCGAGTCTGCTTTTAGCTTCCCTATCTTAGTGCACCTGAAGGGAAAGGGATGTGCTTATTAAGGCCCACTGTTTTACTGGGGCCCATTGTATGAGGGTGAAGTTTGGCAGTTACCCAAGAGACTTTCCCCCCACCTCCCTCTGTGCCCAAGCTGTCTTATCTGTGTTTTACTGTCTGTTCTTTCTGGCTGCTTATAGTTAGAAGAGAAGTGATTTCCTTGAAATGCATGAGGCTAGAAAGGGAGCTGGAAGTTAAAGTGGCGGTGTTTGTCCGAGAAGATGGTGCTCCTGCTCTGTCAGGTCTTATTCCCGCTGTAAGAGGCTTTCACTGTCTCTGGCTCCTGCTGACTTCTTGAACCTGGTTTCCCATGACTCTCTGCAGCCCTTCACACTACAAAGGCCATTTCCTCCTAACTTTCCCTAGTACCTGTGATGCATTTTCTCCTTCTCCACATTTTTCAGACTTTTCTTTCCAATCCTCTGCTCTAAAATGTCTTTTTCCAAGCCTATGGATTGTTCCAAGCCTATGGATGATGCTGACGAAACTGATAATAGTGTTGATGCAACTGCTATAAACATAGGTGTAATAGCAGTAACAGCAATTATATAGTATTTAAATAACACATAATAAGTGCTACTACTATTAAATAGTAATAGCTTTATTTAGCAGCTAAATAAAGCTACTATTTATTTAGCACTTACTATGTGTTGTTCAAATACATTAAATCCTGTTTAATCCATATAGCTCATCTGTGCACAGATACTAGTGTCCTTCTTTACAGATAAAAGATCTATGCCTCAGTGAAGTGAAGTAATTTTTCCAAGGTCCCACCATCAATAAATGGTAGAAACAAACCTCAAACTGAGGTCTATCTGTGCAATTCACAAAGCACTTCCCTATCCATGACCTCCCAAAATCTGTGAGGATGGCTGGTATGATCATCCCTGTTTAACAGTTGAGGAATCGAAGTCTGGTTGCTGATCATGGTGGTGGGGAGAGGAAGTCTAAGAATCCCAATTTCCTGAATACTAGGTGCAGAAAACATTGATTATGTGGAAAGACTTGTCATGGCTGCCTTAATGTGAATTCAGATGAATGTGGAGTTCAGAATTTCATCTACTCTCTTAAGTGCAATTCTGAATACATCAATGCCCAGGAAAGGCACGGATGGAAAACGTCACCCTGTGAATGGACTATCAGATATGTGTACATATGAATGTAGTATATATGCACATAGAGAACAGTCTTGTGAGAAAGTCTCCAGCAAAAAGCTGGGTACAAAGAGATTTAAGGTTAAATTTAAGGAGAAATAAATATTTTTGCTCCTTTTTCTAAAAATATTCACTGAGGTCCTATGAATGGGGAATAAGAAGTCTCCCCCTTTGTGAATTTGTGACCTTTGACTCCTGTTATAGGGAACTAGAACTCCATCTGTCAGGAGTCCTGTGTTCCAGAGAAGATATGCTGATAAGACAGTTTGCCAGGCGCGGTGGCTCACACCTGTAATCCCAGCACTTTGGGAGGTCAGGATGGTGGATCACTTGAAGTCAGGAGTTCAAGATCAGCCTGGCCAACACGGTGAAACCCCGTCTCTACTAAAAATACAAAAAATTAGACAGGCGTGGTGGCACGCACCTGTAATCCCAGCTACTCAGGAGACAGGCAGGAGAATCGGTTGAACTCAGGAGTCAGAGGTTTCAGTGAGCTGAGATTGTGCCTCTGTGCTCCAACCTGGGCAACAGAGTGAGACCCTGCCTCAAAAAAAAAAAAACAAAACAGTAAACAATGATTACTTAGGGGTCTGAGTGGCTTGTCCCCTGACCCTGCAGTTCCGGACTGTCTTATGAAGTATCTGATCTATTTCTTTCTTACAAAACTCTCAAGGGCCATGAGTTCCTTGTGTTGGACTCTCAAGGGAGACCCAGGTCTGTGGTTCATCTCTTCCTTACATGCTTATACAAATATATTCAGTTCATTATTTACTTAGACTTGGTAACTTCCAGTCAATGTCCCAGGAAAGGCATAAAGTGTCCCAGAGTGGAATGAATTTTCAGGAAACCCTCAAGCCAAATCCTTTGTCTGATTTCACCTGTCACCAGGACTGGGGTCTCAGCTTACTCTGAGTGGCTCTGAGCTCAGCCAGGCCTCTGTGTCCTGCTCAAGGTTTGGCAGGAAGGAAGAGTGCTCCAAGAGTATGGATCCAGCTTGAGGAGCCGCATTGAAACAACTGCTAAAATGTATGCTTTACACACACACCTGACATTCTTTTCTTAGAGGATGTGGCATTCTCTTTGGGAGATGGCATTTATGAAAAAGTATATGACTACACCTTGTATTTTATTTTGTTTCCATACATGGGGTTGACAAGAAGTGACATCTTTTTCACAGATGCTTTGTTACAGCAGGTGAGTGAATTTGACCCAGATGTGTATCCCATACTTCTTATAGCAATTCCTGCCTTAAATATGTGGTAATTGAATTATATTTTAAAATGCACTTATTAAGTCTGCCAGTTAAGGGAATTCTGTTTTAATTATTTTAAGGTAAGGACTCTTTTTAAAGTAACTAGTCCCTACTTTTTAAAACAGCTTTATTGAGATGTCACATACTTTACAATTGATTCTTTAAAAGTGTGCAATTAGGCTGGGCGTGATGCTTCACACCTGTAATCTCAGCACTTTGGGAGGCCGAGGCGGGCAGATCGCAAGGTCAGGAGTTCAAGACCAGCCTGGCCAACATAGTGAAACCCCGTCTCTACTAAAAATACAAAAAAAATTAGCTGGGTATGATGGTTGGCATCTGTAATCCCAGCTACTCAGGAGGCTGAGGCAGGAGAATTGCTTGAACTCGGGAGGCAAAGGTTGCAGTGAGCTGAGATTGTACCATTGCACTCCAGCCAAGGAGACAGTGCGAGACCCTGTCAAAAAAAAAAAGAAAAAGTGTGCAATTATACCAGGAAAGGGAGATGGGAAAAATAATAAATAAAAAAGTGTGCAATCCAATGGTGTTTCACAAAGTTGTGTGATCATCACTATAATCAACTTTATAACATTTTCATCACCCCCATAAAGAAACCCTCTACCCCGTAGCTATCATTCTCCAGTCTCCTAACCCCACCTTCCAGTCCTAAGCAATCACTAATCTTATTCCTGTCTTTATAGATTTGCCTATTCTGCACATTTCATATAAATGGGGTCATACAATATGCGGTCTTTTGTGACTGACTTCTTTCATTTAGAATAATGTTTTGCGGTTTCATCGATGTTGTAGCATGTATAAGTTCATCACTTCTTTTTATAACAAATAATATTCCATTGTATTGCTTTATTATATTTTAGTTATCCATCAGTTGATGGACATTGGGTTTTTTCCACTTTTTTGCTATTATGAGTAATGCTGATATAAATATTCATAGGCAAATTTTTGTGTGAAGATATGTTTTCATTTCTCTTGGGTATATACCTAGGAATGTATTAATATAATTAATTGGGAGGCCATTAGGCTGAGATTGCTCTAGCATGTTGGGTTCCTATGTAAGCAAACCAAAACCCAACTCAATGTCAACAATAAACAAAACTTAAGCTTAACCAATCAGAAACCAAGTAACTGCCAGCTAGGGACTTTCCACTTTAACCAATCAAATTTCTCTTTGTCTTGCTTCCACAAACACCTTATAAAAATTTCCCCTCATATTCCTTCACTGAACTGCTTGTGTTATGATGTGGCCAGATTCCTGAATTGCTGAATGCTCAAAGAAACTCATTAAAAATGTAATGTTCTTCAGTTTATTTTTTAACAAGTGGAATTACATGTAACCTATGTTTACATTTGGAGGAACTGCCAGACTATTTTCTTTTTTTTTTTTTTGACACGGAGTCTCATTCTGTCACCCAAGGTGGAGTGGAGTGGTGCAATCTTGGCTCACTGCAACCTCTGCCTCCCAGGTTCCAGCAATTCTTCTGCCTCAGCCTCCTGAGTAGCTGAGATTACAGACGAGTGCCACCACGCCTGGCTAATTTTTGTACTTTTAGTAGAGACGGGTTTTCGCCATGTTGACCAGGCTAGCCTCAAACTCCTGGCCACAGGTGATCCACCTGCCTCGGCCTCCCAAAGTGCTGGGATTACAGGTGTCTAAAGTAGATACACCATTCTACATTCCCACCATCTATGCAGCATGATATACAGGTGTTTTGCTTTCTCCGTATTCTAATACTTGTTATTAGCTGGCTTTTTGATTAAAGCTATTATAGTGGGTGTGAAATAGCATTTCATTGTAGTTTTGACTTGCATTTCCCTGATGGTTGGTTATGTTGAACATCTTTTCATGTACTAGTATATTTGTATATCTTCTTTGAACAAATGTCAATTGAGATTCTTTGCCCACTTTTTAATTGGATTATTTGTCGATATGTAAGAGTTCTTTGTATGTTCTAGATAGACGTCTCTTATCAAATATATGATTTGCAAGTATTTTCTTCCATTCTCTGTGTTGTTGTTTCACTTTCTGGATAGGGTCCTTTGAAGTGAAAAAGGTTTTACATTTTGATAAAGTCCTATTTATTTTTTCTTTCGTTGTTCATGCTTTTGGTGTCATATCTCAAAAAACATTGCCAAATCCAAAGTCATGAAGATTTACTTCTACATTTTCTTCTAAGAATTTCCTAGTTTTAGCTCTTAAATTTAGGTCTTTGATTTAACAAATTGAGAGTCCAAGTTCATTCTTTGGCATGTAGGTGTCTAGTTGTCCCAGCACCGTTTGTTGAAAAGATGATTCTTCCACTTTTTAAATTGTTTTGACACTCTTGTTCAAAATCAATTGACTGTAAATATGAAGATTTCTGGATTCTCAGTTCTATTGCATTGATCTATATGTCTATTTTAATGCTAGTACCTCACATCTTGATTACTATAGATTCATAGGTTTTGAAATCACAAGTTTGAGTCCTACAACTTTGTTCTTTTTCAATTTTGTTTTAGCTATTCTAGGTCCCTTGAGTTTCCAAGTGAATATTAGAACTATCTTGCCCATTTCTGCAAAGAAGTTCAGCTGGTAGGGGGAAGAGTACATTGACATAGATTGTGTTAAATCTATACATCAATTTGGTGAGTATTGCCATCTTAACAATGTTTAGTCTTCTGATCCATGAACATGAAATATTTGTCCATTTATTTAAATCTTCTGGCCAGGCACAATGGTTCACACCTGTAATCCCAGCACTTTGGAAGGCCAAAGCAGGTGGATCACCTGAGGTCAGGAGTTCAAGACTAGTCTAGCCAACATGGCAAAAACCCGTCTTTACTGAAAAAAAATACAAAAATTAGTCAGACATGGTGGTGCAGGCCTGTAATCTCAGCTACTCAGGAGGCTGAGGCAGGAGAACTGCTTGAACCCAGGAGGTGGAGTTTGCAGTGAGCCAAGATTGCACCACTGCACCGCAGCCTGGGTGACAGGGTGACTCCATCTTAAAAAAAAAAAAAAAAATCTTTTAACATTTTTCAACAGTATTTTGCAGTTTACAGAGTATAAATTTTGCATTGCTTTTATTAGATTTACTCCTAAATATTTTATTCTTTTTGATTATATTGTAAATGGAATTTTTAAAATTTTATTTTTGGATTGTTCTTAGCTACTATGTAGAAATATTATTGATTTCTGTATATTGTGCTTATATCCTGCAACCTTGCTGAACTTGGTTATTAGTTCTAGTAGTTTTTTAGTGGATTTCTTAGGATTTTCTATACATAAGATCATGTCATTTGCAAATAGAGATAGTTTTTCTTTTTCCATTCCAATATGGGTGCCTTTTATTTCATTTTCTCACACCCCTAAGTTTAAAAAAGTAACTTCTAAGTTCATTTTCGGTTTGCTTAAAACAAAGTTCAATATCAGTTATATCTCAATAAAGCTGTTAAGGAAACATTTTAACTTTCCTTAAAACCATCACATATGGTATGGGGGGCGGGGAGAGCTGTTGGCCTACTTTCTTCTGTGATTCTTCCAGGTATATCTGGATGCTTAGATATAAAAATAATTGGACTCATGCTTTATAGATATTTTCCAATCCTGGCTGGGCATAGTGGATTGCCCTTGTAATCCGAACAATTTGGGAAGCTGAGGCAAGAGGATCACTTGAGACCAGAAGTTCAAGACCAGCTCAGTCAACATAGCAAGACCCTGTCTCTACAAAAAAAAAAAAAAAAAAAAAAAAAAAAAAAAAAAAAAAAAAAAATTGAATAAACAATACATTAGCCAGGCATGGTGGTGTGTGCCTGTAGTCCCAGCTACTTTGGAGGCCAAAGCAGGAAGATCACTTGCACCAAGGAGTTCGAGGTTGCAGTGAACTATGATCGTGCCACTGCCCTCCAGCCTGGGTAACAGGCCAGACCCTGTCACTAAAAGAATAAAAATAAAAATAGATATTTTGCAATCTTGTTCTCAGGAGCTCAATGCACAGTCAAACCCTTCTCAGGATTAAGAGGCTTTATGAACATTAAAAAAAAAAATCATATCCCTATTGGATGAGGGTGTCCTGAAATAGGAACTGGTGGAGGGTCTGTGGGTCCAGCTGCACACAGGGGACTGCTCCTACTGTGGCGGGGAGGTGCCTTTTGACCACAGGGATAGCGCAGCATCCAAGTCCCTGCATCCCTCCCTTGGGGTAAAAATGAGAACCGCACAGGCTGTATGGATTTATTGTGCTCTAAATGTCCAAATGCCCCCAAATCTAGTTTTCCTACTACTCTTCAATCCATAGATGAGGGTCTAGGGACTGTGCTTCCAGGATGACCTTGGGACTAGGGGCCATGAGGAGATGGGAAGGCTTAGCTCCTGCACAAGGTCTGGCTGGTAAATACCCTCATGATCTCCTCTGCTACTGCAATCACCCAGCATTTTGTGAGGACCCAGGCTCTTGTGCTGCATGGTTCAAAGGTGATCTCTTGTGGCTCAGGAGGTCTGAAAAGCAAACCAATCAGCTATGGTATGGAAAATAGTTCTTATTACCAGCATCCTTTTATTTTCAGTAGGTTCTTATGTGACTTGTTTGTCCTTCTGCTCAGCTCTAATCAGTTCATGTTCTGTGCAAAGACACCCCCTAAATATTATTTGACTGGAAGTGACATTAACATTTTCCTGTGTCAATAAGAATGCTTCAAAAGCAGGATTTTCCATGGGTGCAAAATACTACATTGTCTGATTATATCATAATTAACCAGTTCCTCCAGAAAGAGGTTGGGATCGCTTTGGGGGAATGCAAGCACTAAGTTCTTAATGTATCTCTTTGGATAAGGCTGTGTGTCACCAGCATTGGTGACCAGCACTGCAGTTGCATCCATCTTTCTAACAAGGACAATCCACAGACAAGCCCCATCACTTAAGCATATGGCCAGGACTGCCCAGGACATGGCCCTCAGTTCTCGTCCTTCTGTAAAATCTACAACCTTCACAGTGTTTGGCCACAGAAAAAGAGAACATTTTCCTGATGGGATATGTTAGGAGAACACCATTCTAAGGAGAACAATTTACTTTTTATATCAATCCTGAAATAAATCAGTGACAAAATTCAGTCAGACTCTGGCTGTTTGTGTTTCTAGGAACCTAAGGAATTGCCAGGTGACTCCACGTGAAGCTACCCAGGTACCAGGGTCTGAATGTGTTAACACTGGACACTTAAAGTGGACAGAAGGGCAGACAGACCTGGAAAGTTCTCTGCATGTCCAGCAAATTCCCTGTGGCCTCATGGTGTTGCTTGTAGGTCTGGATAGACCCTCCGTGATTTCTGCCCATCATTTTTGCCTGGCTCCCACCTCCGTGGACCACCTCTCCAGAGAGCTGCTTTCATCATCCTTCCAACCTGGGGACATGATTAGCACTGCCAGGGCAGATAAGCCCCTCTCTTGGCTTTTTTTTTTTTTTTTTTAAATTTACAGATTCCCTTTTGTCCCCATGTGCATCTCCCTTACCAGTGTGTGAGATGTGTCCATAAGTATATGAATGTCCTTATGAATACGTGATGTTATTGTGTGTACTGATGCATTTCAAGTAATATGAATAGCATTGGGCTTTAAAATGATATAAAGCAAGAGAGGGGATTTAATGGACTGATCATGATAATTTGCTATGAATTCAGGAACTCTTGAAATGATTATGATGAACTCTCCGCACTTAAGGTTAAAAAACAAAAACCTGGATCCCTTGACCTTAAGGTTAAGGTTCTCTTCTTCTTACAGCAAAGGGACACGATGAGTGCCCCATCCTGCAGCCATCAAGAAGGCTTTAAGGGCCAGGTTTGTTCCAGCAGTAATCAATAATGTTATTGGTTATGAGAATCTAACATCATGTACCCTCTTCATGTAGGATGCATTGAGAATGACCAAACATAATATTCTTGCCAAAAATGCATAAGCTTAATCTAATCATAAGAAAACACCAGAGAAACCCGAATGAGGGACATTTTACAAAATAAGTTAGCAGTGCTTTTCAGAAGTATCAGAGTCATGAAAAACAAGAAAAGAGCAAGGAAATCTCACAGATTGGAAGAATCTAAGGAGACATATAACTAAATGCAACCCAAGATACTGGATTGAATACCAAAACAGAAAGAGGACATTCATGGGCAAACTAGCAAAATTATGTAAGTTTTTAGTCTTTTTGTTATAGTACCAGTGTTAATTTCCAGGTTTTGATGACTGTACTGTAGTTGTGTAAGCTGTTAACAGTAGGGGAAGCCGGGTGAAGATTACACAGGAACTCTCAATGTTATTTTTGCAACTTTTATCTAAGTCTAAGATTATTTCAAAATAAAAAGTTTTTTTTTAAATCTAGGCCTGATGCCTTTTTGGGGAGTCAATTTTTGATGACTGATTCAATGTTTAAATAGTTATTGGTCTACCTAAATTTTCTATCCCTTCTCTGAAAGTTTTAGTAATGTATATTTTTTCTCAAAAGTTTTCCATTTCAACTATGCTTTCAGAATTTGGTGTGATATTCATTTATATAATCCCCCAATAGGTTTTGAATTCTCTGCTAGGTTTATAGTTATATCATCAACCTTTTTATAACTAACTAGCTTTATTTATTTGTGGATCTCTTACTCTGTTTTCTCCTTTGGTTGGGAGCTAAAAGAGCTTAGTCCTTTTACCTTTCAAACAATCTGTTTTGGTTTTGGTAATCATCCCATTATTTACTTTCTACTTTCAGTAATTTCTGTTTTCATCTTCATTTTTTCTTCCTTCTATTATTATTATTATTAATAATTTATGTATTTATGTATTTATTTTTGAGGCGGAGTTTTGCTCTTATTGCCCAGGCTGGAGTGCAATGGCGCAATCTCGGCTCACTGCAACCTCTGCCTCCCAGGTTCAAGTGATTCTCCTGCCTCAGCTGGAGAAGCTGGGATTACAGGCATGTGCCACTGTGCCCAGCTAATTTTGTATTTTTAGTAGAGACGGGTTTCTCCATGTTGGTCAGGCTGGTCTCGAACTCCTGACCTCAGGTGATCCACCCGCTTCAGCCTCCCAAAGCATTGGGATTACAGGCTTGAGCCACTGCGCCAGGACCCTTCTATTATTTTTAATTCATTCTATTACTCTTTTTCTAACTTCTTGAATTGAATGCTTTGCTCATTAATTTGCTATCTTGTGTCTAATATAGACAGTCATAAGAATGTAGCATTTTTTCTACTTCTATTTGCATCACTTAAGTTTTAGTATGCAGTGCTTTCACTGTATAATTTTAAGGGTTCTATTTCTTCAACTCACAGATTATTTGTTAGTATGCCTTTTCCTTCTTTCCTTCCTTTCCTTTTTCTTTCCTTCCTTTCCTTTTCTTTCTCTTTCGGTCTCTCTCTCTCTCTCTCTCTCTCTCTCTCCCTCCCCCCTTCCTTCCTTCCTTCCTTCCTTCCTTCCTTCCTTCCTTCCTTCCTTCCTTCCTTCCTTCCTTCCTTCCTTCCTTCCTTCCTTCCTTCCTTCCTTCTTTCCTTCCAAGATGGGGTCTCACTATGTTGCTCAGGCTGGTCTAGAACTCCTGGGCATAAGCGACTCTCCCACCTTGGCCTCCCAAAGTGCTGTGATTACACTCATGAGCCACCGTGCCTGGCCCCTTTTCATTTCTAAATGTATGGAACTTGTTTTTTTATTATTATTATTCCTAATTTTATTTATTAAAATATGAGTATTTGTCTAAACAGTATCCTTGTCATTGGCACAAGGTTCAAAATGCAACTTTAGTAAATACTGTCCATTTGCTCTTCCCCTTCCCTCCAAAAGAATTATTGGTTGCCTGAAATGAGAAAAGTGTTCCAAAATAGATATGCATAATTGACTGAATAATCTGAGATTTCATCCTTGACTCACCCTCCCTACATCTTTCCAACAACTCTGTATACTAATGAAGAATATTAAAGCACAACTTCAGCTTGATTTGTGATTCAGTTCACCACCTTCAAACAAATTACAGCCAATAGAAGTTTTCAAATTAGCATCTCCTCTCTGGCACTTGCAGGTATCAATGACACTTGTGTGCGGATGGAGGTTATGGAGATTTGTGATTGTGCTGAAGAATGTAGGCCCGGAATCAGTACTTATTATTGCTGGTGTTAAAGTATGATGAGTAATACCCTGGTTAATTTATATATTCCCACTACTTGAAACACTGAGCTAAGCTGGAATCTGAAGACAAGGTCAAGAAAGTTACTTTAAAATGCAATCTAATGAAATTTAATATGCTGGGCCCGGTGGCTCATGCCTGTAATCCCAGCACTTTGGGAGGCTGAGGTGAGACCAGCCTAGTTGACATGGCAAAACCCCGTCTTTACTGAAAATACAAAAATTCAGCTGGATGAGGTGGGTCATGCCTGTAATTCCAACACTTTGGGAGGCCAAGGTGGGTGGATCACCAGATCAGGAGATCAAGACCATCCTGGCCACCATGGTGAAACGCCATCTCTACTAAAATACAAAAAAAATTAGTTGGGGGTGGTGGCGCACACCTATGGTCCCAGCTACTTGGGAGGCTGAAGCCTGAGAATTGCTTGAACCTGGGAGGTGGAGGTTACAGTGACCCGAGATCCCGCCACTGCACCCAACCTGGTGACAGAGCGAGACTCTGTCTCAAAAAAAAAAAAAAAAAAAAAATTACCTGGGCATGGCAGTGCATGCCTGTAATTCCAGCTACTTGGGAGGCTGAGGCAGGAGAATTGCTTGAACCCAGGAAGCAGAGGTTGCTGTGAACCAAGATCACTCCACTGCACTCCAGCCTGGGTGACAAGGGCGAAACTCCATCTCAAAAAATTAATTAATTAATTAATTAATTAAATAGACAAGGGAGGGGAGTTTTTGCAACAGATGTATTCTATTTTGTGGTTCTGAATGTTCTTTTCTATAAGCCCGAGGTGTCAGAAGTAATGCCCTTACTTATACAGACTTAAAAAAAAAAAGTGCCAGTAGTAGTTATTCATCACTGCCTGTATTAGTCAGGGTTCACCCCACAAACGGAACCAATAGCCTGTGTGTATTTATAGAGAGATTTACTTTAAGGAATGGGCTCATGAGGTTATAGAGGCTGGTCAATCCGAAATCTGCAGCATGGGCTAGTACAGCAGTCCCCAACCTTTTTGGCACCAGGAACTGGTTTCATGGAACACAATTTTTCCATGGATGGGGTGGCGGGGGGTAATTCTCATAAGGACTGTGCGACCTTACATGTGCAGTTCACATGCGCGGTTCACATGCGTGCCTATGAGAATCTGATGCCACCACCGACCTAATAGGAGGCGGAGCTCAGGCAGGAATGCTCTTGCTCACCTCCTGCTGTGTGGCCCAGTTTCTAACAGGCCATGGACTGGTACCGGTCCATGGCCAGGAGGTTGGGGACCCCTGTCTAGGAAACCAGGAGAGTGGAGAGCATGGGTGCTGCAGCTCGAGTCTGAAGGCCATCTGCCAGCAGAATTCCTTTTTGCATGGGGAAGGCCAGACTTTGCTCTATTCCAGCTTTCAACTGATTGGATGAGGCCCACCCACATTATGGAGGGCAGTCTGCTTGACTCCAAGCAGATGACTAATGTTAAATGTTAATGTCACCCAAAACACCCTCACGAAACATCCCGAATAATGTTTAACCAAATATCTGGGCACTGTAGTCCAGCCATGTTTTTGTTTTATTTTGTTTTGCTTATTTATTTTATTTTTAATTTTTGTGGGTACATAGTAGGTATATATATTTTTGGGGTACATAAGATATTTTGATACAGGCGTGCAATGTGAAATAAGCACATCATGAAGAATGGGATACCCATCCCCTCAAGCATTTATCTTTTGAGTTATGAACAATTCAATTACACTCTTTATTGTAAAATATACAACTAAGTTATTACTAACCCATTGTGCTATCAAATAGTAGGTCTTATTCATTCTTTCTATTTTTTGTACCCATTAATCATCTCCATGTTCCCCTCAGCCCTCCACTACCCTTCCCAGCCTCTGGTAACCATCCTTCTATGCTCTATATCCATGAGTTCAATGGTTTTGATTTTGAGATCCCACTGTTTTGCTTTTTTAGAGACCAGTTCTGGCTTTGTCACGCAGGGTGGAATACAGTGGTGCAATCAGCTCACTGCAGCCTTGAACTCCTGGGCCCAAGTGGTCCTCCTGCCTCTCAGCCTCCCAAGTAGCTAGATGACTTTTTTTTTTTTTTAAGTTTTTTTTTGTAGAGACAGGGGTCTCCTTATGTTGCCCAGACTGGTCTCTTCCTGGACTCCAGTGATCCTCCCATCTCAGCCTCTCAAAGTGCTGGGATTATAGGCGTAAGCCACTGTGCCCAGTGGCCCATCCACGCTGATACAAAAATTGACCATCACTACTCAATGGGATAAAGGCTGTGGTGAGTTGCTGTTATCATTTGGTCCCTAGGAGACAGAGTACCTAAGAGGAAGAGGAAGACTTTGATTCCCAGTTGTGAGGCTTCCTAGTTTTGTGACCTCGGGCAGTTTTGTTAACTTCTTGTAGCCTCAGATTCTTCTACAATAAAATAATAGGATTTATTATTATTATTATTATGTTTTTAGAGACAGGGTCTCACTCTATCGCTGAAGTTGGAGTGCAGTGGCACAATCATAGCTCACTGCAGTCTTGACTTACTGGCCTCAGGTGATCCTCCCACCTCAGCCTCCTGGGTAACGGAACACAGGCGCACACTACCACGCCTGGCTAATTTTTTGTGTTTTGTATTTTTTTGTAGAGATGGAGTCTCACCATCTTGCTTAAGCTGGTCTCAAACTCCTGGGCTCAAGCGATCTGCCCGCCTCGGCCTCCCAGAGTCCTGGGATTACAGGAGTGAGCCACCATGCCTGAAGAGTTGTGAGATGTAAATGATATAACCCATATGCAACATCTAAGGGTCTCTGTAGATATTCAATAATTGTTCCTTTCTCTCTGCCTCCTCAGGAAACAGTATTCTCCAGTTGCTGCCTCAGTCTGAACCAAACTTATGAGATGATCCAACATCCTGGGTTCTGACAACTCTGCTCACAATGTTACATTTGGATTACTCATTACATTTTCCATGTGTGTAGGCAAAATTCTCCTTGGAAAGGAGCATCCCATTGTTCATGAATATAATGGCATTCTTATTCATAAATCAGAAATTTATGAATTTCTGGATTAGAAATTGTTGGTAAGAAAAGCAATCCACTCTTAGAAACTCAAATAAAAAGAGGGTTTGTTATCAACACTGGGGGGAATTTTGCAGAGAGTTAATTATAGGAAATAGCCTGTCTTCATTGAAAACCATGAAATGAGATTTCTCTCTGTCTATCTCTCTCTCTCTCTCTCTCTCGCTAGAGATATATAATTTTATTCATTTCTCTTTGGCTTCCTTTGCTGTGTTCTAAATGTCCACTCCCCTGTAATTTGGGCCACAAATGGCACTTCACCGGCTCTCCAGCCAGCTCTCCACATGACCTTGCAGCTCCATGCCCATACCATCTGACTCACTCATTCTCTGTTTCTTAGGTAAAACTCAGGAGAGAATCTAATTGGTTGCTGGCTGACTCCTTTGGTCACATGTTCCAATCCACTGTGGCTAAATGGGAATGAGTTGGCACGTAATTAATAGACTGATCCTTTCAGGAATGTGAACCAAAAACTTAAACCCAAAGGGTTCATTGTTTGTGGTGGCGAAGTAACCTGCAGCTTTGTTTCTAGTAGGGTTGCTTGGCTGGGTCAGTCAATGCATGTCCAGCAGCTGTGCCCGCCCTGTGCTCCTGCATCCCCAGCCCAAGGTCTGCCCTGATCTCCCAGCGAGCCTCCAGACGCACACAGGTTGGTCTCGCACAGTGAGAGGAGGCAAGGCTCCCAGAGGCCTTTCTGCTGCTTTAGTTCCTCAGGATTCCTGGTTGCCATTTGGCTGGCTTCTGGGAAACCCTGACCACTCCATGATGTGGCTTCCAGCCTACTGCTGTGATGGCTGGAATGGACCAGACATCTGCTGTGGCGTGCTCTTTGTATTTCCCATCTCCCCACCTCTGTGGCTTCCCTGGCCCCTGACTCCTCACCCCTCCACAGTCCTGGGGATTTTGTCTGTACCCACATTTTCCATGCCCCAGCCCAGTGCTTTACCCCATTTCTGGACGGACCAGCTCAGAACATTGGCTTTCTGAACTTGCAAAGCCAAGAGACAGACTTGACCTGGGCTGGATCTCTAAGACATATGAGGTGCCCCAAGGGCACCTCCCTCTGCCTTCACCATCCCGGAACTCCCAAATGGACGTGGCAGCAAAGCATCTTGGGGAACAGAGCTGCATGTGAGCGGGTAGGTCTTGATGGGAATCTTGGCTCTTACTTTTACTCGCTGTGGGAAATTGCCCAAGTTTTTTGGGGCTTAGTCCTATAAAATAAATAAAATAAAAGATACTGAAAACATAAGGCTGCTAGGAGAACTCAATGAGTACAAAGTAATTAGCACACAATAAACAAACAGGAGCAGTAATTTTAAAATGATTTTTGTCAGTATTAATAACAACATCTCGTAGTCCCCGGAAAATAGTGAAAGAGAAGGTATCACTGTACCACACAGCCAACTCCTCATTTCTGAGAAATAGGCTTTTCTCTCCACTCCATCTGTCCTACAAGGTCACTGCCATATGGAGGCGGTGAAGAAGTGACTGATATATTTATAGCAGTTAGGGAAACCATATTTTGGATCGGGAGAACATCCCCCACTTAAAACCCTCTCCCATAATAAAAGTTTAAAGTCCTTTCCTTGCAGCTTACCTTATTTTTTTTTTTCCTTAAACTACAGCCAGAATGTCACATTGAGGTTTCTCTCTCTGTGCAAACACCACTGTACTAAAACATATTTCTTACTAAATTTTGGTTGCAGGAAAATTATTCCTAAGTCATTTTTCCTATGGCCAAGAAGTATACAGTAATTAAAACCTCGTTTGTAAACATGAACAAGAAATAATTTATAGCCTAGGTGCAATCATTTCACTTTTTCATGAACTTACATATTTATGTGTTTGAATAAAACCTATGAATACTAACTGGCTCTTTATTCCAGTAAATGAGACTGTGGTGAGGAGTGAATTGGAGGAAAGTGTGGGGCACATAATTGAAAAATAAGATGGAGCAATGGATTTTGGATGCATGTCTGCTAGTGAATCATTCTGTGACTCTAAGTACAATACTTCGTGCTCTGATTCCCCATCTGGAAAATGATGATAATATAACTATCTGCAAAGTATGACACGAGATTCTATTTTTTAAAAAGAGGAGAACGTCAACCAGGTTTTTGGACTTTGGGATCCAAATAAGTAAACATTCAAAACAAGAGTCTAAGAAATGATAATCTTTGTTTCAGGTGAAGCCTGAAACATTTTATCCTTAGTTAACAGAATTTGTAATATTTTAGGAAGCCACTTTAAATCTAAGGTTCTATCAAATTAATAATAGCATTCATATATTGTTTAGGCAAAGGGACAGATTAATAAGTAATTTACAAAAGATTCCACACATTTGGTCAAGAAACAATTAAAAATATCAAATCTCATTAGTAACATAAAAATTGCAAGCAAGGCCAGGCATGGTGGTTTACGCTTATAATCTCAGCACTTTGGAGGCCGAGGTGGGTGGATCACTTGAGGTCAGGAGTTTGAGACCAGCTTGGCCAATATGGTGAAACCTCGTCTCTATTAAAAATGCAAAAATTAGCCAGGCGTGAGGCGGGCACCTGTAATCCCAGCTACTTGGGAGACTGAGACAGGAGAATCACTTGAATCTGGTAGGTGGAAGTTGCCATGAGCCGAGATTGCGCCATTGCACTCCAGCCCAGGCAACAGAGCAAGACTCCGTCTCAAAAGAAAAAAAAAAAAAATTAAAAACAGTCCGATGATACAAGTCTAGTTTTGGTGTGGGTGTGAGGAAACAAGCACATTATTGGTGAGAGTACAAGTTAATATAGTATAGGAATTTGAGGAGAAAAAGTTTAAACCTGCATGCCCTTTGACAGAGAAATCCCACTCCAAAGAATCTGTTCTACCTAAACACACTATGTAAAGATGCACATATGACGGTGTTGGTGACAGTGCTGTTTGTAATGGCATGAAAAGGACACCTAAACATCTGCTAATAGAAAATGATTCAATAACTTGTGGTATTACCGTCTCCCATTATTAAAAAGAATGAAGTAAACCCACATATTCTGATGGATAGAAAGGGGGGATGCTCCGTAAACTTTTGTTAAGTCATTAAAAACAAGTTATAGAACAATATGTAGAATATGATCTCATTTTTTGAAAAAGCTGTGTATGAAAAACTATTCACTAACTGAGTAAGAGAAAGACTGAAGAAAAGTTGAGGGGTGACTTTTCATTTTTTACTTTATATGCTTCCACATTATAATTTTTATGACAAGTGTAAGTGATTTTTGTTGTTAAAATCATTTAAGGCTGGGCGTGGTGGCTCACACCTGTAATCCCAGCACTTTGGGAGGCCGAGGTGGGCGGATCACAAGGTCAGGAGATCGAGACCATCCTGGCTAACAGGTGAAACCCCGTCTCTACTAAAAATACAAAAAATTAGCTGGGCGTGTTGGCGGGTGCCTGTAGTGCCAGCTACACTGGAGGCTGAGGCAGGAGAATGGCGTGAATCCAGGAGGCGGAGCTTGCAGTAAGCCGAGATTGTGCCCCACTGCACTCCAGCCTGGGTGACAGAGTGAGACTCCATCTCAAAAAAACAAACCAAACCAAACAAACAAACAAAAACTAATTTCATCATCCTGGTCATTTCTGGGTCTGTTTCTATTGATCGATTCTTCTTCCATTTATGGCTCATGTTTTAATGCTTCTTCACATGTGTAGTAATTTTTTTATTGGATCCTAGGCATTGCATATATTACATAGTTAAGTACCTGAATTTTGTTGTCTGTCTTGAAAGACTGTTAAGTTTCGTTCAAGAAAGCATTTAATTTACTTGCAGTACAGTTTTTTCAGCTTTGTTCAAGTGGGTCTAGAATAGTCTTTACTATTGGGCTAATTTAGCTTTAAAGTGCGGCCTTTTTAGGGTCTCTTTACCAAATGCTGCAGGTTTTTAATAAGATTTCCCATTCTAATCAGTCAGAGCCTGAATGTTTCCAAACTCTATACAAGTTCTTGTAGCTGTTCAGCTTAAATTTCCCCAGTAATTTTATTCACCAGTCTCATATGGTCTACCCTTAAAGTTATACCAAAGATTCACAGGAATCCTTATGTATATTTCTAGAGCTCTTTCTCTGGCACTCTGCCCCACAAATACCATTTGTTTCAATCTCTATTAATTCCAATATCTGTGTCCTCAACAAACCCTGCTTGGCTTTCTTCTATCCTGTGCTTAGGTAAATACCTCCAGAAAGAAATCTGTGGATATTCTGGGGGCTCATCTGTTTTGTTTTCCTTTCTTCCAAGATCACAATTTTACTATGCCAATTGTCCAATGCCTGAAAACACTTGTTTCATAGATTTGGTCCAGTTTTCTATTACAGTAGTGGGAGGTCTAGTCTAGTATCACTTATTCATTCATGGCTGGATTGCCCTTAACCTTTGGAAAAACATAAACTTTCTATTCAATAGTAAAATACATACTGAAAAATTGGATAAGTATAGTGTACAGCTTGATGAATTTTCTTTTTTTTTTTTTTTTTTTTTTAAGACAGGGTCTTACTTCGTTGCCCAGGTGGAGTACAGTGGCACAAACATGGCTCACTGCAATTTCAACCTCCAGGACTCAAGCAATCCACCCACCTCAGCCCCCCAAGTAGCTGGGACTACAGGTGTGCACCACCACGACTGGCTAATTTTTGTATTTTTTTTTTTCAGAGAGGGTTTGGCCATGTTTCCCAGGCTGGTCTTGAACTCCTGAGCTCAAGAAATCTGCCTGCCTCGGCCTCCTCAGCCTCCCAAAGTGCTGTGCTGGGATTACAGGTGTGAGCCACCATATCTAGTCCAGTGAATTTTCATTAATTGAAAACACCATGTAATCAACACCTGGATCAATAAGAACATTACTAGAACTCCAGTAATCCCTTATTGTTCCTTTCTAATTATTAACACTAATAATTGTAACTAATTGGTTACCTAAGGTTAACCAATATTTTACTTCTATTACCTTATATGAGTTCTTATTTTGAACATTATGTAAATGGAGTAATATAGTAATCATTTTTTGTGTCTGACTTATTTCACTCAATTTTTGTGATTGTAAAATTCATGCATGCTTTGCATATAGTTGTAGATTATTGTCCTTCCTGTATAGTATTCTATTATGTGAATATTCTTTTTTTTTTTTTTTTTTTTTTTTTTGAGACGGAGTCTCGCTCTGTTGCCTAGGCTGGAGTTCAGTAGTGTGATCTTGGCTCACTGCAACCTCTGCCTCCCAGTTTAAGCAATTCTCCTACCTCAGCCTCCCAAGTAGGTGGGATTACAGATGCCCACCACCACGCCTGGCTAATTGTTTTGTATTTTAGTTGAGACAGGGATTCACCATGTTGACTAGGCTGGTCTCGAACTCCTGACCTCAAGTGATCCGCCCCCCTCGACCTTTCACAGTGCTGGGTTTACAGGCATGAGCCATCGCGCCGGATGAGAATATTCTAAAATTTATTCATTTCATGAACATTCTTATACATATGTTTTCCAGTGAATATATGAATACATTTATGTTGAGTATATATCTAGGACCAAATCTATGTTAGTTCAGGCCTTTCTTCTGAACTTTAGACCTACATATCCAAATCTACTTGACATCTCTATTTATAGACATTTCAAATTTAACATATTCCAAGCCATTTGCTCCTCCTCCTGTGTTCTGTGAATCAGTAAATGGCTTCTTAATCCATCTAGTTACTTAAGGAGTCATCCTTAATATTCCTCTTTCTTGACCCTTCCCGGCAAACCAATCTGTTATTAAGTCCCTTGGATACCATCTCTAATTTATACATATCTTGAAATTATCTGCCTCTTTCTGTCTCTAACTCCCATTATACTAGTTCAAGCCATCATTTCTGGCTTTGCCTGATGAAACTGCCTCCAAATGGCCTTCCAGCAGCCTTTCTTGCCCTCTTCCGAACTATTCTCCACAAACAGCCTGAGTGATTCTTAAATATGCAAATAGGATCCTACTTAATAGTCTTTATTAGTTGCCCATTGACCTTGGGCTGAGATGAGACAAGGGCCAGACCATGCTGGCTCTTATTGGCCACATTACAGATTTCAGGCTGTATTTTGGAAGTTTCTCCTTGCTCCCTACACTCCATCCACACTGACGTCCTTTTACTTCCTAGAGCACACGAAGTTCTTTCATGCCCTAACAACCTCACACATAATAGTTCCTTGACGGGGAACATTCTCTAAGGTTCTTTAATATGCCTGCAGCTTAAAAGGCACTTATTCAGAAGTCTCTTTCCTGACAGTCCAAAATTAATTCATCATTGCACCCACTAATTTTCCCTCCCAGTACTGATCACAATTTATAATTCTGTAACTATTTATGCTTTCATATCTTTTGCTCCAATTACGTCTTAAATTCCATCAAGTGTTATGTCCACTCCTGTAACCCCGCGTTTAACACGGTGCTTGGCACATGGTGAACAGTCAGTAAATGCCTGTTTAATAACGCATGACCGATGCGAAGGCTGGAAGGGGTCGCGGGGTCGGCATCTGGCACTTCTCTGCCATAGTTTGTTTCCTTCTTGTGTGTGGGGATAGACGGGGCCAGGTCCTCTCCTTGCTCACCCAGAGGGGGGTTTTCTCCCTGTCCCCTTTGTAAGTGTCTGCTGTAGGGGCCGCATGTGAAAGACAAAATGCCTGCAGATACAGGGCGGCGAGAGGAGGGGATTGGCCCTATTTCTAAAGTCAACGTAGTTCTGTCATCAGAGGACTGTACTTTTCTGGCGCAGGTGCGAGAGACGCTGCCAATCTCTCCTGGAGCGGGTGGGACTAAGGCGGGTCCTGGGATCGGGCGGGTTGTTGTGTCCTTCCTGCAGAATCCGATTGGCCTGGGCGAGCCGAGGGAACGGGGGCGTGGTTTGATTCCGCGGGCGCGAGCCACGTTGGACGCGCCGCAGCCCCGCCGAAAGGCCCCTCCCAGGCCCCACAATGCACTGCGGGGTGCGTCACTCGGAGCGGCGGGTCCCGTCTCGACAGGTACTTCCCGGCCCCTCCCAGTCCTCTTCTTCCCTTCTTAGAGGTCGTTCGAACCCCTGCTGGCCTCTCCCCTCCCTCTCCCTGCCTCCCGCGACAGCCTCGGCCTTCGCCCTCGGGACTGAAGACCTACCCGACAGGCAGGAGCCAAGTCCGTGCCTTTGGGGTGGGAGCCGGGGCCGCGGAGCTCTGGAGGGACGGGCAAGCAGGGACCCCGTTCCCTTCGACTTGAGGGTTCTCTGGGGCCACGCGGGCGGCCGTTGCGCCTCGTCTGAGCCGCCTCGGGTATTGGGCAGCCAGGGAAGGAGTGTCTAAAGGGGAGGGACTGTCGCACTTGGCTGTCAGCAGGTTGGTAGGGATTCCCTGGCGCCCAGTTGTCAGAAACACGGTGATCTACCTGTGTAGGTGGCCCGCGGGAGCTTGAGGTGGTATTTCCTATTTCTGTTAGGCAGAATGGGACTTGAACCAGTGTCTTACTTTACGTCTTGTGGGGATGGAGTGAGCCCTGAACCCAGATATTTGCCCGTGTTGGCTCACGGAAAGCTCTTGAGACCCTGCCTCAAGAGTCACTTTGGGAACGATGTGGCAGAAGGGAGACCTGAGCAATTGGCTCAACAAGTGGAGGAGGCTTCCGAAAGAAAAGGACAAGCCCCAGCTGTCTTGAATCTCTCTGCCAGTGAAGACAGCTTAAGATAATTTTTCTCCTGCTGCTTAGTTTCCTGGGTCGTCCACCTGGGGCAGGGGCTAGCTTGAGAACCAGTCCCTCCTGTGCCTATTCAGCCAAGGCAAAGCCTAGCCCAGAGCAAAAATGTCAGCCACCAGACTGGAGATGTTGGGAACTTCAGTCAGGGGAACAGCTACTTTTCAAACTCTGAATCACTTTCCATGTTATTGATATTTGCTTACATGCTAAGATCGTAAGGAATCAGGCAGTGCCTTAAACGGTACCTACAATTTGTGGTATATTAAGGTTCCTTCAGTATTTAATTCTGACACCTGTGACCGTATCCTAAAGTAATAGGGCATTCGGGTATTTCCTATGTTGAAAACCATCACATCTGTTTAGTGCCTTTTTGTGTGTGTGTGTGCGTGCAATTGGTTAAAATCGAAGTATATCTTATGTTGGTCTATGAAAGAGGCCCAGGTATCACAGGGGTGCCTGTGACCTTCCTTGAGTGTCTCACAGAGTTGTTAGAGTTGGGTCTGAGTTTAAATCCCTACTTTGTCACCTACTGGTTTAGAGATTAAAAAAATTCCTTAAGCTTTCTGGGCTTGAATTTCCTCAAAGGTAAAATGGAACTAATAATACCTACTTCACAGGTTTTTGGAAGGCTTAAATGAGGTAATGTGTATAAAGTGCGTGGTCCATGGAGAGTTATCAATAAATAATATAGCAAATATTTAATATAGTGCTTTTAGTATGTTACAAGGCAGTGTTTCAGGCGCTTTACATCATCCTATGAGATAGATACTATTGTCATCTTTAAAATAAGCCTATGAGATAGATACTGTTAGTAGCCATAAAGTATAGATGTGGAAATTGAGATGTAGAAAGGCAAAGCTTGCCCAAATTTACATGTCTGCTACATGGTGAAGCCAGGATTAGAACCCAGGCAGCAAGTGAATAGCTAGTTTCTATATCCCTGGTTTCTTATCTCTTATTGGTTTTGGTAGACTGATGAAGCATAGTGGTGTGTAGATACTAGAAACTTAGACTGAAGTACCAGTTCTGATATATACTAGCAATGTGACATTGAAGTGAGCCTCAGTTTCCTCATCTGTAAATTGGCAGTTCTACCTACCCAACTGTGAACTATGTGGCACTATACAAGTGTTGGAATTGACACATTTGAGCATGTATTGGGGGCCCTGTCCTAGATGTGGGTAAAATCTGTTGTGAAGCCTGAGGTCTTATACATACTGTGCAGTGTAAGCATCCGTAATAGGAATGTCACACACTGCTAGTGAGGTAGAGGGCATAGGCAAAATGACAGAAATTCCATCCTCTTTATCACCCAATCTATCCCCCACCCTCCCTGTGTATCACAAGTAGTATAGCTTTCTGTCCAAATTAACTACCACCCTTCCCCATTCCCACAGATCTCAGCTAACACTTTTAATAAAATAATATGTACCATATTGGTACTGTCACATATGCAAGATAATTTGATAAGCAAATGAACATTAAAGTTCTCCCAAAACTTTCACACACATACATATTTGAATGAAACAAGTTCTTTTAATTTAAATTAGGAGAAAAACTTAATATCTCAAAACTGATTTCACAGATATTATTACTAAAAAATAAAGGACAAGAAAAGTAAGTCAATTCAAAGACCAATATTAAGTAAATAGTACAGATGGATGAAGATAATTCTGAAAGTGGTACTTGGATGACTGAAGACTGGGAAATTATGAACTAAAACAAATATGAGTGCTTTTGCCCCCAGTATAAAATGTTTTTATCTTAAAAGTGGCATTTGTGAAAGCATTTGGTTAGAACGTATATACAAAATCCACTTATATGTTGGGCTTTATTTATTACCTTTTGAGAGATACCTTCCTGAGACATTGAGCCCATAGTCATTACCCACACAAGGTTCTGAAGAAGAGGGGTGTCTTGTTATCTTGGGTCTGAGAACTTGCTAGCCATTACCATAGTAGTTTGGCATTGTGGGAATTTATTTTCCTCAGCCTTTATGTAAAAGTTTACCCAGATTTACCTAGATTCTAACTTGTGCTTTTTCCTCCAACAGTTGCTGATGGGGAGAGGAAAAAATAGCCACTGTTCCGGTTCCCTATGAGTTAACTGCTGCTGTCCAAAGGCAGGTGTAATATTTTCTGTGTATTAAAGGTGAGGAGAAATGGCCCAGTGCCCTAAACATTTATCTATGACCCTGATAAGCTAAAAACTCCTAAATCTTCCCATGCAATTGTTGTAACCTCTTGCTTTCCACAGTTCCACTGATTCTTCCTTGGGATTTTCCCAACCACAACCCTCCTTAGACCTTAAAGATACTTTAACCTAGTTTAGGCCTGACATGGACACATTTCCTTTTCTGCTAGTGCAGTCCAGATAAGATTAGTTTAAAAAACAACAAACTATATTATGAATCCAAGGTAAAAAGAAAAAAAGTAGGGGTATGTTTATTGAATTGATGGAGCGACAGCTTAGCCTAAGGTGATTGGAGTCTGTCTACAAATTAGTTAAGCCTGACGTTGATCATTGGACATTCATCCCAGTTTGTCAGGCTTAAATTCAAGTGGTTTGGATGCTGAATCAAATTACTCTGGTAGGAAGAGGTTTAATTTTTTCCCTAAGAAAAATCTTATCTATAGATATGTGGAAACAGTTCTCTGACAACCTTGTAATAATTTTGACAGGGAATGTAACTGCTATGTTCTGCTTTTGGTTAAAGGCTAAAGTATGTATTAGGAAAATTTGAGGCTGGGCGCTGTGGCTGACACCTGTAATCCCAGCACTTTGGGAGGCCGAGGCGGGCAGATCACTTGAGGTCAGAAGTTTGAGACCAGCCAACACAGTTAAATCCCATCTCTACTAAAAATACAAAAATTAGCCAGGCTTGGTGGGGGGCACCTGTAATCCCAGCTACTTGGGAGGATGAGGCAGGGGAATTGCTTGAACCCAGGAGGCAGAGGTTGCAGTGAGCCATTGTACTCCAGCCTGGGTGACAGAGTGAGACCCTGTCTCAAAAAAAAAAAAAAAATTGAAATGTAAGTTTGTCCAACTTTAGTTTTCCAGTTAGTGAAGTGGTGGGCAACACACCTATGTTTGTTCTTTTCATCTGAATTTCTCTAATTTGGGGGTGTTTCTTGATGGTAGGACTCTTCGTTGCTACTATCTGGCAAAATTCATGGCACACAGTAGATACTCAGTAAATGTTTGTTAAATGAATGGAACTCAAAAATTGTATTCTTTCTACAGTACGTGTTTTAGAAAGTATGGATCATATATTTATTGATCTGTCCTCCAAGTCATTAAAGAATAACTTTGAAGACTACATGAAATTTGGCAACCTATTAATAAAGACTATTCCTAATATTTCTATTAGGATCCTAGAGAGGCCAGACATAAAGTAATGCAGTCTACTTTTATTTTACTTTTTGAGACAGGATCTTGCTCATCACCCAGGTTGGAGTGCAGTGGCACAATCATAGCTCACCGTTGCCTTGAACTCCTGGTCTCAGGCGACCCACCTGCTTCAGCCTCCCCAAAGCAAGGACTATAGGCGTGTGCCACTGTGCCCAGCTGATTTTAAAAATTTTTTTGTAGAGACAGAGTCTCACCATGTTGTCTAGGTTGGTCTTGAACTCCTGGCCTCAAGCAGTGTTGGGATTATGGGTATAAGCCATGGCACCCAACCCAGTCTACTTTTAAATACTAAAATATGGGTATTTAGAACTGTAAGTTACAACTTGCCCTCAAATTAATTCCCAGAATGGTTATTGTGTTGCAGTGTACTTCTGGAAAGACAACAGTTTTATAGTTAAATAATAAATGCTTAAGGGTATAAAGTAAGACATTTTCTTACTTTCTTACACTTAGGCTAAATGTTAACAGTTTTGATTTAATAATTAAATAAAACATGGTAAAAAAAATTTAAAGAGGAGTTTATAGTATAGGTATCTTTTCAGGGATCCCAGCTTTTTCATGCTACTGCTTTTAGAAGAGAAAAAAGACTGGATGAATGGAAAAAAACACCGATTGCGATATGTCACACTGGGACTTCAGTTTGGAGATTCCACTGTAATAAAAAGACTAATTTGCTTCTGGATATTTTTCTCTTTAAATGAATGGAGGGGCTGTGTGTGGTGGCTCACCCCTGTAATCCCAGTACTGCGGGAGACTGAGGTGGACAGATCACTTCAGGCCAGGAGTTTGAGACCAGCCTGGCCAACATGGCGAAACTCTGTCTCTACTAAAAATACAAAAATTAGCTGGGTGTTGTGGCGTGTGCCTGTAATCCTAGCTACTCGGGAGGCTGAGGCATGAGAATTGCTCAAATCTGGGAGGTGGAGGTTGCAGTGAGCTCAGATCGCACCACTGTACCTGCCTGGGTGACATAGAGAGACCCTGTCTCTAAATAAAGGAGAAAAATATTAAAGGGTAATGACACAGTAATACCTAGAGATTTCTCCTTCTTCCTCATGAAAAGAGGAAAAAGGGATAGTGAACTTAATGCTTTAGCTTTATTAGTTGGGTTAATTTTTATTGTCAGATCAGTGATCACCATGAATGGGAAGTCGGATTTTGACTTCACACAGCAGTGAAAATTATCAACTCCTGATTTACAAGCTTTGTAACAATTGGTTTTCTATGGGTTTTTTTTTTTTTTAAATATGTATTACTAACTCATTTTTTCCTTTTTGAAATGAGATAATATTGACCTAGATGAAGTGGTCAGGTAAGGATTAATTTAGTGTCTAAGATACAGTATTTTTAGAAAAATGCCTATGAGATTTTAATCAAATTTTCGAATTTTCACCGGTTGCCTCACCACTAGTGAGGAAGCCCTTAGTGACATTGTGCCTGACAGAGAAGAGTTATCACTTAATCTTAGATAGTGAACGTGTTTTAATTTAATGTTTTAAAAAGTATGAGCCTTAGACAATAAGCAGATTGTCAAGCCCTATCTCACAGTCAGTGGTTCAGAATTTTGAGGGCAGAGCCCAGAAATCTGCATTTTTAACTATCAACTTCTTATGCAAGCTGAAGTTTGAGAGCCACTGTATATTTTATGAAAGGTTGAGTGACTGTTGACCTGAGCTCCTTCAGACTCAGGCCTGTGAAGTCCTTTCATCTGTTTTTGTAAAGCAAGAAGAGAATCCAATAAAATAGGCCATTAAGATTTACTTCCTGGTTAAACAATTGAGAACAACATTAAAACCAATATCCTTTAGCTTTAGAATTTACTTTAAATAATTTTTTTTCGATTATAAAAGTAGTATATGTCTACTGTGAATATTGAGAACATTTAGGAAATTACAAAATAATAATTACCCATAATACCATTTCGTAGAGGTGGGCGTATTCTTAATTTGGCATCGTTTTCTGCATCCATTTGTCAATCCCTTTTTCCTTCTCTTTATCTTTGCCTCTTTATCCTTATGTTTGTGTAAAACAACATTTGCAATTGCTATCCTGCTTTTTTCTCTTTAACATATAAGCATTTTACCACATTATTAAACTTTTTCCACAAACATAACTTTTAATTGCTGCATTATATTCTGTTATATGAATATACTATAATTTACTTAACCATCACCATGTTATAGGATATTTAGATTGCTTTCAGTTATTTGAGTGGAAGAATGTCTGTTTAAAATTTTGTCTGGATTTCTGATTATTTTTCTCAAGACAGGTATATATTTAAATTTATTGAGGTCAAAAGATATGCCTTTAAACTCCTGTTGAAATTGCCAAATCATTTTGAGAACTGTTTGTACCAGTTTTTACTTCCATCTGTACTTATGAGAATGCCAGACAGAAGTATTATTTTTTTAAAAGCTAATGTGGTTGGGTGCGGTGGCTCACGCCTGTAATCCCGGCACCGTGGCGGGCGCCGGTGGTCCCAGACACATCCTATCCTGTGGCATGGGATCCCAGGCTGAGGCAGGAGAATTGCTTGAACCCTGGATGGGGGATGTTGTAGTCAGCCAAGATGGCGCCATTGCACTCCAGCCTGGGTGACAGAGCAAGATGCTGTCTCAAAAAAAAAAAAGCTAATATGTTAAGTGAAGCATAATATGTTATTTTAATTAGTTTTGTTTTGTTTTTTTCCTGAGACAGAGTCTCACTCTGTTGCCCAGGCTGGAGCTCAGTGACACGACCTCAGCTCACTGCAGCTTCTGCCTCCGAGGTTCAAGCAATTCTCCTGCCTCAGCCTCCTGAGTAGCTGGGATTACAGGTGTGCACCACCATGCCCAGCTAATTTTTGTAGTTTTAGTAGAGAAGGAGTTTCATCTTGTTGGCCAGGTTGGTCTCAAACTCCTGATCTTGTGCTCTGCCCGCCTTAGCCACCCAAAGTGCTGGGATTACAGGTGTGAGCCACTGTGCCTGGCCATTTTAATTAGTATTCTTATATTACTTGTGAGTTGAACATTTTTACATATGCTAATCAAGTTTGGCTTTAATTTTTATCTAACCCAAATTGTTCTTTTTGTTTTAGGTCTTCTCTGTTGGTTGAAATGTCTATGATTTTATCTGCCTCAGTCATTCGTGTCAGAGATGGACTGCCACTTTCTGCTTCTACTGATTATGAACAAAGCACAGGAATGCAGGAGTGCAGAAAGTATTTTAAAATGCTCTCGAGGAAACTTGCTCAACTTCCTGATAGATGTACACTGAAAACTGGACATCATAACATTAAGTAAGACTTCAGTTTGCTTCATTTGACTCGCTCGCCCAGTAGTTGTCATTTTAATGAAGTTTAAGTGGTTGCAATAGAATGGAGTGATTAGGAAAGCCTGTTCAAGTCAAGAGTCATATTCTGAACTTACACTAAATAGTCATCATGTCAGCCGCAGCCTTTTTGTAGTTTCTTTGTGTTTATATCTGGCTCTAGGAAATTTTATAGTTGCACAGATCATAGATATTCCTCTTATAAGTTCATCACTAAGTATTTATTTGCATTCTTTCTTACCTAGGGATGTAGTAGGCAAACTATAATTGGAAATAAAATTTTTTACCTAACATCTGCCCTCAAAGAACTGAAGCAGCTTACATCTAGTGGGAGCGGGTAGCACTTATCACTGTATCATATATAAATCAAGTAAAACTGGGCAAATGGGTTAGAGAGTGACTCTTTATGGTGGTCAAGGGACTCTCTGAGAGGGTGACATTTGAGCAGAGACCTAAAAGATGAGAGAGGAGGTAGTTATATGAAGGATGCTGTGTATGAAGAGCAAGGCAAAGGTAGCAGCCAGTGGAGAAGCCCGTTTTTACATACCAAGAGACAGAAAGAAAACCAGTGATCCTGAAGCATTATGGACAATTAATAGAGTTTTGCAGAAAGTGAGGCCAGAAAGGTAGGAATGGGGCAGGTTATGTAGTAAGTTTGGAGTCTATTAGTCTGTTTAGTTTAATGCAGTAGGAAGATACTGGGTAGTTTTAAGCTGGAGAGTTACATGATTTCATTTGGCTTAGAGTAGGTCATTCTGGCTGCACTGTAAAGAATAAAGGAGAAAGTGGAAGCAGAGAGGTCAGATGGAAGACTCAGAGAAGTTCAGGTGGAGGTGCTGATTGTAACGAGCTAGGGTTGTAATGAATAGAAATAGATTGGGGCTATATTTTGGGATTAATACCAGCAAATCTTCCTACTGGATTGAAATGGGATGTGAGGGAAAAAGAATAATCACCTGTAGTTTTTTGATCTGAGGAACTGGATGAATAATGAAGCTCAAATGAGCAAGAAAGGAGAGGATAAGTGTGTCTGATTGGTAAAAAGTAAGAGTTCTGTTTGGACGTGTTAAATCTGAGATGCCCATTAGACATCCAGGGGGCACTGCTAGGTAAGCAGCTGGAGATATGAGTCTGAAGCTTAGTGAAGAGGACAAGTATAGACATTTAGATTTGGAAGTCAGCCTACAGTTTGTGATTAAAACCATGGGAATGGATGAGACCACCTTGGAAAGCTTAGACGTGAAACAATTACGGAATGATTAACGTCTGAGCAGCTTGATATTGATTACACATACAGAAGGAAGTAAGGTAAAAACACAGTCCATATAGGATATAGTAAACAGAGGACTTCATTGTTGAGATGAGACATGAGCCATGTCCTGAAGAATTAATAAGAGTTGGCTAAGGTAGGGAGGAGGACATTCCAGGTGTACGGAGGAGAGGCAGAATAAGCAAAGAACATGACTTAGCATGGTAGGTGTATTAACATGCTTATCCTGGGTCAGTGGATGGTGATTTAGGGATAGTTGTGAGACACGTGTGATAATCACTATGGGGCCAGATCTTGGATTGCCCTGAAAGTTCAGATTGAAGGGTGTCACTTTGATGTAATATGTTATAGGAAGCTCTGCTGCAAATTCAAGGGAAGTGACTTGATAAAAAACAGTCCTGAGACAGTGGAACTTAGGGTGAGATGGACAGTCCAAGAGGAGAGAGATAAGGCAGAGAGGCCAACTTATTATTAGGGCCTGAAATAAGAAAATAAATGTGCAAATGAAAATTAGAATGCCAAAAGAACTAGAATGATAATGAAGAGAAATAGTTTGATTGGGGATCACTTTGAAGTTAGATCACTTCAAAAGAAGTGACCAAGCTGGATAGGATGGAATACCAGAGATGAAAAGAAGAAAGAGGCAAAGATGACTGAAGCCTTGGAATTGGACAGAATGATGGTGTCATTGCCAGAAATGAGATCTTTGGAACAGACTATGAGGTGTGAGGCAGAAGAGAAAAATAATGAAGCTCCATTTTGATCATTTTTTTAAGACACTGGGGCTTGCTCTGTTACCTAGGCTGGAGTGCAGTGGCATGATGACAGCTCACTGAGCCTCAACCTCTTGGGCTCAAGCGATCCTCCCACTTCAGCCTCTCAGGTAGCTGGGACGACAGGGGCACACCACCACACCCAGCTAATTTTATTTTTAGTGGATGAGGTCTCACCGTGTTGCCCAGGTTGACCTCAAACTCCTGGGCTCAAGTGATCCTCCTGCTTGGCTTCCCAAAGTACTGGGATTACAGACATGAGCCGCTGCACCTGGCCCACTTTAATTATTTAAGTTGAGGTTTTAGGCCAGGCGCAGTGGCTCACACCTGTAATCTCAGCACTTTGAGAGGCTGAGGCAGGCAGATCACTTGAGCCCAGGAGTTTGAGATCAGCATGGGCAACATGGGGAGACCCCGTCTCTACAAAAAATTAGCCAAGCATGACATAGTCCCAGCTACTCTGGGGACATAGGTGGTAGGATCGCTTGAGCCTAGGAGGTTGAGGCTGCAGTGAGCTGTGATCTCACCCCTACATTCCAGGGTGACAGCAAGACCCTGTCTCAAAAAATGTATGTATAAATAAAATAAATAAATTGAGGTTTTGACAAGGTAGTTCAGTGGAGATGGGATAGAGATTTTGGAAACCTTCACCTAGATGTGGTTGATATTGTGAGGGGAAAAATGCCTACTGGGTTTAGAGAGAGGCCCAGGATAGAACCTTAGAGAATGTCCACAATTTCTTGGATCACCTGGGTAATGGTAAGATAATGGTAAGATGTTATATTTAATTGGGGTTTCTGAGGGCTTAATTAGAAAATATTATGATTATGGTGATTAAAATATATGTAAAATGATGTCTCAACCTACTTCTATTTTTTTAGAGGAAAAACTTGAAATATTTCAGTATTTTATTTAATAGGCTCTGTTAGTGCCCTGGGTCATTATTTTGAGTTTTATTTGTGAATGTATAGTGGTATAAACAAATATCAAAGTTATAGGAGATTGGCTTGAATGTATATTAATTCTGGTAGGTGTGCTGGACTTAAAACACTTTTACAATTTTTTTCTTTTGATTCTCTTTTTTAAAATTAAAAAAATTCATTTTGACTGTTCTTAAAAGTAAAATGTAACATTTTAACATCTCTTCATTCTATTTAACTGAAAATTCTAGATTTTGTATTATGTAGTTTTATTTAGTTGTATTCCAGCTTATTCCACACAAAGGATTTGAGGCAATTTAGGAAAAAAAAAAAATTGAAGGGGCCAAGTAAGGGAGTCAGAAGAAGGAAAATAGATACAGGAGAATAATAAACTGCAGTAACATTTCCTTCTGGAGATGCAAACTAGATAGTCCATCCATTTGTTAGAGAAAGGTTGCACATATTACCTTCGAGTTTCCTTGTAGCCAAAGCAAAGGGGGATAATCCATAGGTTTTAGTGTCCATTGGATAAAAACATTGTTTTTCCTGTTACTGAGACCTGAAGTACATAAAGAGGACAGCATTTGGATAACATTCTTCCAGCAACCATAATTATGAGAGTTCAGGAGTGGGATAAATCAGCAGAAGTCTAATCTGGTCTAGTTCAAGAATACAATTCAGATAAGTCAAAAGGAAAAGATTACCTGGCTTTCAGAGCCATGCATAGAAAAATGTCTATGCGTGTTTTTTTGTACCAAACCTTCAATAAGGATTGGAAAAGAGAAGTTCTAGTTCAAGTTCCTGACAAGGACTTGGATTTCATATATTTTCTATCACTAATAAGAGATCTTGTGGTTTAGTTTATGTTTATTGAGGTTTTTACCTTATATGACATTGAGCTTAGACTGAAATGCATAAAATTGAGAATTTTTGTGTTACCTGACTTAAAATTCTCACATCACAACTCTTTTTCTAACCACTATGAGTTTGCGAGATAAAACTCACAGGTCTGCCATAGCAGCATCGTAGCACAGCCTGAAATTGCCACCATGCTGTCCCTCTTTTCTCCTAGCCATATTAAATGCTTCTTTCCTTCAAACCCTACTTGTTTTGAATCACCTTCTTTCTCATTACTATTTCATGTCTCTAATGATCTCACTGCTTTCACAGATCTCCTGTAGAACTCGGTTGACTGCCTTTTTCATCACTTACTAAAGTTTCTTATTTTTAATTTTATTTCTCTATCCTCTCTATAACAGGGTTGTAATTCATTGAGGGAATTGATCTGCCATGGCTTATACTATTTTTGATTCCTCAACTCTTGGCATTGTGGTTTTCAGATTTGTATAGAAATTGAGGTACTCTTTCTTCACAGAATCTCAGAATCACTAAGTGTATAATTATGTGCCAAATGAGTTGATACCTCACATTAAATTCTGGTTGAATAGGCAAGGGAAGACCAGAGTTTGAAAGAAAAAAAAAATAGGGGAGTAACATTTAAAATTGAGATAATTAGGCTGGGTCTGGTGGCTCACACCTGTAATCCCAGCACTTTGGGAGGCCAAGGCTAGCAGATCACCTAAGGTCAGGAGTTTGAGACCGTCCTGGACAACATGGTGAAACCCTGTCTCTACTAAAAATGCAAAAAAAAAAAGGCCGGGTGTGGTGACGGACATCTGTGATCCGAGCTACTCAGGAGGCTGAGACAAGAGAATCACTTGAACCGAGGAGGCAGAGGCTGTGATCCGAGCTACTCAGGAGGCTGAGGCAAGAGAATCACTTGAACCCAGCTGAGATCGTACCACTGCACTCCAGCCTGGCGACAGAGTGAGACTCTGCCTCAAAATAAATAAATAAATAAAATTTAAAAATAAAATTGAGGGGGGACGGAGCAAGATGGCCGAATAGGAACAGCTCCAGTCTCCAACTCCCAGCGCGAGCGACACAGAAGACCGGTGATTTCTGCATTTTCAATTGAGGTACTGGGTTCATCTCACTGGGGAGTGCCAGACGATTGGTGCTGGTCAGCTGCTGCAGCCTGACCAGCGAGAGCTGAAGCAGGGCGAGGCATTGCCTCACCTGGAAAGCACAAGGGGGAAGGGAATCCCTTTTCCTAGCCAGGGGAACTGAGACACACAACACCTGGAAAATCGGGTAACTCCCACCCCAATACTGCGCTTTAAGCAAACAGGCACACCAGGAGATCATATCCCACACCTGGCCGGGAGGGTCCCACACCCACGGAGCCTCCCTCATTGCTAGCACAGCAGTCTGTGATCTACCGGCAAGGCAGCAGCGAGGCTGGGGGAGGGGCGCCCGCCATTGCTGAGGCTTAAGTAGGTAAACAAAGCTGCTGGGAAGCTCGAACTGGGTGGAGCTCACAGCAGCTCAAGGAAACCTGCCTGTCTCTGTAGACTCCACCTCTGGGGACAGGGCACAGTAAACAATAACAAACGCAGCAGAAAGCTCTGCAGACGCAAACGACTCTGTCTGACAGCTTTGAAGAGAGCAGTGGATCTCCCAACACGGAGGTTGAGATCTGAGAAGGGACAGACTCCCTGCTCAAGTGGGTCCCTGACCCCTGAGTAGCCTAACTGGGAGACATCCCCCACTAGGGGCAGTCTGACACCCCACACCTCACAGGGTGGAGTACACCCCTGAGAGGAAGCTTCCAAAGCAAGAATCAGACAGGTACACTCGCTGTTCAGCAATATTCTATCTTCTGCAGCCTCTGCTGCTGATACCCAGGCAAACAGGGTCTGGAGTGGACCTCAAGCAATCTCCAACAGACCTACAGCTGAGGGTCCTGACTGTTAGAAGGAAAACTATCAAACAGGAAGGACACCTACACCAAAACCCCATCAGTACATCACCATCATCAAAGACCAGAGGCAGATAAAACCACAAAGATGGGGAAAAAGCAGGGCAGAAAAGCTGGAAATTCAAAAAATAAGAGCACATCTCCCCCGGCAAAGGAGCGCAGCTCATCGCCAGCAACGGATCAAAGCTGGACGGAGAATGACTTCGACGAGATGAGAGAAGAAGGCTTCAGTCCATCAAATTTCTCAGAGCTAAAGGAGGAATTACGTACCCAGCGCAAAGAAACTAAAAATCTTGAAAAAATAGTGGAAGAATTGATAGCTAGAGTAATTAATGCAGAGAAGGTCATAAACGAAATGAAAGAGACGAAAACCATGACACGAGAAATACGTGACAAATGCACAAGCTTCAGTAACCGACTCGATCAACTGGAAGAAAGAATGTCAGCGATTGAGGATCAAATGAATGAAATGAAGCGAGAAGAGAAACCAAAAGAAAAAAGAAGAAAAAGAAATGAACAAAGCCTGCAAGAAGTATGGGATTATGTAAAAAGACCAAATCTACGTCTGATTGGGGTGCCTGAAAGTGAGGGGGAAAATGGAACCAAGTTGGAAAACACTCTTCAGGATATCATCCAGGAGAACTTCCCCAACCTAGTAGGGCAGGCCAACATTCAAATCCAGGAAATACAGAGAACGCCACAAAGATACTCCTCGAGAAGAGCAACTCCAAGACACATAATTGCCAGATTCACCAAAGTTGAAATGAAGGAAAAAATCTTAAGGGCAGCCAGAGAGAAAGGTCGGGCTTCCCTTTGTGGGTAACCCGGCAGAAACTCTTCAAGCCAGAAGAGAGTGGGGGCCAATATTCAACATTCTTAAAGAAAAGAATTTTAAACCCAGAATTTTATATCCAGCCAAACTAAGTTTCATAAGTGAAGGAGAAATAAAATCCTTTACAGATAAGCAAATGCTTAGAGATTTTGTCACCACTAGGCCTGCCTTACAAGAGACCCTGAAGGAAGCACTAAACATGGAAAGGAACAACCGGTACCAGCCATTGCAAAAACATGCCAAAATGTAAAGACCATCAAGGCTAGGAAGAAACTGCATCAACTAACGAGCAAAATAACCAGTTAATATCATAATGGCAGGATCAAGTTCACACATAACAATCTTAACCTTAAATGTAAATGGACTAAATGCTCCAATTAAAAGACACAGACTGGCAAACTGGATAAAGAGTCAAGACCCATCAGTCTGCTGTATTCAGGAGACCCATCTGACACGCAGAGACATACATAGGCTCAAAATAAAGGGATGGAGGAAGATTTACCAAGCAAATGGAGAACAAAAGCGGGGGTTGCAATACTAGTCTCTGATAAAACAGACTTTAAACCATCAAAGATCAAAAGAGACAAAGAAGGCCATTACCTAATGGTAAAGGGATCAATTCAACAGGAAGAGCTAACTATCCTAAATATATATGCACCCAATACAGGAGCACCCAGATTCATAAAGCAAGTCCTTAGAGACTTACAAAGAGACTTAGACTCCCATACAATAATAATGGGAGACTTCAACACTCCACTGTCAACATTAGACAGATCAACGAGACAGAAAGTTAACAAGGATATCCAGGAATTGAACTCATCTCTGCAGCAAGCAGACCTAATAGACATCTATAGAACTCTCCACCCCAAATCAACAGAATATACATTCTTCTCAGCACCACATCGTACTTACTCCAAAATTGACCACGTAATTGGAAGTAAAGCACTCCTCAGCAAATGTACAAGAACAGAAATTATAACAAACTCTCTCTCAGACCACAGTGCAATCAAACTAGAACTCAGGACTAAGAAACTCAATCAAAACCGCTCAACTACATGGAAACTGAACAACCTGCTCCTGAATGACTACTGGGTACATAACGAAATGAAGGCAGAAATAAAGATGTTCTTTGAAACCAATGAGAACAAAGATACAACATACCAGAATCTCTGGGACACATTTAAAGCAGTGTGTAGAGGGAAATTTATAGCACTAAATGCCCACAAGAGAAAGCAGGAAAGATCTAAAATTGACACTCTAACATCGCAATTAAAAGAACTAGAGAAGCAAGAGCAAACACATTCGAAAGCTAGCAGAAGGCAAGAAATAACTAAGATCAGAGCAGAACTGAAGGAGATAGAGACACAAAAAACCCTCCAAAAAATCAATGAATCCAGGAGTTGGTTTTTTGAAAAGATCAACAAAATTGACAGACCACTAGCAAGACTAATAAAGAAGAAAAGAGAGAAGAATCAAATCGACACAATTAAAAATGATAAAGGGGATATCACCACCGACCCCACAGAAATACAAACTACCATCAGAGAATACTATAAACACCTCTATGCAAATAAACTGGAAAATCTAGAAGAAATGGATAATTTCCTGGACACTTACACTCTTCCAAGACTAAACCAGGAAGAAGTTGAATCCCTGAATAGACCAATAGCAGGCTCTGAAATTGAGGCAATAATTAATAGCCTACCAACCAAAAAAAGTCCAGGACCAGATGGATTCACAGCTGAATTCTACCAGAGGTACAAGGAGGAGTTGGTACCATTCCTTCTGAAACTATTCCAATCAATAGAAAAAGAGGGAATCCTCCCTAACTCATTTTATGAGGCCAACATCATCCTGATACCAAAGCCTGGCAGAGACACAACAAAAAAAGAGAATTTTAGACCAATATCCCTGATGAACATCGATGCAAAAATCCTCAATAAAATACTGGCAAACCGGATTCAGCAACACATCAAAAAGCTTATCCACCATGATCAAGTGGGCTTCATCCCTGGGATGCAAGGCTGGTTCAACATTCGCAAATCAATAAACATAATCCAGCATATAAACAGAACCAAAGACAAGAACCACATCATTATCTCAATAGATGCAGAAAAGGCTTTTGACAAAATTCAACAGCCCTTCATGCTAAAAACGCTCAATAAATTCGGTATTGATGGAACGTACCTCAAAATCATAAGAGCTATTTATGACAAACCCACAGCCAATATCATACTGAATGGGCAAAAACTGGAAAAATTCCCTTTGAAAACTGGCACAAGACAGGGATGCCCTCTCTCACCACTCCTATTCAACATAGTGTTGGAAGTTCTGGCTAGGGCAATCAGGCAAGAGAAAGAAATCAAGGGGATTCAGTTAGGAAAAGAAGAAGTCAAATTGTCCCTGTTTGCAGATGACATGATTGTATATTTAGAAAACCCCATTGTCTCAGCCCAAAATCTCCTTAAGCTGATAAGCAACTTCAGCAAAGTCTCAGGATACAAAATTAATGTGCAAAAATCACAAGCATTCTTATACACCAGTAACAGACAAACAGAGAGCCAAATCAGGAATGAACTTCCATTCACAATTGCTTCAAAGAGAATAAAATACCTAGGAATCCAACTTACAAGGGATGTAAAGGACCTCTTCAAGGAGAACTACAAACCACTGCTCAGTGAAATAAAAGAGGACACAAACAAATGGAAGAACATACCATGCTCATGGATAGGAAGAATCAATATCGTGAAAATGGCCATACTGCCCAAGGTAATTTATAGATTCAATGCCATCCCCATCAAGCTACCAATGAGCTTCTTCACAGAATTGGAAAAAACTGCTTTAAAGTTCATATGGAACCGAAAAAGAGCCCGCATCTCCAAGACAATCCTAAGTCAAAAGAACAAAGCTGGAGGCATCATGCTACCTGACTTCAAACTATACTACAAGGCTACAGTAACCAAAACAGCATGGTACTGGTACCAAAACAGAGATATAGACCAATGGAACAGAACAGAGTCCTCAGAAATAATACCACACATCTACAGCCACCTGATCTTTGACAAACCTGAGAGAAACAAGAAATGGGGAAAGGATTCCCTATTTAATAAATGGTGCTGGGATAATTGGCTAGCCATAAGTAGAAAGCTGAAACTGGATCCTTTCCTTACTCCTTATACGAAAATTAATTCAAGATGGATTAGAGACTTAAATGTTAGACCTAATACCATAAAAATCCTAGAGGAAAACCTAGGTAGTACCATTCAGGACATAGGCATGGGCAAAGACTTCATGTCTAAAACACCAAAAGCAATGGCAGCAAAAGCCAAAATTGACAAATGGGATCTCATTAAACTAAAGAGCTTCTGCACAGCAAAAGAAACTACCATCAGAGTGAACAGGCAACCTACAGAATGGGAGAAAATTTTTGCAATCTACTCATCTGACAAAGGGCTAATATCCAGAACCTACAAAGAACTCCAACAAATTTACAAGAAAAAAACAAACAACCCCATCAAAAAGTGGGCAAAGGATATGAACAGACATTTCTCAAAAGAAGACATTCATACAGCCAACAGATACATGAAAAAATGCTCATCATCACTGGCCATCAGAGAAATGCAAATCAAAACCACAATGAGATACCATCTCACACCAGTTAGAATGGCGATCATTCAAAAGTCAGGAAACAACAGGTGCTGGAGAGGATGTGGAGAAATAGGAACACTTTTACACTGTTGGTGGGATTGTAAACTAGTTCAACCATTATGGAAAACAGTATGGCGATTCCTCAAGGATCTAGAACTAGATGTACCATATGACCCAGCCATCCCATTACTGGGTATATACCCAAAGGATTATAAATTATGCTGCTATAAAGACACATGCACACGTATGTTTATTGCAGCACTATTCACAATAGCAAAGACTTGGAATCAACCCAAATGTCCATCAGTGACAGATTGGATTAAGAAAATGTGGCACATATACACCATGGAATACTATGCAGCCATAAAAAAGGATGAGTTTGTGTCCTTTGTAGGGACATGGATGCAGCTGGAAACCATCATTCTTAGCAAACTATCACAAGAACAGAAAACCAAACACCGCATGTTCTCACTCATAGGTGGGAACTGAACAATGAGATCACTTGGACTAGGGAAGGGGAACATCACACACCGGGGCCTATCATGGGGAGGCGGGAGGAGGGAGGGATTGCATTGGGAGTTATACCTGATGTAAATGACGAGTTGATGGGTGCAGCACACCAACATGGCACAAGTATACATATGTAACAAACCTGCACGTTGTGCACATGTACCCTACAACTTAAAGTATAATAATAATAAATAAATTAAAAAAAAGAAAAAAGGAAAAGAAAAGAAGCAGAATTGAGTCTAATCTGTAATACCAGAGGTATCCTCTGAGAATAAACTGAGCCTTTCCAGATTCAAAAAAAATAAAAAATAAAAAAATAAAATAAAATTGAGTAGATTCCTTTAGTTTTCTCCTCCTCTGTATTGGGAAAATGATGAATTTCAAATGAGTGTAGTGGCTGGATACTTCTGCTTTGCCAGTGAAGGATGTTCTGTGGAGCGTGGCTTGTGCTAGCACAGTTCCTTGTGCGTGTCATAGTAGCTACTAAATGAGGGATGGTTGTTTTGGGAGTATGACAGCATTCAGAGTGACAGAGAAACCTTGTTGATTAGGCAGGATGGTGTGTAGTGTGGGGTATTCAGTTTTATGATTTCTTCTCACATTCTGTAGTGATATTCCAATTCTCTCTATATAAAATTTTAAGGAATTCATCTGTTTTATAAGTCGAAGGTTTTTTCCCTTAGACTGTAATGAATTTTTATTTATTTATTTTTTTGAGACAGAGTCTCGCTCTGTCGCCCAGGCTGGAGTGCAGTGGCCGGATCTCAGCTCACTGTAAGCTCCACCTCCCAGGTTCACGCCATTCTCGTGCCTCAGCCTCCTGAGTAGCTGGGACTACAGGCGCCTGCCACCTCGCCCGGCTAGTTTTTTGTATTTTTTTAGTGGGGATGGGGTTTCACTGTGCTAGCCAGGATGGTCTCGATCTCCTGACCTCGTGATCCACCCGTCTCGGCCTCCCAAAGTGCTGGGATTACAGGCTTGAGCCACCTCGCCCGGCCACTGTAATGAATTTTTAATGAATAAACTTATGTTACCACTTAAGAGAAAAAATGGCTAAAGTAAGTATGAACCATATGAAAATTAGGTTGGGTCATCTGAGATCTTTAAAACTTTGCAATTGGCTTTAGAGATTTAAAAATCATAGTTGTACATTTTGAAATGTCTTTATTAAACAGTAAGGTGCTGAAAAGACAAATACCTTTTGGGAAGCCGGTCATATCCTATTGTGAACTTTAGTTCAAGAAGTAGAATTTTTTAGTTCTTTCACTGTGAATTCATTTGAAGCCAGATAATGGCTGTGAGCCTCCTAATGTTCTTTCCTTGCCTTAGGGTTCACTTTCTCCCTACGTTGCTACCTCCAGCCAGGAATACTATTTTAGGCTTACCTGCGTTTTGGCTTTAGTGTCTAGCAGTCTTTCCCTTTCACTCTTTCGGGATATTTTCTGATTACTAGAGTAACAACTTAAGCTATAACCCAATTATTGAGTACTTGTAATTGCCAGGTACTTTACTGACATTATCATTAAGCTTTCTAACAGCTCCGTGAAGGGCTATTAAATAGCGCTCTTTTCCATTGCTGGGGCAGACACACAACTCACATTAGCTTAAAGAAAAATGGGTATTTTGAAGGGTAGTGGTGGAGCTGCCCTCACAGATGTTGTCAGGAATCTTTCTTGTTTCTACATTCTCTTACCTTTTGCAGATAGATACTGTCTACAGACTTGAAAACACTACACAGACAGCTCTAGGCTTACTTCAGTCCAACTGAGCAACTCCTCTCCATGTCTCAAGAACAAGACATTGTCTTTGCTTGTGTAATTGACCATTTCTAGACTAATTAAACGTCGTTGTCAGAGGAGATGAGGTACTCTTATTTGGCCAAGACTGCATCACGTGTCCTTACCCCTTTGAGCTTTACCACAGCCAGACAGAATGGAGCTGAAGGTAATTCCCCAAAGGGAAAGAGGGAAGGGATGCTGGGTAGTGCTATCACTACCCTATTTTACAGATAAGGTAATTGAGACTTAGGAATGTAAAGCAGATCCTTCAACATCACAAAAATAGTAAATGATATATCTCAACCACAATCTTGGATTCAGGAATTGCATTATTATCTGGTAAAAAATGACTGCTGCTCTTTACCCTTAACCCCTTTCTTGGCAGCATGTGTTCCTAATTCTCCTAATTATTTTCACTTTTTATGGAGAGAGAAATGAACTGGGGAAGAGAATGAAGGGAAATACCACACCTCTCTTTTATTGGTTGACAATGATGAGGAACAGAGTATATGTGAATCCTAGAATTGATGGGACAGCATTGTCTCATTGGAGGCTAGGTGTTTGAAAGGGAGAGGGTATGGCAGGGAAATGCAACCAACCTGTAGCTACTAAACCAGTTGGGGGAAGGAGATAACCTGGGTATTCGATTTTCCTATTTTGTCTCATTACTGGCATCACATTCCTTTTCTCCTGCTTATGGCAAAATGTACAGCTTTTCAGCAGCATATATGTTAAATAGGCTCTTGTGAACTGGCCTAGGAACCTAATTACTGTTATTGTACAGTTTCTGTGGGAAAATGAGATCTGGGTGCAATAAGCTTTGGGAAATATACCCAATACATAAGTTATGGATTATCTGATCAGTTATCTAAAAAAGTTGGGATCTTCATCCTCTAGAGTGTGGCTGTGTTGGGGAAGTGAGAAAGGGTGAATTGGGAGATTAACTCTGAAGAAAAGGGAATAAAGATGTCAAAGGCAAACTTTGCTTGCTCTGTGTTTTATCTAAGTCGCTCATGGTGTAGTTACCAGTGGCTTCTTAAAATGATCTCAGATTCTTCTTTAGGTTACTGTTGTGAGTTACCGTCATCTGGCATATTTCATATTAATAAATATTTTCCTTTTTAATGATGTTAAAATTTGTGGCTAAAATGGATCTTTTATTCATAGGATGATTTATTCATGATTTGGCGCTTCACCATTGGAGGGTAATTGAACTTCCTGGTAAAATGCTACATGTGGTGGACATTCAGTGTTACTGAGCCTTCATTCTTATCTCCTTACTCTCCCACTAGTGGCAAAGTCTTTTGTTTTCATCTTGTTTTCTATGAGACATATTTGGTGATAATACAATTCATAAGATATGCTCACTCTGTTAATGTTGAGCCTCTCTATTTAATATATTTTTTTCATTTTTAGAGATGGGGTTTTGCTCTGTGCCCAGGCAGAAGTGCAGTGGCACAATCAGCTCATAGCATCCTTGAACTCCTGGGCCTACGTGATCCTCCTGCCTCAGCCTCCTGAATAGCTGTGACTATGGGTGTGTGTCACCACACCTGGCTAATTTAAAACAATTTTTTGTAGAGATGGCATCTCACTTTGTTGTCTAGACTGGTCTCGAACTCCTGGGCTCAAGTAGTCCTCCTGCCTCAGCCACCCAAAACATTGGGATTATGGTGTGAGCCACTGTGCCTGGCCCTATTTAATATTTTAAAGTTTCAACACTTTATTTTAGAGAATAGAATTCAATGTGGAAGGCTCTATTCCAAAACTTTTTTTTTTTTGAGATGGGGTCTCGGTCTGTCACTCAGGCTAGAGTACAGTGGCAAGATCTTGGCTCACTGCAAGCTCCACCTCCTAGGTTCAGGCCATTCTCCTGCCTCAGTCTCCTGAGTAGCTGGGACTGCAGGCGCCCGCCACCACGCCCGGCTAATTTTGTGTGTGTGTGTGTGGTTTTTTTTTTAGTAGAGACGGGGTTTCACCTTGTTAGCCAGGATGGTCCTGATCTCCTGACCTCATTATCCACCTGCCTCGGCCTCCCAAAGTGCTGGAATTACAGGCGTGAGCCACCACGCCCAGCCCAAATCATTTTTTTATATTTGGCAAATTTAACAGTAGATTAGAGATGGTATGTCCTATTAAATAACTTTTCTGCACCCAGGAAAGCTGTTCACTGGGCAAACATGACTACAAAGGATAAGCAGAGTTTCTATGTATAGTGGTACAATTATAGCATGAAAATTACATGTAATATGTAATACAAATAATATATCAGTTCATAAATCAGTTTGCAATACTAAATCCTTTGCTATATATGTACCTTGTCATTTAGCATGCTACATTTTATGTATATATCTTGGTTTGTAAATCACTGTGATAAGCACATCCCCAGTAATTATATGGTAAGCTCCTGGCAGGCAGGTCCTTTATCTTTGACATCAGAGCCTGTGAAGTAGAATGCTGGGTCTGTGCTAGGTGTTCTCTCTGCTGAGAGGAAGATCTTTGCTATTACTAGTTATTTAGTTTGGTGCAACAGGCCAGAATTGTCCTAATAATGTCAGTGTTTAATTGGTGATATGTAAAATTTCTTTGACAGTTTGTAAATAAAATTAGATACCAGAAAAAAAGTTTAATGTGTAAAACCATTTATTCATTTTGTTGGATGTAGGAATCACTTGTGGAGTGGCTTGGACACATTATAGAATTAGCTTTATAGCAAAGAGATTAGAAGGGGTAAATTTCCTGTATCTGGTATTTGGACTTCTGCCAGTCTTACCTGTTAAGTTATACTTGACCCTAAAGAAGTTCCTAGTGGGTGTGCCAGGGAGGAGAACCAAACATGTAATGAAATTGGATAAATTCCTCAGGTAAAAGAAAAGCAGTAGCAATAAAGACCAAACCCCATTGGCACCAAAACCCGGAAATGGAATGGAGCTAGACAATATAAAGGAAATTAGAGCAAAGTAGGAAAAACCTTGGCGATTTAAAAATTGTGCCCAAGGTAGAGAAAAGAGGAGAGAGTGTGTGTTTGTATGTGTGTCTGTCTGTGTGGGAGTAATGACAGTGATAAAGGGAGAGCAGACAAGTCTTTGAGACCTGCATAGCCATTCTCGAGGTACTCACTGTGAAGGTGAGTAATTCTACATGGCTCTTGAGAACATCCCTCTCTTAAGGACATGTCGAAGATTTACTGACCTGAACCCTAAATAAAGCCTTCTGGAGAACAGTAACTAGAAGACAAGTGAAGTTCTACTCTTTTCTGTCGTTTAGTTAAGTATTTATTGAGCTGCTGCTTCGTGTAGATACCACTAAGCTGTGCAATTACTGGTGCATGATATACTCAACAAATTAGTGTATAAATTAGTAAAAGAATGATGCCACCTTTGCAGTCATTTATTCACTGAGCACTTCTTGTTTACTAGACACAAAATATTCTAAGTGCTAAGAGTATAATGGTGAGCTATACAGAAATCATCCCTGCTCTCATGGAGTGTGTATATTAGTGAGAGAGACATTGCAACAAAAATATATTAATATACAATTACAAATTGGGTTAGTTTGTGAAGAAAACTAACAGCTGCTATGATATACTGTAGGAGTGGGATCAGTTTAGATTGTGTGTTCTGGGAAGGACTTTCAGTCTAAGAACTGAAGGATATGTAGGAATTAGCCAGGTCAGAATTGGAGCACTGGGGAAGACAAAATCATGAAGTTTCTCAGTTTGGGAGTGGGAGGGCTGGAAGTGGGTTGGTATCCTTGGGGATCTGAAATAAGGCCAGTGGGTGGCTGGAATGTAGAGAGGGAGGAGTAGAGTTGTACAAAATGAAGTGGAGTGTTTGGGAGGGCTTCCAGAAGATAACTGTAATACAGGTTCCAAAACTCTCAAGTTTCATTACTCTTAATTTAGGGAATAAAATAGAGATTGATTTGTGGCTTGGAAAAAGTGAAAAAACATTGGTGAATTTGGAATAATTGGTTAATCTATACTACATGGAAGTTGCTATTGTATTGTGGAAAAAATGTGGGCCTTGGAATCAACTAACTTCATCCCATCTTTGCTTCTTAATGGTGTGTGACTTTGGATAAGTTACTAAGCCTCTCTGAGTTTCTTTTCTTTCATTTGTAAAGTGGAGATAATAGTGCCCCTTTATTGTGAGAATGAAACTAAATATGTAAAATACTTAGCAAAGGGCCTAGCTTATACTAAGTGGTCAGTAAACTACGTGTTGCTATTACTCTTACTACTATTTCTCTTCTTTCTCCTCAAGGCAGATAGACATCTGCCAGATTATCTATAAAATATTCACTAGGTGAACCTGATGAACACAGCAAAAGCATGCACAAACTGGCATGCCTGTAATGACTTTAGACTATTTTATGGGTAGTCCTCAGTGAAGTGGTGGGAGTATTTCAATCTGTCCCATGATTGTTGAAAAAGCAGAATTTTTTCCATCACAAACATAAATGGAACTGTATGTACTCTGGGAAAACTAGCTTTGCATTTCAAATAAAGCATTACAAAGCTAAATTTACTATGAAAAGCCATAATGTTATAGAACACACTATAGCCTTTTCAGAGAGAATCTTGCAACTGTAGTAAAATAAAGACTTCCTGAAAATGCTCACATGCCATGTTAAAGACATAGGGTTTCCTTTATTTTACATACAATTGTCTAGTTACATTTAGCACAAGTAAGATAAACCATTTGGGATAAACTGTCATGTAGGTGTCTGTGGCTGACTCTGTTATTAATATGGAAATACAGTAAGACTCTGACACAATACAAAAAATGGATTCTAAAACCTTCAGTCGTATTAATGAAGGGTAATCAAATAACTCCTAGCTAGCCAGTTGGGAGTTCCTAGGGTGTGGAAGCCAATTACCAATTGTCTTCAGGTTATTGAGGTTATTATGGGGTATATTTGAATGCTAATGACATGTCAAATAATTTTGATAATGACAGTGAAGATTTTTTTTGGAAAGAGAAAATCATTTGAGAAAGCATATTTTGGCCTTTGATTTAGATATTAATTTGTAGAAAAAGGCAATATGCTATGGCTAAATTAATTTGACTATGATCCTTAAGAAGAGATACATTTTACTTTGTGAACACTATATATACACATATAGAAAACTAAAACAAAAGTTTTATGAAACAATATGTATTCCAATACTTTGTTATATTTTACTTCAATTTCTGGAAAATGCTGTAGTTCACTAAACTAGTTTTATGACATAGTGGTTTACAACTTGCACTTTGAAAAACGTTGCCCTAAATGAGTGTGTATTAAGTGATGCTTCAGAAAGGAACAACCAGGCTACTCTAGAACCATAAGATCAGAACTATTTCACCGCTAGTATATCCCATACCACTAGTAATAGATGACTAGTAGGTGCCAAGCCCATTTGGCAACCTGGGATGGTCTTTTAAAAGGGATTCATATATATATATGTCACATGTATATATTCACACACATATTTACTTGCTTACACACAAGCTCTCACAGGAAGGATACATAAGAAATTATTACTAACATGGATTGCCCAAGGGAAGGAGAACTAGGTATCTGGGCAAGAGTGATAAGACACTTTAAGTGCCGTATACCCTTTTATTTTTCATTCTTGTTAAATTTGAATCCTGTGAACTTATTTATTCTAAACATTAATAAATTCTGCTTCTATGTTATTCAAGAAAGAAAACAGTAAGGTGACCAGTATGGATCAGAGTTTTACAGTAAAGATTACTGTGTTGGCTGGGCGTGGTGACTTATACCTGTAATCCCACCACTTTGGGAGGCCAAGGCAGACAGATCACTTGAGGTCAGGAGTTTGAGACCACCCTGGCCAACATGGTGAAACCCCGTCTCTACTAAAAATACAAAAATTAGCCAGGTGTGGTCGTGTGTGCCTGTAATTCCTGCTACTCAGGAGGCTGAGACAAGAGAATCATTTGAACCCAGGAGGCAGAGGTTGCAGTGAGCTGAGATTGTGCCACTGCACTCGAGCCTGGGCAACAGAGCAAGATTCCGTCTCAAAAAAAAAAAAAAAAAAAAAAAAAAAAAAATTACTGTGTAGATTAGCAGAGTCCAGCATAGGAGTGGGGAATTACATCCTGCATGCTGTTTACTGCCCTTGATGTAGACCAGCTATATTGACAGTGCTATGCAATGATGTTTAGGCCACTCATTAAAAAGGGTTACTTTGTGTTTTGTGCTCTGCTTATTTATTGTAGTGGGGTATATACTAGATTCTGGAAAGCTTTTTTTCTAATAGAATATGGTTAATTTTAATGTTTCAATGCTTTTTTTAAAATTTTTAATTTCTAAATTTGTTATTTAGAAGTAATTTCAAACTTACAGAAAAGTTGTATGAGTAAGAAAAGTTCAAATAACACCTGTTCCCATAGTCACCTTTGGTCAACATTTTACCACGTTTGTCTTCTCATTTTATCTACCTACCTACTTAACTATCTGATTTATTTTTTTTCCTGAACCCTTTCTTCATAACTGCTTCAAAGTGTATTTTCTAAAATTAGGGATATTATCTTACTTAACCACAGTACACATGTCAGCCTCAGTAAATTTCTTGTTCATACCATACTTTATCGACTGTACTGCTAACTTTCCTTTTTTGTCACTTGACCCAGGAATATGCTTTATATCATTTTTTTTATTGCTTTTTGGCACAGGATTTGGACTAGCATTAAGAATTGCATTTAGTTGTCATATCTCTTTAGCTGCTTTTTTTTTTTTGGGAGACAGAGTCTCTCTCTTGTCACCCAGGCTGGAGTGCAGTGGCGCAATCTCGGCTCTCTTCAACCTCCATCTCCTGGCTTCAAACGATTCTCCTGCCTCAGCCTCCTGAGTAGCTGGGATAACAGGCATGCACCACCATACCCAGTTAATTTTTATATTTTTAGTAGAGACGGGGTTTCACCATGTTGACCAGGCTGGTCTCAAGCTCCTGACCTCAGGTGATCCGCCCACCTCGGCCTCCCAAAGTGCTGGGATTACAGGCCCCCACCGTGCCCAACCTCTTTAGCTTCTTTTGATTGGCAACATTTCCACTTCCTTTATTTCTTTTTTACAACCCTGAAATTTTTAAAGAATACAGTTTTTCCTTTTTAAAAATAGAATGTTGATCATTTTGGTGTTTTCTTGTGATGAAATTCAAATTATGCATTCTCAGAATATTATATAGCTGATGTGTCTTTCTCAGGATATAACATCTGGAGACACAATATCCATCTAACATTAATGATGTTAGAGAGTACTTGGTGAAGGAGTTGTCTAGCTTCTACTGTATAATATTTTCCCCTTGCAACCAAGAAACAATCCATGGAAAGACATTTTAAAACCATGCGAATATACTGATCCATAAAAATTTCCCCCTAGATTTAACATCCATGATTGTCCTTGCCTGATCCAATCTTTACCATGTTGGTTGCAAATGCTGATTTTTCCATTGCTAGCACTACCTCTACATTTACCAGTCAACACTCAGCATTCTGTTTTAAGCCATAGCCCTCATTTCTACTTTTGCGTTTTTATATAAACTCGTAAATTCCCCCCTCCCATGGTTTATAATCAATTACTGTGTAAAGCAGAGGATTTGATTCTGGGGCATGTCATTGATGACTTCAAGAGGTCAGTGATCACCTTGAAATTGTGTGCAGTCTTCTGTGTTCTGACATCTTTCTAGGGAGAGTGTTCCTTTCATCAGAATCTTGAAAGGGTTCTGGACTCAAAAGTGGGGAACATGTTGAAGGGTTAGACTTTAAGCTGTCTGTAATACTTATAATACATTTGTATATCCATTCCCCTGCTTTTTACCCCTAGTGATAACTGAAATGTTAGAACCATATTGTATGTCCCTCTGTAGTACATTCTATTTTTTGTCATCTGTTTTTAAACCACAACTTAAAATAGTACTGTATTTTGGTTCCTTTAAATTTTTTCCTAGAATATATAATAAATGTTAAGATCTTCATTGCCACCGTAGTAGCAGTTTATGGTGTATGGAACCAGTCTTGTGAAGCAGTGAATTACCTTGATTTAATTTGAAATTTTAAAACCAATGTTTTTTACACTATAGTTTTATTAGCTCTCTGGGAGTGAGCTACATGATGTTGTGCACTGACAATTACCCAAATGTTCTCGCCTTCTCTTTCCTGGATGAGCTTCAGAAGGAGTTCATTACTACTTATAACATGATGAAGACAAATACTGCTGTCAGACCATACTGTTTCATTGAATTTGGTAAGGGCCTGATTTTTTTTTCCTTTTTATTCATCTCCATCCAATCATAAGCAATTTTAAATCTAATATTGGGTGGAGGGGGGACTTCAGCTATCTTGCTTTTGATAGAGTAATTTGGTAAATGATCTATAAATTATGGTAACTTTTTACTTAGATGCTTATTAGAAAAAAATTGTGTTTGAACTGTGAAGGGGATTTTGAGTATTGGTCCAAAGAATTAATGCCAGAGGATAACTTCTCAGTGAGAAATTTGTAAGCCAGAGATTCAGACTTTTGTGTTTCTATAATAATCTTTTATAGTCTGCTTCATGTAGAATAGGGGATGGCAAACATTTGCTGGAAAGGATCAGATAGTACATATTTTAGGCTTTAAGGATCATATAGTCCCTGTCACAACTATTCAGCCCTGCCGTTGTAGCTCAAAAGCAGCCATAGGCAGTACGTAAATGAGTGCAGTTATATTCTAATAAAACTTTACAGAATAGTCAGCAGGCTAGATTTGGCCTGTGGTCAGTAGTTTGCTCAACTTCTGATGTAGAAGGAAAAAGTTGTAAATAGTAAAAATAAAATTCCACTTGGAAAATATTTAGGAAATGTCTTATATTAGTTTTATTCAATTTATTCTTTAAAACCTACATTCTAATGGTGTAAGCAATAACAAGAAAACAGATTTATAAAAACATGCAACTTCTAGTGTGTATTCTTATGTAATTGCAGCTGGTAAATCTGACAGATTTAATATTTCATGAGATAGGAATCTCTATAAAAATCAAGACTCTGGGCCAGGTGTGGTAGCTCATGCCTTTTATCCCAGCACTTTGGGAGGCCGAGGCAGTAGGATCACTTAAGGCCAGGAGTTCAAGACCACCCTGGGCAACAGAGAGAGACTCTGTACAAAAAAAATAAATAAGCTGGGCATGGTGGCAGCCCCAGCTGCTTGGGAGACTGAGGCAGGAGAATCACTTGAGCACAGAAATTCAAGGTTACAGTGAGCTATGATTGGACCACTGCATCCCAGCCTAGGTGACAGAGCAAGACCCTATCTCAAAAAAAAAAAAAAAAATCAAGACTTTGGTTTAAAGTTAAAGCTCTTTTTTGTTTTTGCAATTTCTTGAAGTGGATGTAATACACTTAGGTAGTGTTAAATCCTTAGTTTATTTAAAATTACTGATTTCTAGAGGGTAAAACTGTTGACTCCATGATATATATTAATCATTAAACACAAGTAATATTGGAATACTTCATGACAAATTGAAAAATTCTGAATAATAAACTACCTATAATATTTACTATCCATAAGCATCATATTCTGAAACGATTGACAAGTGACTGCAAGGAAATTTATGTTTTATTTTACATAGATAACTTCATTCAGAGGACCAAGCAACGATATAATAATCCCAGGTCTCTTTCAACCAAGATAAATCTTTCTGACATGCAGACGGAAATCAAGTTGAGACCTCCTTATCAAATTTCCATGTGCGAACTGGGGTCAGCCAATGGAGTCACATCAGCATTTTCTGTTGACTATAAAGGTGCTGGTAAGATTTCTTCTGGTGAGTTCTGGATCTCAGTTATTTTATTTTTTAAAAATCCTTGGGAAGAACTGAGAATCTCTTGAAAATGAATTACTTCATTCTGATATTTTAAGTCAAGTACATGAGAGAATATAGAAGTTCAAAGCAATCCTTTTTCAGTGATTTATAAAGTAAGCTACCAGATATGTGACTAGTCAGGAAAATACTTTCAAATAGCAACCTCAGGGGATCTCTTTGCTAGAAAAACATTTTTTTAAATTTAAAATTTTTAAAAGTTAATTTTCATGGGTACATATTCGGTGTGTAATATATTTATGGGGTACATGAGATATTTTGATACAGGCATGCAATGCGTAATAATCACATTAGGGTAAATGGGGTATTCATCACCTCAAGCATTTATTATTTCTTTGTGTTATAAACATGTCAGTTGTACTCTGTTATTTTAAAATGTACAATAAATTATAAGTTATTGTTGACTGTAGTCACCCTATTGTAGTATCAAGTACTAAATCTTATTCATCTTAGCTAACTGTATTATGTACCCATTAATCATCCCCCTTTCTCCCACCCCCACTACCCTTCCCATCCTCCGGTAACCAAAATTCTACTCTCTATCTCCATGAGTTCAGTTGTTTTAAACTTTAGCTCCCACAAATGAATGAGAATATGTAAACTTTTCCTTTCTGTGCCTAGTTTATTTAAGTTAATAAAATGTCCTCCACTTCATCCATGCTGTTGCAAATGACAGGATCTCATTCTTTTTTTATGGCTGAATAATACTCTGTTGTGTATGTGTGCCACATTTTATGCATTTGTCTTGTGATGGGCACTTAGGTTGCTTCCAAGTCTTACCTGTTGTGAATAGACTGCAGTAAACATGAGAATGCAGATGTCTCTTCGATATGCTGATTTCCTTTCTTTTGGGTATGTACCTAGTAGTGGGATTGCTGGATTATATGATAGTTCTCTTTTTAGTTTTTGAGGAACCTCAAAACTACTACTGTTTTCCATAGTGATTGTACTGATTTACATCCCCACCAACAGTGTTCCCTTTTTTCCACATCCTCACCAGCATTCATTATTGCCTGTCTTTTGGATAAAAGCCATTTTAACTGGGGTGAGATGATGTCTTGTTGTAGTTTTGTTTTGCATTTCTCTGATGATTGGTGATGTTGAACACCTTTTCATATACCTGTTTACCATTTGTATGTCTCGTTTTAGAAATGTCTGTTCAGCTCTTTTGCCCATTTTTTAATAGGCTTATTAGATTTTTTCATATAGAGTTGTTTGAGCCCATCATATATTCTGGTTATTAACCCCTTGTCAGATGGATATAGGGATTCACATTCCCTGTCAGTTTGCAAATATTTTCTATCATTCTGTGGGTTGTCTCTTCACTTTGTTGTTTCTTTTGCTGTGTAGAAGCTTTTTAACTCAATATAATGCAATTTGTCCACTTTTGCCTTGGAGGCCTGTGCTTGTGGAGTATTACTCAAGAGATGTCCTGGAGCGTTTCCCCAATGTTATCTTTAGTAGCTTCATAGTTTGAGGTCTGAGATTTAAGTCTAATCCATTTGATTTGATCTTCATATATGACTAGGAAAACATTTAAGGTTTCTTTGTAAACATTTTTCTAGAAATGAAAAATAGGTTATTTGTACTGCCTATTTATAGGCATGTAAAGTGCTTTACATTTTATCAAAATGGCTACATTTAAGGCCAGAGTGCTTGACTGTCACAGGTGTAAATACTTTAGTGATCATCTGCTCAAACCTTCCATCCCAAAGAAGGAATACTATCTTCAACAACTGTGAAAGGATATAAACTTTTGCTTAAAATGAACACCTCTTTGTTTTATAAGGTAGCATATGACATTGTCAGACTATATGTTTAAAATAATTATTCCAACCTAAGCCTTTAGGGGAAAAAAAAAAATCTTCCTTATGTAATTGAGCTAAAGTCGGCTTCCCTATGTCTACCAGTTTGTTTTGTGATCTCTTTCTCCCTTCCTTCAGCAGAACCAGAAAAACAGTTAAGTCAGCAACTGTGTGTCCTTTCCATCCTCTTAGTCTAGTCTACTTCATATAAATATCTCCAGTTCACCAGTGAGAACACATGGACACAGGGAGGGGAACATCACACACGGGGGCCTGTCAAGGGGTCAGGAGCAAGGGGAGGGATAGCATTAGGAGAAATACCTAATGTAGATGATGGGTTGATGGGTGCAGCAAACCACCATGGCACATGTATACCTATGTAACAAACCTGCATGCTCTGCACATGTATTCTAGAACTTAAAGTATAATAAAAAAAGAAATAAAAATGCAAGACAATGTCAACTATAGAATACAAGACAAACACATTTATCATTGTGTATTGGCAAAGGGCGAAATTTTCAATTAAACTGTAACAAACATGCACCTTTTTGAATCACGAGGTCAGGAGTTCAAGACCAGCCTGGTCAAGATGGTCTAGTAGACAGTCACCAGCCTGTCTACTAAAAATACAAAAATTAGCTGGGCGTGGTGGCAGGTGCCTGTAATCCCAGTTACTTGGGAGACTGAGGCAGAGAATTGCTTGAATCCAGGAGGTGGAGGTTGCAGTGAGCTGAGATCGCACCACTATACTCCAGCCTGGGTGACAGAGCGAGACTCCATCTCAAAAAAAAAAGAAAAAAAAAAAAACAAACCTCCAGTTAACTTAGCCTTTTCATTTATGGCATTTCAAGTTCTCCCCATCCTAAAAGCTTCCTCTAGACCTGCTTTAGTTTGTTAATATTCTTTAAATTTGGACTGAATACAACACTTCACATACAAATGTGGGAGAAGAGGGTAACAAATTTTATAAAAATAATCCAGTCAGTTAGTAAACAAGCAGATAACAATAATAAGCCCAGTTGGTCAGGGGTGGTAGGGGGAGGGTGGGCCAGTACCCAGATTGTTACAGTGTGTTACCTAAAATGTCCAATTTCCAATAAATTGTAAGACATGCAAAGAAACAGGAAAATGTGGCCAAGCATGGTGGCTCACACCTATAATCCCAGCAGTTTGGGAGGCCGAGGTGGGTGGATCACCTGGGGTTGGAAGTTCAAGACCAGCCTGACCAACGTGGAGAAACACGTCTCTACTGAAAAAAAAAAAAAAAAAAAAATTAGCCAGGGATGGTGGCACATGTCTGTAATCCCAGCTACAGGAGAGGCTGAAGCAGGAGAATTGCTTGAACCCAGGAGGCAGAGGTTGCAGTAAGCCGAGATTACACCATTGCACTCTAGCCTGGGCAATAAGAGCGAAACTCCGTCTCAAAAAAAAAAAAAGGAAACAGGAAAATATGACCCATACACTGTGAGCCGCGGACAGGGACAGAATGTAGGTAACAAACTGCCTCTGAGAGCAGTCAGGTGTCAGATTTAACAAAGACTTCAAAGTAGCCATTATAATTGTATTCAAAAACTAAAGGAAACTATTAAAGGAGTAAAGGGGGAGGTATGATAATGTTGCATCAAATAGACAATACCAATAAAGAGAAATTATTTTTTAAAAAGTGGAAATTCTGGAATTAAGTAAAATTACTAAAATGAAAAATTCATTAGAAGGGCTTAACAATAGATTTGAACTGGCAGAAGAGTTAGCAATTTGAAGATAGATTGATAGAGATTATTTAATCCAAAAAACAGAAAAAAGAATGAAGAAAAATGAACAGAACCTCAGAAAAATAGGGGGCATGCCACCATAGGTGTGACAGGATACTGAAGAAGAAGGGAGAGAAAAAGCAGAAAAAATATTTGAGGAAATAATGGCTGAAAAGTTCCCAGATTTACTGAAGAACATTAATCTGCTCTTCCAGGAAGTTCAGTGAACTCCAAATGGGATACACACAGGAGATCCACAAATAGATGAATCATAGTAAAATGCTGAAATCCAAAGACAAGAAGAAAATCTTGAAATCAGCAAGAGAAGAAGAACTTGTCACTTAATGAGTTTACCTGTATAACAAACCCGCACACATCTATCCCTGAACCTAAAATATAAGTTAAAAGAAAACCAAAACTCATCACTTACAGTGAACCTCAATAAGATTAACAGCTGACTTCTTAGCAGAACCGATAGCGACTAGTAGGCAATGGAATGACATACAAAGTGCTGAAAGAAAAAAATAAAAACTACTAGTAACCAAGAATCTTATATCCAGCAAAGTTATCTTTTAAAATGAAGGCAAAAGAAAGACATTTACAGATAAATGAAAGATAAGATAATTTGTTCCTAGCAGAATCACCTTATAAGAAGTAATAGAGGAAATTCTTGGCTGGGCGTGGTGGCTTATGCCTGTAATCCCAGCACTTTGGGAGGCCGAGGCCAGCAGATCACAAGGTCAGGAGTTTGAGACCAGCCCTGCCAACATGGTGAAACCCCCGCCTATACTAAAAATACAAAAATTAACTGGGCATGGTGCTGTACACCTGTAATCCCAGCTACTCAGGAGGCTGAGGCAGGAGAATTGCTTGAACCTGGGAGGTGGAAGTTGCAGTGAGCTGAGATTGCACCACTGTGCTCCAGCCTGGGCAACAGAGCAAGACTTCATCTCAAAAACATAAAATAAAATAATAATAATGGAAATTCTTTAGGATGAAAACAAGTGACCCTAGAAAATGATTTGAATCCATTTGAAAAAAAGCAAAGAACAAGGGTAAGGGTAATTAAGTAATTTTAAAAGACAGTAAAGGCCAGGTGTGGTGGCTCATGCCTGTAATCCTAGTACTTTGGGAGGCCAAAGTGGGAAGATCCCATGAGCCCAGGAGTTTGAGATTGCAGTGAGCTAGGCTGCCCTCCAGCCTGGGCAATAGAGCAAGACTCTGACTCGTAAAAATACATTAATACATTTTTCTTCTACTCTCTACTCTTAACTGATTTAAAAAGTGATCACATAAAACAGTGCATATATAATATCATTTAGGCCTATAACATATAGAAATGTAATATATTTTCCAATACAGCAAAAAGGACATGGGCGGTAGTTAAGTTGTACTGGGCTAAAGAGATTCCTCCAGATGGTAATTCAAATCAACAGGAACTAATGAAGAAAGCCAGAAAGATAAGATAAATATTAACAAGAGCTATAAACATATAATTACTATCCTTTGTTAGCATTTTTAGAAGACATAAAATTCTATAAAGTTATAATTTATAACAGTGTATGTTGGAGTTTGTGATGTTTATTGATATGTATAACAGCAATACCACAAAAAGGAGATAAAGGGAATAGAGCTATATAGGAGTAATGTTTCTGTGGCTCATTAGAATTTAGTATAAATTCTTACAGTTAAGATGTACATGGTAAACTTAGAGCAACCACAAAGCAAATAAAAAGTAGTAAAAAATTATTGAAGAAAAATACCATACTACTAAATATTCACTTAATGCAAATTAGAAAAAAAAAAAAAAAAAACAGTGAAGGAAGGATAGAGCCAAAAAAAGCATCAGATGGATAAGACAAAAGGAAAAAAATGGCAGATGTAAATCTGTATCAATAATAATATTATATGTGACTGGATTTTAAAAGTGTTAATATATTAAATAATCCAGTCAAAAGATGGAGATTGTAAGACTGGAGTAAAAATTAAAAAGCAAGATGCAACTATATGCTGTCTTCCTTAGGTTCAAATATATAAATAGATTGAAAGTCAAAGGATAAAAAAAGTACATAAAGAGCAAAAGAGAGCTGGAGTAGCAATAATAATATTAGACAAAATGGACTTTATGACATTGTTATGAGAGGTAAAGCATGACATTTTATAATGATAAAAGGATGAATCAATTAAGATAGAGCTATAAATGTATATGCATTTAACAACAGAGCCCCAAAGTACATTAAGTAAAACCTGCCAGAAGTGAATACAGAAACAGACAATTGAACAATAATAGTTGAAAACTTAGATACACAACTTTCAATAATGGATAGAACAATTAGGCAGAAAATAAGAAAATACGAAACACCTGCATCACCATACGCCAATGAGACATAACAGACATCTATTAGGATACTCCATTTAACAACAGAATTTATGTTCTTAAGTGCATGTGAACTATTCTCCAGGATAGACCTTATGCTAAGCTAAACAAAACAAAAAGAAAAACAAAACCTTCATGAATTTAAAAGGATAGAAATAGTACGAAGTATGTTCTCCAGCCACATTAGAATGAAATTAGAAGTGAAAACAGAAATTTGGGAAACTCACAAATACGTGGAAGTTAGAAAGTACATTCCTAAATAGTGAATAGGTCAGAGAATAAATCAAAAGGGAAATGTGTACTTTGAGATGAATGAAAATGAAGACTCAGCATACCAAAACTTACAGGATGTAGCAAAAGCTATATTTAGAGGAAAATTTATAGCTGTAAATGCCTATGTTTAAAAAAATAGATTTGAAGACAACTTTCCACTTAAAGATAATGGACAAAGAAAAGCAAATTAAACCTAAAGCAAACAGAAGGAAGGAAATAACGATTAGAACAGAAACAAATGAAATAGAGGATAGGAAAACAGTAGAGAAAAATCAACAAAACCAAAAGTTGGTTCTTTGAAAAAACTGACAAACCCTTAGCTAGATTGACCCAGAAAATAATTACTCAAATTAGAAATGAAGGGGCCAGGCACAGTGGCTCACACCTGCAACCCCAACGCTTTGGAAGGCTGAGGTGGATGCATCACTTGAGGCCAGGAGTTCAAGACCAGTCTGGCCAACATAGCAAAACCCCATTTCTCCTAAAAATACAAAAAATTAGCTGGGCATGGTGGCACATGCCCGTAATCCCAGCTGCTCAGGAGGCTGAGGCATGAGAATTGCTGAAAACCTGGGAGGTGGAGGTTGCAGTGAGCTGAGATCACACCACTGCACTCCACCCTGGGCAATAGAGTGAGACTCTGTCTAAAAGAAAAAAGAAATGAAAAGGAAGGCATTTCTCCTGACCTTCTAGAAATAAAAAGGATTGTAAAGAAATACTGTAAACAAGTGTATCCCATTAAATTCAATAACTTTGATGAAATGGACAAATTCCTAGAAAAACACAAACTACTGGTAATGATGCAAGAAGATAATCTGAATAGATCTATAAAAGCAAAAAGATTCAATTAGTAATAAAAACTACCCACAAAGAAGACTCCAGACCCAGATACATTTACTGGTAATTTTTACCACACAGTTAATGAAAAGTTAATAAACAATTATTTACAAACAGTTCCAAAAAAGTAGTAAAGGGCCAGGTGCTGTGGCTCACACCTGTAATCCCGCCACTTTGGGAGGCCAAGGGAGGCAGATGGCTTGAGCTCAGGAGTTCAAGACCAGCCTGTGCAATGTGGTGCAACACTGTCTCTACAAAAAATACTTCCGTATTCTGTGACGCCAGTATCATCCTAATACCAAAACCAGGCAAAGTCATCACAAAGAAAGTAAAATGCAGACCAACATATCTTACGAATATAAACACAAAAGTCCTCAACAAAATACAAGCAAACCCCATCCAGCAATGTATTTTAAAAATTAGAACAGGCACTGTGGTTCATGCCTATAATCCCAGCACTTTGGGGGACTGAGGCAGGAGGATCACTTGTGCCCAGGAGTTTGAGACAATCCTGGATAACATAGGCAGACCCCATCTCTACAAAAAAGTTTTAAAAATTAGCCTGGTGGTATGCATGTATAGTCCCAGCAACTCAGGAGGCTGAGGTGGGAGAATCACTTGAGCCCAGGGGTTTGAGGCTACAGTGAGTGATAATGACACCACTGTACTCCAGCCTGGGTGACAGAGCAAGACCCTGTCTCTAAAAGAAAAAATTATAGTTATGTGCTACATAACAACATTTTGTTAATGATAGACTGAATATATGGTGGTGATTTCAAAAAATTATAATAGCATATTTTTACTGCACCTTTTCTGTGTTGAGATACACAAATACCATTGTGTTACAGTAGTCTACAGTAGTCACTACAATAACATGCTGCACAGGTTTGTAACCCAGGAGCAGTAGGCTCTACCATATAGCCTAGGTATGTATTAGGGTGTACTATCTAGGTTTGTGTAAGTACATTCTATGATGTTTGCACAGCAATATCACATAATGACACATTGTTCTGGATGTATCCCCATTATTTAAGGATGCATGACTGTACACCCTGACCAAGTGGGATTTATCCCAGGTGTGCAAGTTTGCTTTAACATCTAAAAATCAGTTAATGTAGTATATTGATAAGAAATAAAAAAACACATGATTATCTCAATACATGCAGAGAAAGCATTTGACAAAATTCAACAGCCTTTCATGGCAAAAAAAAAAAAAAAAAAAAAAAAAAAGAATAGAAGGGAACTTCCTCAACTTGATAAAGGTCACTTATGGAAAACCCACAACTAACATTATACTTGATGGTGAAAGACAGGATGCTTTTTCCTAAGATCCAGGGAGAAGACAAAGATGTCTGCTTACACTACTTCTACTCAACATTATACTGGAAGTTCAAGCCACAGCTGGCCATTGGACAAGGACAATAAATGAAAAGGCATGTAGATTGCAAAGGAAGATATAAAATAACTCTATTCACATATGACATAATCTTTCATATAGAACATTCTAAGGAATCCACTGAAAAACTATGAGAACTAATAAATGAGTTCAGTGAGGTTGTGGGATACAAGATTAATATAAAAAACAATTGTATTCTATATACTAGCAATGAACAATCTGAAAATGAAATTAAGAAAATCCTATATACTGAAAACTATAAAACATCATTGAAAGAAATTAAGACCTAAATTAATGACAAGTAGTCTCATGTTCATGATTGAAAAACAGTATTGTTTAAACGGTTGTACTTCCCAAATTGATAGAGAGATTTAGCACATTGTCTATAAAAATCCCAGCTTTTTTTTGTAGAAATTGACAAGATGATCCTAGAATTCATATGGAAATGCAAAGGATGGAGCATAGCCAAAATAATCTTGGAAAATCTTGGAAAAGTACAAAGTTGGAGGACTCACACTTTCAAACATACTACCAACCTGCAATTGTCATGACTGTGAGGTTCTAGTTTAAGGATAGATACATAGATCAACGGAGTAGAATTGAGAGTACAGAAGTAAACACATTATGGTTATTTAATTTTCGACAGTGATGCCAAGAAAATGGTGAAATAATAGTCTTTTAGACAAATGGTGCTAGGACAACTAGGTAGCCACATGCAAAAGAATGAAGTTGGACCCCTACCTCAAAAAAAAAATAGATTAATTAAAATGTATCCTTAAAATTAACAGCAAAACTATACAACTCTTAGGAGAAAACATACATATAAATCTTTGTATAATCTTGTATTAGGTTTTTAAGACTTGACACCAAAATCACAATGAAAAAAGAAAAAATACACCAGGCACAGTGGCTCACACTTGTAATCCCAGCACTTTGGGAGGCCATCGCGGGCAGATCACTTGGGCCCATGAGTTCAAGACCAGCATGGGCAACATGTTGAAACCTTGTCTCTACAAAAAATACAAAAATTATCCAGGCATGGTGGTGCACGCCTGTAGTCCCAGCTACTTAGGAGGCTGAGGTCGGAGGACAGTTTTAGCCTAGGAGGTGGAAGTTGCAGTAAGCTGAGATCGCACCAATGCAGTCCAGCCTGGGCAACAGCCAGACCTTGTCTCAAAAAACAAAAGAAAAAAATGGGCAAGGTGGACATCATCAAAACTAAAAACTTTTTTGGAGATAAGTTCTTACAATGTTGCCCAGGCTGGTCTCATGCTTGTGGGCTCAAAACAGTCCTCCCACCTCAGCCTCTAGAGTAGTCTGGATTACAGGTGTGTACTACTTCCCCAATTCAAAATTGAAAACGTTGTTCTTCAAATAACACTATTAAGAAAGTGAAAAGGCAACCCACAGAATGGGAGAAAATACTTGTAAATCATATGTCTGATGAGGAACTAGTATCTAAAATATGTAAGTACCTCTTACAACTAAACAATAAAAAGACATAGTCCAGTTTGAAAATGGAGAAAGGGGCCGGGCGCGGTGTCTCAAGCCTGTAATCCCAGCGCTTTGGGAGGCTGAGATGGGCGGATCACAAGGTCAGGAGATCAAGACCATCCTGGCTAACATAGTGAAATCCTGTCTCTACTAAAAATACAAAAAATTAGCCGGGCGTGGTGGCGGGCGCCTGTAGTCCCAGCTACTCAGGAGGCTGAGGCAGGAGAATGGCGTAAACCCAGGAGGCGGAGCTTGCAGTGAGCTGAGATCCGGCCACTGCACTCCAGCCTGGGCGACAGAGTGAGACTCCGTCTCAAAAAAAAAAAAAAAAAAAAAAAAAGAAAGGATTGAACTAGGCATTTTTGTAAAGAATTTGTACAACTGGACAATTAACACATGAAATTGTTACGTCATAGTCATTAGGGAAATACAAAGCAAAGTTATAAGGAGATGCGACTTCATACCTATTAGGATAGCTAAAATTAAAAAGATAGTAACAAGCGTGGATGAGGATATAGAGAAATTGGAACCCCTATATTTTGCCAGTGGGGTTGTAAAATTATGCAATCACTTTGGAAAACAGTTTGGAAGTTCCTCAAAAAGTTAAAAAGAGTTACCGTATAGTCCAGCAATTCTACTCTTAGTTATACCCCAGAGAAATGCAAACATATGTCCTCACAAAAATGTGTGTATGAATATAGCATTATGCAAAATAATTCATGAATAGCAGCATTATTCAAAGCCAAAAAGTGTGGACACTCAACTGTCCATCAACTGATGAGTGGATAAATAAAATGTGATATATCCATATAGTGTATTATTATTCGGCCATAAAAGGGAATAAAGTACTGATATATATAAAACAACGTCTATGAATCTTAAAAACATTATGCTAAATGAAAGAAGTCAATCATACAAAGGTCACATATTAATCATTCTCTTTATATGAAATGTCCAGAATAGGCAAATCTGGAGAGACAGGAAGTAGATTAATGATTGACAGGAGCTAGAGGAATGGAGGGAAATAGGCAGTGACTACTACTAATAGGTACAAGGCTTCTTTTGGGGGTGATGAAAATATGGAATTAGGTATTTACGATTGTTGTACAACTCTGTGAGTATACGAAAAACTCCTGAATTGTGTATTTTAAAAGTATGAATTTTATTGAATATGGATTATATTTCAATTTTTAAAATCACTAATAAATTTAATTATTACTTTGAAGACTTCCAGTTCTAGTAGTGATGGAGTAGGTAATTCAGATCACCAGTCCCACTGAGTACATGTAGAAAAGTTCAATGAAATGTATATATTCTATAGAATATATGTGTCTAGTCTAATATAGAATTTAATCCTATATAATCTTCCTGATATCTCTGGAGATCCAACAAGATTTCTAAGAATTAGTGGGATACAGAGGAGGATGGAGGCCCAGGGAGATGAGCTCAGTGTTCAGAGCTACTTTTTCCTTTGGTGCTTTTACCCATTTTGGAGAGAGCAGTTGACAGATTACAGAACAGAGTCTGCCAAGATGGTGAACCTTATGAGCATCTCTCCAGCTTTGGTTTATGACCTCAGATTTTTTGCACCCTAGGAATATGGGTGAGCTTAGTTTTGAATCATACGGTTCTCTAAAATTGGAGTGAGGTGATTCCACTGTGCTAATTCTCCAAAGGTCCTAGCAGAAGCAATCAAATATCTTCCTTGGAAGAAGACAGTGTCATAAGCTTCAAATTATGTCTACAACAAGATTTTGAAAATAAAATGTTTAGCAAACAATCATAGATAATTAAGCACCTTAAGAGACTACACTACATGAACAGAGATCATCAGAAACGCGCACGTGCGCACATGCGCGCGCACACACACACACACATGCACGATCTGATAGAAACAATGGAAGCCAGAAGACAACTTAATGATAACTTTGAAAGGATGAAAGAAAATAACTGCAAATGTAGAATTCTGTGCTTACAAAAATATCCGCAAAGAATGCAGTGGCAAGAATAGATATCCGTGTATTTTTCCTGATCCTGATATTAGCAGCGAAAACATTCAGTCTCTAGGTTTTGCTGGTCATATGGCCTCTGCTGGTATAACACATGAAAGTAGCCATAGGTGTTATATAAAAGAATGAGTGAGGCTGTGAGGCAATAAAACTTTATTTACAAAAATAGGTGGTGAGCTAAATTTAGTCTGTGGGTCATAGTTTGCCAACCTGTGCTGTCTGCTAATCTCTGGCACAGAGTTGACATAACCTTGTGACAGTGTGGTAAATATACTGATATCTTTATCAGATAAAAGTAAAATGCTTCTGATTTTTCTCTGTTTATCAGGATAGAGAAAAATGTGTTACCAAATGAGTACCTACAGATCAGAGAATGAATTGTTTTGTTCTATAAGAAGACTGCATTTGGAAAAGCACATGCAGTTGAAACCTACAATAGTCTACTGTCATCCTCCAAGACACATCCATTTGGGAGACATACTGGAGAGTTAAATGGGAATATAATAGGAATTGCTGCCTATATGTCTTTTAAGCCTTGGATGGTGGCACTGATCGCTATAATTACCTTGATGATATTTGGGTTGGGGGAGCTCCAAAACTTCCATTGGCTCTTCCTTCTCTAATTCTATGGGTCCGGGAGTCAGTATTGCAAAAGATATCTGTTCATTAATACACACTAAGGATTCAGGAATATAACCTAAATTAGGGGTGGGGGTCCAACCTGACTCACCAGGATGTGGACTCTATTAGAAACTCCATATATCACCATAAGTCCCCACCCTGACCTGCAGTAACATCCTGGATCACCAAACGTTAGACACTTGGAAAATGGGGAGAGTCTGGTATTTGTTACTGTTTTAAGGAAGAGGGGCCAGGTGCAGCAGTTCGTGCCTGTAATCCCAGCTCTTGAGGAGGTCAGGGTGGGAGGATGGCTTGAGCTTAAGAGTTTGAGACCAGCCTGGATAACAAAGCAAGACCCTGTTTCTACAAAAAATTAAAAGATTAACTAGGCGTGGTGGCACGTGACTGTAGTCCCAGCTACTAGAAAGGCTGAGGCAGGAGGATTGCTTGAGCCTGAGAGGTTGAGGCTACAGTGAGCCTTGATCAAGCCACTATACTCCAGCCTGGGTGACAGAGTGAGACCTTGTCTCAGAAAAAAAGTTTTAAAAGAAACTCACAAGTAGAACTTACTTTAGTTTTATTTTTGAGATGGAGTCTTGCTCTGTCGCCCAGCAGGCTTGAGGGCAGTGGCGCAATCTCGGCCCGCTGCAACCTCTACCTCCCAGGTTCAAGCAATTCTTCTGCCTCAGCCTCCCGAGTAGCTGGGATTACAGGAGCATGCCACCATGCCTGGCTAATTTTTGTATTTTTAGTAGAGACAGGGTTTCACCATGTTGGCCACGTCTGATCTCTAACTCCTGACCTCATGATCTGCCAACCTTGGCCTCCCAAAGTGCTAGGATTGCAGGCGTTCACCACCGCACCCAGCCTAGAACTTTTTTTAATATAACTTTAAATTTACTTTTAATTCAGACCAAGCCTACATAATATTTTTTATAGTCCCCAAGTTAAAATATATGTTTATGTTTTGGAACTTCTAAATAAAACTATTCGGTTTATTTTAGAATCTGGTTAATAGTTACTTGATAAACATCATTTTTCAGGCTTTTCCCCCCTCTGTTTCAGTACCTTACTCTCAATATCTTTTTTGTATTTCTTGACTTTTTTCTCTTTCCGGTCTTTTGATCCTTTCCCCACAGTCTGGCATGAGTGTTTTTATCTTGCCACACTTATCATGTTCTGAAGTCTACAGATGTTGTTCATGGTTTTAAAATGTGAAATGAAGGGTACTGTGTTCTGCTTTTACTTCTTTTAAAACTGCTTATTATGGAAAATTTCAAAGTAAACAGAATAGTATAAATAAACAGAATGGTATGATTAACTCTCATGTACCCAGCTATACCAACTATATCAACATTTTGCCATTCTTTTTTCATCTGTACTTCTACCTACTCCCCACTCATCCACTCAGTAATTTATTTCTACATTTTTTTCTTAAGGGAGATTTACATATATTAAAATGCACAAATCTTCGCTATGTCCACCCCGTTTTAAAGTATATGTTTCATTATTACTCAGGTATGGTGAGGAAGAGATGACTGTCATAAAAAAGGTAGTTTGTTATACTCACTGATCCCTAGAGAAGGGAGCACACAAGGATGTACCAATGTGGGTCAGGAGGAAAATGTGGGCAAGAACTTTTATTGTGGCTTTGGTGGTAAGGAATGGGTGAGGCAGGGTAAGGAGGTTTTAAGATTGGCTAGTTTGAATAATTTCAATGGACTCTGGGGCATAGGTTCTATCTCTAATTGTCTGATACCTGGCCCTGGGATGATTGGGATAGGGAAATGGCCCTGGGTGTGATGAGAGCCTTGTAGAAGAGTTGGTTGGTAGCGTGAGTCTGGATTGATTGGAATGCATATGAAAGGTGGACTCAGGCGAGTTGTTTGCCATCCCTAGGAATTAGCTATCCCTGGAAGAGGCAGTTCTTCCAGGGCTGGCAAGGCCCAAGAGGTCAAAGCATCAAAAATACAGAATAAAAAGACATGATTAATAAACGCCCTTATCACAATATAGGACATTTCCATCTCCCCCATAAAGTTTCTTTGTGTCCCTTTTCAGTCAATTTCCACCATCCTCTAGACAACCACTGTTTTTATTTTTTTCCACTGGAACTTTATTTTGTTCCAGAACTTTATATAAAAAAAAACTACATTATGTGACCATTGTGTTCAGCTTCTTTTGCACAGCAAAATGTTATACATATGTGTTGCCTGTCTCAGTAATTTGTTCCTTTTTATTCCTGAGCAGTATTCCATTGTGTGAATGTACCACAATTTGTTTGTTTATTCTCTTGCTGATGGACATAAACCTCAGTTTTTATTATTGTACATAAAGCTACTATGAACATTCATCCTTTTGTTGACATGTATTTTCATTTCCCTTGAGTAAATATTAGGAGTGGAATTGATAGGTCAAAAGGTTGCCTGTTTAAGAAACTGCCAGTTTTCTGAAGTAGTTGTACCATTTTATTCCCAAAAAGCAATTTATAAGCATTTTGATTACTCCACATCTTCACCAATATTTAGTGTTGTTAGTCTTTTTACTTTTATGTTGTGCTTTAGAAAAGAAAACTTCATAAAACCCTAAATTTAGGGTTTAAACTGATAGAAACACTTCTGTCAGTTTCTCTGACACTTGTATATTTTTAATCTCTTTTATCATTTTCTAGATAATTTGTCAGTTGCCTGAAAATACTGCTCTGTTTTGGCTAGTGCCCACAAGCCAAATAGATTTACTAATCTCTCTTTCTTACACACACACACACACACACACCCCTCATAATCCAACAGGTATTTATCATTTTTTTCTCTAAAGTATTATGCTAAATTTTGTGGAGGCACTTTTTAGAAATATAGTAAACACATTAACCGTACTCAGAATGGGAAAGGGAAATACAATCCAATAAGTAAAACACATAGTAGAATGTGATACATGCTCCAAAAGAGGTAAGAAGGAAGACACTTTCAGATCTTGGAGCCTTGAAGGATATGCATGATTTTTATAGATGGTGATGATAAAGAAGGGCTTCACTGATGAAAAGAATAGTGTGTTTTTGTGCCATACTGTTAGTCTCATTCAGTCATACTTCAGTAATAAATTAGGCTCATTTAGATGGAACTGACCTGAAATTTCTTTCTTATCTTCCACAGACTGTTTCCCTAGGCATTTTGGGCATCTTTGAGATTTCTAAAGGTTCTGTCTCTTTGAATCCTCATAGGACTGTTCTGGGACTTTGCTTCATCAATTATTTTTCCTTTTTCTTGATTCTTCTATTTCATCTTCACTAAATTCTTTCATTCCACCTATGTATGTATTGAAGTCTGCCTCCCTCCCTCTGACATTTTAGGAGAAAAAAGAATTATTTTCTCAATCCTGTTATCTCTGTTAAGCTTTCATCCTGTTTTTCTCTCCTTTAACTTCAGTAGTATTCACTTAATGCTTCCACCTCTTAACATCACCAGTTGTTCAATCTCTTGCAATCTGAATTTGGTAAGGAAAATGTGGTTCATGTACACAATGGAGTACTATTCAGCCGTAAAAAAGATGAGATCCAGTCATTTGCAACAGCATAGAGGGAACTGGAGATCTTTAAGTGAAATAAGCCAGGCACAGAAAGACAAACATTGCATGTTATCACTTATTTGTGAGCTCTAAAAAGTCCGCAACCACTTTTCTGATTTTTTTTTTTTTTTTTAAAGGAGAATTAACTAGCATCTCCTGGTCAGTAAGTCTAATACTTTTTACTTTAAGGTCAGATTTTTGTGGCCTATCTGTAGGCACTGTTAGCCATGTGTTTCTTCTTGATGGTCTCTCCTTCCTAGGTTTCTCTTGATTCTCCTGCATCTGCCTTGCCTGACTCTTCTTCCATCCCTTCTGACAGTGTTTACCAAGGATTTCCCTTGGCCTGCTTCTTTCCTTGATCCTCATTTAAACCTTTCCCTTCAGCTGCAGACCTCTTCTGCTTTTCCAACTCTACTGCTATTCCATTCTTCAGTTGCATGTTAAACATGGCCCACCATCACCTCAAATATGATGTTTAAAATGTCCCCATTTTTTATCGAACTTAAGTTTCTTCCTGTGGATCTGTTGCTAAGTACCCTCATCTTTCTGATCACCTAGAGGTAAAACCTCAACATTTGTTTGAATTTTTTCCCCTTCTGTTTGCCACATCTAATTAGTTGCCAAGTCTAATAATTTTAACCTCCATGACATTTCATTTCTTTATTTTTCCCCATTTCTTTTTTTTTATTATTTAATTTTAGTTTTATTATTTAATGAACTCCCAAGCGCTCAGATTCCCATTTCTACTGTGACTATTCTGATTCAGGCCCTGATTTCAGTCAGTCTTTTGCAGTGACTCTCTCACAAACTTCCTAATGTAGAATTGTAGAAAGAGCATGGGCTCTGCAGTCAGATAGACCTAAGTGCTAATTGTGAAGATGGTCCTTCTGGCTGTCTGACTTATAGAAACTTATTTAATCTTACTTTACAGATGAGAAAGTTTAGGCACAGAAAAATTAGTCATTCCAGTTCAGTCACAGAGAAGTTAGTCATTTCTACCTCATCAATGAAGTATGCAGTTCTGAAGGGTAAATGGGACAATGTGTGGTTAGTGAGAAGGTACTCAGAAAAATATTATTTCTCCCTTCCTTACTTTTGATCTCTTTACAACCCATTAATAGATTAATATTCTTTAAGTATAACCTTCATCATATGAGACTCTTGTTCTTCAGTGGTTCCCCATTGTCTAATTTTCCATAATTCTTAGCCTAGAGTTGTATACTATCTATCAATTTGTGTCCACCTCCCTTTCTGACCTTATTTCTCCCCACTTTTCACAAACATTGCTTTGAACCAAACCAAACCACTAGCAATGCCCTATAGCAGAATGGCTGAGAACATGAATTTCAGAAGCATCTAAATCCAGTTCATGTACTTACTTTGTGCCCTTGAGCGAATTATTTAATGTCCCTAAACCTTTCCTATTCTGGGGAAGGGAAGCAGGATAATTATAGTGCCTACTGCACTGGGTTGTTGGAAGGATAAAGTGAGACCAGGTATATAAAGCACTTGGTGCCTGGCGTGTTGAGAGCAGTCACTGTTGGTAGTAGTAGTAGTAGTTGATGCTTTTGTTATTTGTTTCTCCCATTTCCATCTCCATCACATTCACGTTCTTTTCTCTGCATGGAATGCATTTCTTCTCCTTTGTACCTGACTACATTTTATCTATCTTCAAAGATCTTTCCTGGTTCTAGTCACCACCCTCCCCTTTATCTTTCAACTTCATCATTCCTTGCCTCTTTTAGCTTAGAATGCTTATTACCTTCATATACTTATCTGTTTTATCTCTTTTATAAAAGACTAGAAGTGCCTTGAGGGCGGAACATGCAATTCAATTTTTGTATCTTCTAAAGCATAGCATCTTACACAGAACCAGGCCAGAAAGTATTTACTGAATAAATATATTAATTTACTGAAACCAATAGCCTTTTGTTTCCAAGGGATTTATTCTTACTTCTTTAGGAACTTTTGCAGAGTCTCCATAAACCATTGGTACATTTTCAGAAACATTGAATTTTGTTATCAACATGCCATCCTTGGGTTCAAGAAGACTAAAGAAAAGACATTGTAGCAGAAGGCAATAATAACAAAAGCAAAACAAAACAAAAACTGACCAGGTGACACTGCTTTGGATTCAGCAAAATTATTTTTCTACACTGGCTCTCATTTGTTACTGTTACAAATACTGTACACCAAATATTATAGTACCTAGAATAGTGCCAAATTAAGCATTTTTGGATAATAGTGGATCTAAAATCTGTTTTACTGAAGTAGAAAAAAATAGCATAAATAGCTAATACATTAAAATGTGATTAATATCTAGTTCAGTTTGTTAAAATGAGAAATTATTCTTAAGGAGTGTCACCTTCTTATATTGTGGGCAGATGAAGTATTCTCTTGATAACTTCTCAAGGTACAAGCCACAGAACCTGGGAAGTGGGTGGAGGTGGAAGTGGGGGAATCTCTAGAATTTCTTCCCCACAGTGATTTGGCACAACGCCAGCCTGTCCTTCATCAAAGGTGTACTGTGTTCTTGTTAAAGGAGGCTTATGCTTTTTAAAGGCTTTTATGCCTTTAAATATTTTTGGTCATTTTGAAATAATTTATAAGTGGTATACTATCATTATAAAGAGTGTTCTCAGGCTAAGAGGCAAATGTTAGAAATTTAAGAAATATTTAAGTTACATATATGTATTTTTTATTTCTTAAATAGGTATTCATCAATACACTAAAATGGTAGTATTTTTCCATTGAATAATGGCTACACCTTACTTGACTTAAAAAGCTAAGGTTTTTTAGTTATAATACAGAATATTATTTGAGGTTTTTGGTAAGGGAAACTTGTTTTATGTACTTTGGAGTGTGATTTGTATAACCTATTCAGTTGCCAGGTGGTTTTATTCTTGAGACCTATATTAAAAATTTCCTTTTTTAGTGCAGGCCAGTTCTCCCTTACTCACTACTGAAAAGGGGTGGGCAGGGAGGCTGCAAAACATAATTAATGTATAGACCAATTAGATAGATTTTTAAATTGTGAAATTTTTTTTTTCTTTACTGATATAACACTTGGAAGCAATGTTGAATAGAGACATTTAATTTTCTATTGTCATAGTAAAATCTCAAGGAAATTGAGAGCAGGCAGCTTGGGCACCAAAGAAGTTTAAGAAAATGTTATTTAAGCACTTTCTGCTGAACTTGGGGAATAAATACTTTTTTGTGATATGTGAATTATTGTGTTTTTGTAACCGTTTAGGGAAGATGTTCTGCTGTAATGGCTGAATATAAGTTGCAGAGATTTAAGCCCACCCTTATATTAATATTCCACCTCATTAACTTAATTGTTAGGGCGTTTACACTTCAGTGATTTAAATAAAATACTCTAAATGTGATTCTTTTGTCTTCTCTTCCCTCTGTCTCCTGTTTGAGGTCTAGATGATTATGTATTTAGTTTTGTGTTTTCATGTAGACCCTGTTGTTAATTCTATTAAGCATAAAATGATGATGAAGGGAAGCTATTGTATAACTCTTCTGCTGCTAAAGCCCTGGAAGATAAGGGAATGTATTTGTGAAAATAAAATGGTCACTTCTTCAGCTGGTGTTTTATCATTTTTACCTTCCAGTGTTATTCAGAGGACCAGGAACTTTATAGCTATAAGACTATTCTGTTTTGGAGTTCAGACTGCTGATTATATATGAGCTTTCACACATATGCAGTGATATAGCCCTAGAACCCAGATAAGGGAAAGTTTTGTTTAAAAGTAAGCTATGTTTGTACTTAAAAATGTTTCCTAAGCATTTTCAGCAAAAGTAGGATTATTCGATGAATTTCCAAGCAAAGTCACCTTTACAAATACTTGCACCTACTTGCAAATAGTAGACATATTTATGCAGTAAGTTTTTTCTAAATGATTTGCTGCCAGTTGTGAGCATTCCTTAGCACTGTCTATCCCAAATGCAAGTTACATGTCTTTGTTAAAAATGTAGAGAAAGGCCAGATGCAATGTCTCATGCCTGTAATACCAGCACTTTGGGAGGCCAAGGCCAGAGGATCACTTGAGGCTGGGAGTTGAAGACCAGCCTGGACAACATAGTGAGGCCCTGTCTCTACAAAAAGAAAGACACATACACACGTAGGTTTATTGCGGCACTATTCACAGTAGCAAAGACTTGGAATCAACCCAAATGTCCATCAGTGACAGACTGGATTAAGAAAATGTGGCACATATACACCATGGAATACCATGCAGTCATAAAAAAGGATGAGTTCGTGTCCTTTGTAGGGACATGGATGCAGCTGGAAACCATCATTCTCAGCAAACTGTCACAAGAACAGAAAACCAAATACCGCATGTTCTCACTCATAGGTGGAAATTGAACAATGAGATCACTTGGACACAGGAAGGGGAACATCACACACCGGGTCCTATTGTGGGGAGGGGAGAAGGGGGAGGGATAGCATTAGGAGATAAACCTAATGTAAATGATGAGTTAATGGGTGCAGCACACCAACATGGCACGTGTATACATATGTAACAAACCTGCACGTTGTGCACATGTAACCTAGAACTTAAAGTATAATAATAAAAAAGAAAAAATTAGCCAGGCACGGTGGCACATGCCTGTAATCGTAGAGAGTTGGGAATCTGAGGCACGAGGGTCACTTGAGCCCTGGAGTTTGAGGCTTGTAAGGGGCATGACCCTGTCTCAAAAAAAAAAAAAAAGAGAAAAGTTAATTTTTCAGGGAAATGAAGCTTTTATGTTGTCAAGCATTTTTCATTTTATAACAGTATTTAATTGTGAATATATGTTGTTAAATAATTCTATGAAGTATCTGACCCATTTAAGTTGAGCAGTGAATTTCTGTTTTACCTAAGTTCATTTGTGAGGTATTGGTGTTCATTTCTAACTATTTATTTTATTTTCCAGCTCACCAGCGACTGGAACCAGCAACTCTGTCAGGGATTGTAGGATTTATCCTTAGTCTTTTATGTGGAGCTCTGAATTTAATTCGAGGCTTTCATGCTATAGAAAGTCTCCTGCAGGTACTGTGCTATTTTTGCAATTTCAGGTGACTGCGCCTGTTCATTCTACTTGTTACATAACTGATTTGAATTGGATTGGGTATTAGTATAATTTACAGTGCAAGCTCAAAATCTGTGTTTTGTTTTTTTATAGCTGCTTTAGCCTCCTTTCTTCTAAAAGCACTGGTTGGCTTCTTTGATTCCATCATCACATGTTTGTTTATCATCTGCTCTTTAGGAGGCACTATAGGCACTTTGGGGACCCCAAGATGTGTGTGACATAGGCCTTGCAATCTCATAACTGAAAGTTGAACTGGTGAGGCAAGGAAGTAATTGCCAAATACACAGAGTTGGGAAGGGGGAGAGGTCAGTATAATCAGGATTGGAGAAGGAAGGTTTTGTGGAGGAGAGTTGAGCGGGCCCTGGAAAGATCTGACCAGACAGACAGCAGTGGAAGAATGAAGAGGGCACACGTGGGCTGTGTGTGTTCCACTTCTGCGTATTCCCTACTTAGTTCATCTGCTCCTTTTTCTTTTTTTGTTGGTGGCTTCTTAAAACTTGAGCTTCTTGGAAAACCACAAATTTATTCAGATATTTCTAGCTATTTCATTTTCAAGTGGAGTTCTTTTCAGAAACTATAGCTATCAGAATATACTAATTTTTTCTCTTACATTTTTTGTAAACTTTTTGAAATTTTCTTCAAGGTTAGCACATTTGAGACTGCACAGCTTTCCTTTCCTGTATTTCTATTCACTTTCTCTGAAGAACTCTTGACACTCCCACATTATAAATCAGCCCTCTTTCGTTGGTCAGCATTAAGTACAGAATACCATTTGTAAAAATCCACTCAGCATACTTTATATTCTGTTTTTAAATTGCTGTTACTTTGGGGAACCCTCAGAGGGTATCTTTCTGCATCTATTTAGCCATGTAAAGCCAACAGCAGATGATATCACAGGTTCCAGCAGCAGAGCTGTTCCTAAAGGATATGTTATGACTTCCTAATTCCTCTTCCAAACACCCTTTGCCTGCAGGTTAAAGCTCCTCTCCCCTTTTAGGCACAGGACAGCCAGCTGCCTTCCCTTGGCCTATTTCTTATCCACATGCCAGATCAGATTTATTCCGGCAGAAGGAGTTCGGTTTTCAGCTGTTTAGATTACCTAACAAAAAGAAGAAAGAAAGGCAATTTGGATATTGCTGATAGAAAAAGCTTATAAATAAGATACTCTTTTTTCTTTTTCTTTTTTCTTTTTTTTTTTTGTACCCAACATAGTAGAAATAACAGTAGTATAGGGGTGTGAAGAGTTGATGGTGAAGCAGGCTTGGGCTTGGGTAGAGAAAATATTGACCACCGCAGAGCCTCACTATCTTTGACTTATAAAACAGTATACAAGTTATGGAACCTGGGGCTTAGACTGCATTACCTTTCAGTTAAAATTCAGACAAGGCTATTGTATTTCACAAAACCAGTTTAAGGGAACAATAATTCGTTTCAGCCACTCAGATCTTATATCCCTCCTCTTCTTGGGCTGATTTCTTTTTTTCTCCTCTGATTTAAAACTTAAAAACTGAGGAAAGTGGTATAAATTACAGCTTTTTGCTTTTGAGATACTGCAACGGGCTAAAGCCTACCTTGTTTCTTAATTGTTCCTTGTCTTCCCTCTGATCAGTAATGTCTCTGGCTCATTGCAATTGATAGAGTTTTAGGTTTCGGAAGAACAATAATCTGATTAATTACCACTTAAGTGTAACTGACTGACAGCTCTGAGATTTCTCAGCCTATTATACAATTTTAAAAGACGACTTTACAGACCATGAATATAGATAGAAAATCCTCAACAAAATACTATCAAATTGTATCCAACAATGTGCAAAAATAATTAACACCACAACCAAGTAGAATTTATCCCAGGTATGCAGGGCTAGTCACTATTAGAAGCCAATTAATCCATCACATCAACAGGCTAAAGAAGAAAAATCACATGATCCTATCAGTAGGTACAGAAAAAGCATTTGACAAAATCCAAACCCCATACATCATAAAATCTTGGAGCAAACTAGGAATAGAGGGAAACATCCTCAATTTGGTAAACAGCATCTATTGAAAGAACCTACAGCTAACATCATCTTTAATGATGAGAAACTGATGCTTCCCCCTAAGACTAGGAACAGGGCAAGGATGTCCCTACTTACCACTCTGTCCAACGTCATACTGGAAGTTCCAGTTGATGCAATAAGATGAGAATAGGAAATAAAAGATATACAGATTAGGAAGGGAAAAATCAAGCTGTCTTTGTTCACAGATGACGTGACTGTATAATATTGTTGATTCTTTTTCTATGTAGAATATGCCCCAAATCAACAACAATAGCAAAAGCCTGGAATTAATAAGTAATTATAGCAAGACTGCAGGGTATGAAGTTAATAGACAAAACTCAATTGCTTTCCTATATACCTACAAAGAATTAAAATTTGGAATTAAAAATACAATACCATGTATAGTGACACCAAACAAAAAGAGACACTTCAGAATAAATCTAACAATGTATGTACAAGATCTTTATGAGGAAAATGATAACACTCTGATCAAATAAAGAAGATCTAAATAAATGGAGAGATGTTCCATGTTTATAAACAGGGAGACTCAATATTGTTTAGGTGTCGTTTCTTCCCAACTTGGTCTGTAGATTCAATACAATCCCAATCAAAATTTCAACAAGTTATTTTATGGATATTAACAGTGATTCTAAAGTTCATGTGGAAAAGCAAGCACCTGGTATATAGGGAAAAGCAGACTGTTTGCTTCTCTACTCTCACGATTCTCAATACTTCCAGAACTTCATTTTTGACACGAGATGTGTGGGAGGTTTTCTCACATCAACAAATTCCCCAGTACCAGCTAGGTGTCCCTTAATTCACATCACTTTTAACACTATGTGCCTGGAGTTAACCCAGACATCACCGGTAAAGAGTTCAGTCCCACGAGAATGCTCCCACATCAGATGCTAGTTGCAAGTTCAGGTTGTCACCAATTGGAAGTTCCCACAACCCCCTCCTTGGATTCAGTAATCTACTAGAGTGGTTCACAGAACTCAGGGAAATATGTTTACTGGTTTATTATGAAGGAAATTACAAAGAATAAAGGTGAATAGCCATAAAGAGGTACATAGGGGAAGGTCTGAAAGAGTCCTGAGCACAGGAACTTCTATCCTTATGGAGTTGGGGCTTGTCACCTTCCTAGCACATGGCACCCACCCAGAAGTTCTGTGAAAACCATCTTTTAGGGATTTTTATGGAGGGTTCTTCATGTAGGCATGATTGATTATTAATTCAATCTCTAGTTTCTCTCCCCTCCCCGGATGGTGGGGGTAGGACTTAAAGTTATTAGCTTCTAATCATGGTTTGGTCTTTGTGGTAACCAGCACCCATCTAGGATCCCACCAAGAATTACCTGATTAGAATAAAAGATGCTCTTATTACCTGGGAAACTCCAAGGGATTTAGGAGTTCTGTGTCAGATGCTGTTTTTTATATATATATGAATGAATGAATGAATGAATGAATGAATGAATGAATGAATGAATGAAGAAGGAGTCTCGTCCTGTTGCCCAGGCTGGAGGGCAATGGCACGATCTCGGCTCACTGCAGCCTCTGCCTCCCAGGTTCAAGCGATTCTCCTGCCTCAGCCTCCTGAGTAACTGGGATTACAGATGTGCAGCACCACACCCAGCTGATTTTGTATTTTTAGTAGAGATGGGGTTTCACCATGTTGGTCAGGCTGGTCTCGAACTCCTGACCTCCAGTGATCCACCCGCCTTGACCTCCCAAAGTGCTGGGATTACAGGTGTGAGCCACCTTGTCCAGCCTCACATGCTCTTATCACTCAAGAAATTACAAAGGACCCTGTGTCAACACCAGGGTCAATGACCAAATGGAACAAAACAAAAAAGATCAGATATGGAAACAAGAGTCTCCTAGCATCTTTATTTACAAGCATTTTAGGAGCTCTTTGTCAGAAATCAGGGGCAGAGGAGAGAAGAAAAATATGTGGAACTCTCTGCTTAATTTTCTGTAGACCTAAAACTGCTCTTAAAAAGTCTTTTTTAAAAATCCATCATTAAAACATAGACTTTCTCCATAATAAGAAGTTGGAGGGGCTGGGCGCGGTTGCTCACACCTATAATCCCAGCACTTTGGGAGGCTGAGGCAGGTGGATCACGAGGTCAAGAGATTTAGACCATCCTGCCCAACATGGTGAAACCCCATCTCTACTAAAAATACAAAAATTAGCTGGGTCTGGTGGCGCGCGCCTATAGTCCCAGCTGTTTGGGAGGCTGAGGCAGGAGAATTGCTTGAACATGGAAGGCAAAGTTACAGTGAGCTGAGATCACGCCACTGCACTCAGCCTGACGACAAAGTGAGACTCTGTCTCAATAAAAAAGAAAAAAAGAAGAAGAAATTGGAGGAAAACTGGAAAGGGAGGAATGTTCTCACTCTGGGCTTTGATATTCTTTAGTTAGGTGTTGCTCCACTTGGCAGTTACAGTAGAACCTGTTGTGCCCAGCCCATTCTTAGGAAGCAGTAGATTGGGCCTTCTCTTCCTGTGGAGGGACTGAGCCTTCCCCTGCACACAGGCCAGGTGAGGATATTAGAGTCCCCGCCATAATGGAGCCTGAAATCAGGAATTCATGTTTCAAGGTTACATGTACAAATTTATGCCCTCTCAGAACAATGGCCATTTTGAGAAAGCCAATGAGAGACAGCCATACCAGGTCCTCTGGCCTAGCACCCACCAGTCCCTGCCAGCTCAGCCCAAGTCTCCTCACCTAGGATAGCTTGGTGGAACAACAATATATTTTAATTTGCATAAAGAAACTCTAGAAAGATAAGAGACTAATGAACATGTTGGGAACTGGACAGATGGAAAATTGGTGGGAATGAGACTTTTGCTGGTATATATTTATATGTATCTTTTATATATTATTTTTAATTTTTGAATCATGAATATTTCACTCACATTTTAAATAATATTTATTAGCACCTGTTATGTAAGCAGGAAAAAAAAACAACTTTTGTTAACTTAATTAGTAGATTTTTAAGCAACAAACATTTCAAGCAAAGTAAAGGTAAATATGTTTGTGGGGGAGCCTGAACATTTTGCAGGGCATTGCAACTTCTTCCTGCCCCATGTTAGATTTCAGTTTCCCTAGAAACTTAAAGAGATTTTTGTTGTTGTTGTTGTTTTTTATTTAAAACAGTTCGTCACAACTATGGTGATGGAGTGTGAAAGAAGCATGGGGTATAAATTATGAATGGGGAAAAGGTTAGAGTGGTCTTTATTAGTAGGTTATTTATAATTTGGGAACTCTGTGTATAGGCTTGTATGTTTCTGATGGTGGATACAGAATCTTTTCTTTTGTCTTAGACTAAATTACTCCAACATTTCTTACTTAGCTGATTCAGGGAACAGTGAATTGGTTCATATGGGATTCTTAGCTATCTGGAAAATGAGGGCATTGGTACCTGCCTCTGTGTTCCCTTAGCATTTAAAGTCTGTTCAGCCATAACCCACCTGAAGTATTCCACGTACGCTCATTTAGTAGTTGAGGTTCCTGAGAGTGATTCTCAGAGGAGCAAGGAAACAACAGAATACAAAGTTGGGGATAATGTAGTCCACAAGTAGTTTGTCACTCATAGGTAGTTTTAAAAGATTTTCCAGCAAATTCTGATCCTCTCACCTAAATGAAAATCAGTACCTTTGCAAATCCACTTGACCAAAAGTAGAAACTCCCATTGTTCCAGTTATTGAAGACTTTATATCTGCATTGAGTACGATGTTGTGGTAAGTGACGGGTGCTTGGAAATATTTTTCCTTTCCTTTTCCCACTGTGAAGATAAATGAAGGAGCACTATGTTAGTGTTAGAATTATCTGCCTTGTAAAGATTCTGTGTCCTAAAAGATGGAATGGATGATAAGTGAACAAAAGGAGAAAATGAAATGTCAGAATGTAAATGGATACAATGATAAACTTAAGAGCTTTAAACCAGATAGGTTCAGGAGTGCAAACTAGAATAATTTTCCAAGTACATCCTTAGCCCGACTTAACCTGAAAGAAAATACATACAAAATTGGGAACCAGAGGTCTCTTTTAATTTTCCCTTATTGAAGTCTGTTTTATCATTGTTCACAACTTATATTGGATAAAAGATCCTTTTTATCTTCACTAAAGCCATTAGTCTTAAGACATACTCTTAGCCTTCTTTCTGGTTGATCATTACATTTTCATTAGGAATAATCTCAAATGTCACTCTAGATAATTTTTGGTTAGTAAAGGTAGAACTTTCTGAGGTGGTCTGCTCTGAAGACTTGAGTGTAAATCCCAGGACACAGGACTTAAAGTTTTATCTATTTTGAAGTTACCTACAGTGGTGTTACTCATATCACAGTGGTGATAGGAGAGGGGGAAGGGCAGTACCCCAGATTGAGTGGGCTTACTGCTTCTCTGATACTTGATTTAAGAGCAAAGGACTTATTTGGGAATTATAATTTTAGATCTGACTGAAAATATGTCATGTATTTCCTGAGTGTGAGTAATATATAGACATTAAAGCTTACTTTTTTAAAACCATGAATTCTAAACACTCCTTTCGAATGCTAGAAATGGCTGCTACATTTATCTCTAGTATCTTGAGGCTCATTTAAATTTGAGGACCCACATGAATCAGCATTCTTATATATTATTAATGGTGTTTGAAGATTCAGCACAAGTTTGTTTCTTCCAGATTATTAACTGCCTCATAGGGCGATAGCAAGGGATTTATTCAAATATGTAGCACTGAAGTTCTTCTTAGTATCTAAGTTTAGACTGGGGAGGCTTAGGATGGGTATAGTTTTTTTAAGTTCATAAGTTTATTTTGGTGTCCACAGTAATATATAGAGTATTTTCACTTCCTAACTTTGCTGAGTTTAGAGATGGTAATAAGTTTCTTGTGAATTGATACCTTATGAAGGCATAAACTTGGCTTATATTACATGTATTTCTTTAAGGATCAACCTTGAAATGATTACATTAATTAGGCTAATACCAAACTGAAAGTAATTTGCATATGGCACATTAGAAAACAAATGGAATCTTCTGATATCTCAGTAGAAATTCTGGCCTGGAAGTTAAAATACCTGGGTCCCATCTGCCAGTAACTAACTTTGTGACCCTACATGGGTTATTTTACCTTCTTGTATCTCATCTTGCAATTCTGCAAAATGAAGGTTTTAGACTACATAAGCCCAGGGACCATTTCTTAGGTCTTAGGACAGACAGTCTAAGATTTCTCTGATTCTAAAATTGTTTGTAAAAGCTTCTACAAAGCAGAAGTCATCAACTTGCTTTTATTTCTTATCTTCTTTCCTATAGACTTGTTAATACCTTTTAAAGAAATTATGTCCGTGCTGGCCAGGCACGGTGGCTCACGCTTGTAATCCCAGCACTTTGGGAGGCCGAGGCAGGTGGATCGCGAGGTCAGGAGTTCGAGACCAGCCTGGCCAAGAGACCAGCCTGGCCAATATGGTGAAACCCCATCTCTACTAAAAATATAAAAATTAACTGGGCACGGTGGCAGGGGCCTGTAATCCCAGTTATTTGGGAGGCTGAGCCAGGAGAATTGCTTGAACCCGGGAGGCGGAGGTTGTAGTGAGCTGAAGATCATGCCATTGCACTCCAGCCTGGGCGACAGAGCAAGACTCCATCTCAAAACAAAAGAAATTATGTCCCTGCTAATACTTAACAGAACTTTTTCATTTATTTAGTGACATATCTATGCTAAGATGTGGTGTCTACTTTCATTCAAAAGAAATAAAAGTATTTTTTCTGATTATATGCTAATTCATTGTTAAAGAATTAGGGGATCATACAAGACAGTGCCGTGAAATAGAAGATAATAAAGATTAAATAACATTAAAAAATGGAGAAAGAAAATAAAAAAGTTATAAATAAATAAATAAATAAAAATAACATAAAAAAGAATTGGGTGAAATGTATAAAGAATAAAATAAAAATTATCCCCAAATTTTCATATAGGCACATATATCCATTATGTCCTTTTTTTCACTTAATATTAAAAAGTAAATGTTCCCTAATTATTATAAACATTTTAATAGTATCCTCCTAATACATTGTGTGGCTACTATATGAGGCTTTTGTTTACCTTCATCCTCATCTTTTTTTTTCTTAAAGAGACAGGGTCTCGCTATGTTGGCCAGGTTGGTCTTAAACTCCTGGCCTCAAACAGTTCTCCCATCTTGGCCTCCCAAAGTGCTAAGATTATAGCATGAGCCACTGCCCCTGGCCCCATCCTCATCTTTAAAAGAAAATTTACTTTATTTCTTTTCAAAGCAATACATTGGTACTCTAGTATCCCCTAAAGGTGAATAGTGACATTCATAAAGATTTGTATTGGAACTCCTTACCTCTGCCCTCTTCTTCCCCTCCTCTGCCTTTCTCCCTGTCTCTGTTTCCCCAGCACTGACAACTCCCACTTTTGTCCCTGCTGCTGTCCTCTGCCCACCTTCCAACCTCTGGCTATTCCTTCACCTACATTTCATCTGCGCTTCCCTACTGGCTCGTTTCCCTCAGCCCTGCTGTTCTTTAAAAAAACAAAAAAATAACAAAACCAAAAAAGCCTCTTTACATATGCTCTCTTCTAATTTTTTGAGAGAGTAGAATATGTTTGTTGTCTTGTTCCTTTGCCCTCTATTTCTTAGTCTACTATGATGTCTTTTCTACTCCTGTAATTCTCTTAGATATCCACCATTAAGCTCACCAGTGTCCTTTCAGTTGCCAAATACAGCAACTACTCTTTAGAGTCGAGTCTTATGTACCCTCTCTGCCTCATCTGTCATTATGTTCTTCCTTTTAAACATTTCCTTGTTTAATTTCAAAAAATAAATTTTATTTCTGGAAACAGACACAAATCACTGTTAATAGTTTATTTACATTTTTCTTCTTGACAAATCTCTTATCCGTTCATTTTTGTGAAACCGTTTTCTCCCATTTTGTTTTGTTTTGTTTCCTTGTTTCTCTTCCTATTCCTCAGTTTATTTGATAGACTTTCTTCCTCCACCTGTCCTTTATATAGTGGCAGTATTCTGTCCTTGGCTTTGTATTCTTCCAACTCCATGCCTTCTTCTTGGTTACTTTCATAATGGCCTTTTTGAAAAAATACACATATATATACATAAATACACACACACGCAGTAAAATATGCGCTTGAAAAATTTCAAAGCCTATAAGAGTTGATATTTTTACAGAAAAGTAATTCTCTCCCAATTTTCTTCCTCAGAGTCATCCTTCTAGGGAGATTATGTGCATATGCTAGTATATAGGTATTTATATATTTACTTATGCAATTATTCTTTAAAAAATTTTTATAGAAATGATAACATACTCAATACTAATTTGCATCTTTTTAAGTCTAAAAATATGTAGGAGATTATTTCACATCAGTATACAGAGACCTATTCTTTTTAGTGGCTGCATGACTGTATATTAAATATTTGTGTTTTCCTTTCCCTGTACCACATAACATCTTATTTTGAAATAATTCAAACTTACAGAAAAGTTTAAAGAATAGTAGAATTAACATCCACCCCATATACCTACCTACCATTTTCCTTCTTTCTTTCTTTTTTTTTTTTCACTGAGTCATTTGAAAGTTAACATTGTAGGTATCATCTCAGTTTATTCCAAAATTGAATTCAATATGTATATCTTAAGGGCTAAGATACTCTTTTACGTAATCATAATCCTCTTAATCACACCAAAGAAATTTAACATTGGTATAGTATTACCTAATAGAAAATCTGTATTCAAATTTCCACAGTTGCCCCCAGAATGTTCTATATAGTGTTTTGTTCCTCTTTCTAATCTAGGAGCTAATCAAGAATTGAGATTTTTACTTGGTTGTCATAGGCCTTTCGTTTAACTAACTACTATTAAAATAGAAGACTGCCAAGTTAGATCTCTGGATCAAACTCTTTCCTGAAGCAGACTGAAATATCTGCTAAATATAATTATTTGGATGTCCCACAAGCAACTCCAGAATAGCATGTCCACAGTGAGCTCAATATTTTCTGCTCTTGAGTTACTTTTCTTCCTATACATCCAACTTAGTGCATGGTATCATTCAAGCGTTGCCTAAACCAGAAGTCTCTGAGTTATCTTAATCTCCTCCCTCTTTGACACAGTACATGTTAATTCCTTTGCCTTTGATTCCCTTTCTACCTTGTCTACCCTGGTTCAGCCTTTAAGACCAGCCTTTAAGACCCAGACTTTAAGCTTCACTCCCTTTAGGAAGCCTTCCCTGGCCTTTCTTTTTTCTCTATGCAGAATTAGATGTGTCTCCATTGGGCTCCCTTAGTATCCTCTACACGCACCTGTGCCATCAGTTATTACTTTGGGTGGTAATTACTGATTTACGTATCTGCCTTCTTAATTAGAGTGACCTCCTTATGTTGATGTGGACTTAACTCTCTTCTTTTTCTTTTTTTTTTTTTTTTTGAGACAGAGTCTCGCTCTTGTCACCCAGGCTGGAGTGCAGTGGCACAACCTTGGCTCACTGCAAGCTCCATCTCCCGGGTTCACGTCATTCTCCTGCCTCAGCCTCCTGAGTAGCTGGGACTACAGGCACCCGCCACCATGCCCAGCTAATTTTTTTGTATTTTTAGTAGAGATGGGGTTTCACCGTGTTAGCCAGGATGGTCTCCATCTCCTGACCTCGTGATCCGCCTGCCTCAGCCTCCCAAAGTGCTGGAATTACAGGCATGAGCCACTGTGCTGGCCGGACTTAACTCTTTTCTGTACTAGGGATAGTAACAAAGTACCTGGCTTGTAAATGCTTAATAAATATTTATTATATGGAAGAATAGGCTAATAAGCAGTCTTCTCTTTATCAATTAAAGATTTTTCAAATGACGCAGACAGTAACCCCAGGGAGAGAGGAGTCAGTGAATGTTTCTGAGTATTTACTATGTACCAGTTACTTTTCTTTGTATTTTGTATTTGCAAATGTTATTTCACTTAATCTCTACAACTTTTAGCTTTCGAAAGAAGAAATTAAAGTTAAGTAACTGCCCCAGATTGTAAGTAAAGATTCGAACCCAAGTCTGACTGACTGTAAAAATATGCTTCTAAGTGTTTTAAAGGCATTTAAGGCTAGACGCGGTGGCTCACGCCTGTAATCCCAACATTTTCGGGGGCCAAGGCAGGCAGATCACTTGAGGTCAGGAGTTCAAGACCAGCCTGGTCAACATGGTGAAACCCCGCACTCTACTAAAAAATACAAAAATTGGCCAGGCATGGTGGCGGATGCCTGTAATCCCAGATACTTGGGAGGCTGAAGCAGGAGAATTGCGTGAACATGGGAAGCAGAGGTTGCAGTGAGCCGCGATCGTGCCACTGCACTCCAGCCTGGGTGATAGAACGAGACTCTGTCTCAAAATAAACAAAGGCTGGGCGTGGTGGCTGACGCCTGTAATCTCAGCACTTTGGGAGGCCGAGGCGGGCAGATCACAAGGTCAGGAGATCGAGACCATCCTGGCTAACACAGTGAAACCCCATCTCTACTAAAAATACAAAAAAAGCTTAGCCAAGCATGGTGGCACGACCCTGTAGTCCCAACTACTTGGGAGTCTGAGGCAGGAGAATCACTTGAACCTGGGAGGCGGAGGTTGCAGTGAGCCAAGATCGCACCACTGCACTCCAGCCTGGGTGACAGAGCAACACTCCATTTCATAAATTTAAAAAACAAAAAAAAAAGGAAAAGAGAAAGAGAAAAAGGGTGATTAAGAGAGTTAGAAAGTCGAAATTTAGAGAAAAAATACAGTATGCAATTGTAGGACGAGTAAATTATAGTATATCCCCACAATTAAAGGTTATATAATCATTACAAATTGTGTGGCTGAGGAATATTTACTGTCTTGGGAAAGTGTTTATGATGTAATGTGAAGTACTAAAAAGTAGTATACGAAAGTATCAATCTATTTTTTAAAAGTGTATCTACATACACAGAAAAGACTGGAAGGAAATACATGAAAAGGTTAGAAGTAATTTTCCCAGAGTTGTAGCATTTATAGGTTATATTAATTTCTTTTTTGTATAGGCTGTATTTTCCAGATTCTTTACAATGAACATGAACTTTTATAATCAGAAAAAAGGTCATTTAAAAACTAAAGGACTAAAGAAAAAATAATCAAGCAGAACTTATTTAAGGTTTTAGAATTATTACACTGGAAAGGTTTCATGTTGACCTTCCTTGTCTCTGGGGTGCAGTAGGCCTGAGCATCCCAGACAGATGAGTGGTTCCTATTTTAAGATCTTCTCACTAGGATAAGCCAGCTCTCCTCTGCCTTACAGTCTGTTCTGTTGCCCAATAACCAGAGCAAAAGGAATTTTCCCTTTATACTATTTTATGAAGAAATGATAATGAGATACTCTTCTGTGTCTTGTAGAAATTTTCATTGTATAAAGAGATTCTTTTTCTCTCTAATATAAGAAAAGGGCCAAATTAATGCTCCTGCCTGGAAGAGAAAAAAAATGTAATGCTCCTGTCCGGACTTTATGTTTTACTGTATAAAAACATTGAAAGAAGTTGATAATATAGATATTTAAGAAGAACCAGAAAGGAATATGAAAGCATGAGTTGTTACCTGTCTCCATTAGTTTTCTTTGCAGAGACATTCTATGCATGAGGTATCTGTTTTTCCTCTGGGTGACTGTTTTTCTAGCATAGCATGCAAGACTGATTAGTCTTAATTTTTCTCTTTGGGATTTAGCACACTCTAGTGGATAGTAGCTTTTCAGTTTTCACAGTTTTTTAGAAAATCGTATCAAATTACTTTATTGGACAATTCGGTGATATACTTACTAGTAGTAAAGTTTGTCAGTATTTGAGTCAAGTAATGACCCTAGTGAGCCAGAGTAACTTTGTCAGCCACTGGGGCGTTGTACATTTGTACGTGATTTTTTTAGTAGTAGGATGAGAGGCTTTTAACAGTATGTCAGAACTTTTCCCCAGTGGTTTTCCTCTTTTGAGTGGAATGAAATTGATGGGGGTGGCCAAAATGTAGAGGAACACTTGTACCTCTACCTCACACTCTTTAGGCCTTAGAATGTGCTTTATGTTTTCATTTTAGGACTCTTGAGAATTTTTATATACCAGTGTGTGACAATTTTGTGTGTAAACATTGTTATAGCCTATCTTGATGGATTGTTTCTGGAAATGGGCTCCCACCAGAAACAAAAATAATCTTTTATTTTGCTTTTGCAGAGTGATGGTGATGATTTTAATTACATCATTGCATTTTTCCTTGGAACAGCAGCCTGCCTTTACCAGGTAGGTTTTCTTCCATTTTAAAGAAACACTTTCCATTATTGTTTATTTCAGGTATCAATTCTAACAATTGATTGTGCATTTTAAATAAATTATTAAAACTCTGAGTTCTTTGCTTCTCTTTTAATTTGAGCCTCTTTTAACTTTGTGACCTACATCTCCATTTTGAGTGGACATAGATCCCAGTGAACCTGATGTTAACCTTTTTCCTGTGCTGAGGCTTCAGTGGTGGTATGTCATCTGCCTGTGGTAGTAAAGACCACTCCTAGGCTGGGTGTGGTGACTCATGCCTGTAATCCCAGTACTTTGGGAGGCCGAGCTGGGCAGATCACTTGAGGTCAGGAGTTCAAGGCCAGCTGGCCAATACAGTAAAACCTTGCCTCTACTAAAAATACAAAAATTAGCCAGGCGTGGTGATGCATGCCTGTAGTCCCAGCTACTTGGGAGGCTGAGACAGGAGAATTGCTTGAACCCAGGAGGCGGAGGTTGCAGTGAGCCAAGATCACGCCACTGCACTCCAGTCTGGGCAACAGAGCAAGGCTACATCTCAAAAAAAAAAAAAAAAAGACTACCAGATTTTCTGGTGTTTGATCATTCAGCTTCCAGGTTCTGCTTATACTCTAGGCTGAGGATTTTGTATTTGGGGGGAAGTTTTTGAATAGAGAGTGGCACAGCAAAAGCATGATTTTCTGATTCAATTTAGCAGTAATGAATAGAATGGACTATAAGAGCAGAGAGACTGGAAGCAAGGAAATGGTTTGAAATTATTACTACAGGTAGAAAGTAATGCAAGCTAACATATCGTAATGGCAGTGAGGATAGAAAAAAATAGACATTGAGAAGGAAGACTCACTGGGACTTGAAGACTATGAAACTTAAGGAGGGAAGAGATTTTGCACCTGGGTGACATGGAGACTGATAGTCACGTTTCCAAGGCCAGAGGAGGCACACATTTGTAGGAAAGGAAGTTACCGGTTACCCAAATGCAAGAATGTCTTTGTTAAAACATGTTACAGCAAGCAAGGCATTTTGACCTAACTTTTTTTTATAAGTGACACATTTTTGTAGCTTGAATTAAAAAAAAATTAATATTAAGAGTCAGAACTGCAAATATAAGACTACCTAAAGTTCAGTGGACGTCTTTGGGGACATATTTTGAATATATGTATTTGACTTTTACATAAAGACATTAGACATTTTAGTTCCAGTGGCCCCATTTTTTAAAACTGCTTGATTTTTTTTTTAAAACAGAGTCTGGAGTGCAGTGGCGCAATCTCAGCTCACTGCAAGCTCCGCCTCCGGGGTTCACACCATTCTCCTGCCTCACCTTCCCGAGTAGCCAGGACTACAGGCACCTGCCACCATACCCAGCTAGTTTTTTTGATTTTTAGTAGAGATGGGATTTCACCATGTTAGCCAGGATGGTCTCAATATCCTGACCTCATGATCCGCCCTCCTTGGCCTCCCAAAGTGCTAGGATTACAGGCATGAGCCACCGCGCCCAGCCAAAAAAATTGCTTGATTTTCTTAACCATTTATATTATCTTCAGAAATTTTCTGTCAAATCTGACATTTAATAATGATGAATGACATTTCATGCAGGAAATGTGAAAACTTACATTTGTTAATGTCACATAGTCTTTAATTTTATGAAATATTCTTATATATATTTTTTTCTTTTCTTTTTTTTTTCTGAGACAGAGTCTTGCTTTGTCACCCAGGCTGGAGTGCAGTGGTGCAATCTCGGCTCACTGCAAGCTCTGCCTCCCGGGTTCAGGCCATTCTCCTGCCTCAGCCTCCCAAGTAGCTGGGACTACAGGCACCCGTCACCACGCCCAGCTATTTTTTTTTTTTTTTTTTTTTTTGTATTTTTAGTAGAGACGGGGTTTCACCGTGTTAGCCAGGATGGTCTCAATCTCCTGACCTCGAGATCCACCCGCCTCGGCCTCCCAAAGTACTGGGATTACAGGCGTGAGCCACCGTGCCTGGCCTCTTGTATTTTCTATTTTAATTTCTATCGTGTCACAAAAGGGATAATATCTCTTTTCTTTTCTTTTTTTTTTTTTTTTTTTTTGAGACAGAGTCTTGCTGTGTCGCCCAGGCTGGAGTGCAGTGGGGCAATCTTGGCTCACTGCAAGCTCCGCCTCCCGGGTTCACACCATTTTCCTGCCTTAGCCTCGTGAGTAGCTGGGACTACAGACGCCTGCCACCACGCCCGGCTAATTTTTTATATTTTTAGTAGAGATGGAGTTTCACCATATTAGCCAGGATGGTCTCGGTCTCCTGACCTCATGATTTGCCCGCCTCCGCCTCCCAAAAAGTGCTGGGATTACAGGCGTGAGCCACTGCTCCCGGCTAATATCTCATTTTTTAAAGTGATAAAACTGAGGCAGTTTCAGTACTGTTCTGAGATCACATAGTCAGAAAGCAGTAGAGTCAGGACTTAACTCTGGGTCTCTGATTTTGAGTATTGTGTTCTGTCTACTATATCATGCTGTCTCTAGGCAAAATTCCTAATTCGCGTAATTTTTATAATGTAATAAACTCAGTTTTATAACTGTACACATGATCTCATTTGATTTTTATCTAAAACTGTGAGGTATTAGCTTTAATATAATTTTATGAATAATCATTCTTGTAAAATATAAGTTTTGGTTGCTTTAAGTAATTGTAAATGCTTAGTAATAATGGCAGAATGTATTGAGCTCTTATTTTGTGTTAAGCCTTTTATATTCATTGTACCATTAAATCCTCACAAAAAGGAGGATATACCATTATATCCTCCTCACTGAGGTATAGACAGTTCTTATAGCTTATTAGTGACTTGAACCCAGATCTCTGTGACTTCAGAGCACTTGACTACCAGGCTGTAGATAGGTACACCTCTGTTATATTTGCCAGAACAGCCTCAGGTAGTTTTGAGAGTTGCCTCATGGTAGAGTGTGTCACTCAGGTGTTCTTTTACTTGAGAGAATTAAATAAATTCATGTTTTAAAAAAGAGAAGAAGAAAACTAATTTCCTTCACATTGAAAGGTATGAAACTTCCTGCTTTCTAAATATGATGAGCAGGGTGATAATAATGCTGTTTTTCCCCCCACAGTAAAACTTAAGTAATTATGTTTTACCATATAACATGCTCTGTCTCCAGCTGTCAGGATATTTTTAAATCCTCTTTAGATCAGATCTGAAAAGCCATTACTACATTGTTTGTCACCTTTTTCATCAGGATGCAGGTGCTTATGGAAGCCCAAAGCTCAGCCTGATAGGATTAATCTTGATATGGAACATTTCAGATAGAGCAAAGGATCAGTGAAGAAACTAGAGACTATTCCTGTTCCTTCAGTGTTTTACTTTGAAAACTTGAAACTTACCGAAAAGTTGAAAAACCAGTATACTTAGAGTCATCAATTGTTAACATCTTGCAACACCTTCTTTATCTCACTCCCTCTTTATATGTGTGTGCGCATGGCGTGTATAAACAGACCATCCCCGACTTGGAACTTTTTAAACTTTATAATGATGCAAAAGTGATACGCATTCAGTAGAAGCTATGTTTCAGGTACTCACATGACCATACTGGTTTTCAGCACACTATTCAATAAATTATAGGAGACAATGAACATATTTTAATAAAACAGGCTTTGTATTAGATGATTTTGCCCAACTGTAGGCCAAAGTTTTGAGCGTGTTTAAGGTAAGCTAGGCTAAGCTATGATGTTTGGTAGGTTAATTGTATTAAATACATTTTTAACTTAGGATATTTTCAACTTATAATGACTATATCAGGATGTGACCCTATCATAAGCCAAGGAGCTTCTGTTGTTATTTATAAAGTAAGTTTCAGACATATATGTATGGATAAAGTTTTTCTAATTAAACTTTTTATTTTGGGATAATTGCAGATTTACATGGCGTTGCAAGAGAGATCTTATGTACTCTTTACCTGGTTTCCCCCAATGTTATCATCTTGCAAAACTATGTAAAACAGTATCACAGCCAGAGTATTGATACTGATATAGTCAAGATACAGAACATTCCTCTCCCCACAGGGATCCCTCATGGAAGCCATATCCACTTCCTTAATCTAACCCCTCCTTAATCTCTGGCAATTACTAACAAGTTCTACATTTCTAGAATTTTCTCATTTTAAGGACGTTATATAAATGAAATTATATAGTATATAACTGGCATAGTTCAGAATGCTATAAGAAAATACCATAGATTGGGTGGCTTAAACAATAGACGTTTCTTTCTCATGGTTCTGGAATCTGGGAAGTCCAAGTTCCAGATACTGGCAGATCACGTTCTTGCTGAGGGCCCTTTTCCTGGCTTGCAGAAGGCTGCCTTCTTAGTATATCCTCACACAGAGAAAGTGCTGAAATCTCTTCCTCCTCTTACATGGTCATTGATTCCATTATGGGGGCTCCGCCCTCATGACTTTGTCTAAACCTAATTACCTCCCAAAGGCCCCAGCTCCTAATACCATCACATTAGGGAGTAAGGGCTTCAACATTTGAATTTAGAGAGGACACAAACATTTAGTCCATAACAGTAACCTTTTGTGGTATGCATTTTGTTGTTGTTGTTGTTTGTTTGTTTATTTGTTTGGGGGACGGAGTCTTGCTCTGTCACCCAAGCTGGAGTGCAGTGGCCAAATCTTGGCTCACTACAACCTCCGCCTCCTGGGTTCAAGCAGTTCTCCTGCCTCAGCATCCTGAGTAGTTGGGATTACAGGCATGTGCCACCATGCTTGGCTAATTTTTGTATTTTTAGTAGCGATGGGGTTTCACCATGTTGGTCAGGCTGGTCTTGAACTTCTGACCTCGTGATCCGCCCACCTCAACCTCCCAAAGTGCTGGGATTACAGACATGAGCCAGATAGGCATTTTTTTCACTCAGCATAATTCTCTGGAGATTGAGCCAAGTTGTTGCATAATCAATTATTTGTTGCTTTTTATTGCTGAGTAGTATTCCATGATATGTATCAATGATTTGTTCCTTTTTTTTTTTTAAAGACAGGGTCTTGCTCTGTCACCTAGGCTAGAGTGCAGTAGTGCAATCATAGCCTCACTGCAGCTTTGAACTGGGCTCAAACTCCTGAGTAGATAGGACTATAGGTGTGTGCCACCACACCCAGCTAATTGTCTAATTTATTTTTGTAGAGATGGGGTCTTGCTATGTTGCCCAGGCTGGTCTTGGACTCCTGGCCTTAAACAATCCTCCCACCTTGGCCCCTACAAAGCTCTAGGGTTACAGGTGTGAGCCACAACATCCAGCTTCATTTACTTATTGAAGGATATCTGAGTTGTTTTAAAATATTGGCTATTATAAAACTGCTATAAACATTTATGTGGAGGTTTTTGTGCGGACATAAGTCTTCACTTCTTTGGGATAAATGCCTAGGAGTACAATTGCCAGGTTATGTGGTAGTTTTATTAAGAAACTGAAAAACTGTTTTCCAGAGTAGCTGTACCATTTTACATTCCCTCCAGCAATGTGTGAGTGATCTAGTTTCTCTGCATCCTCACCAACATTTGGTATTGTCACTATTTTTTATTTTAGCCACTCTTGTGTGGTGATAGCTCATTGTGGTTTTAACTTGCATTGTTTAACATCATTAGCTAATGATGCTAAACATTATTTCATGTGTTTTTCATTTGTATATTATCTTCAGTGAAATGTCTACATATTTTTATTATTTATTTATTTATTTATTTTTTTTAAGACAGAGTCTCGCTCTGTCACCCAGGCTGAAGTGCAATGGCATGCTCTCGGCTCACTGCAACCTGTGCCTCCCGGGTTTAAGCGATTCTTCTGCCTTAGCCTCCTGAGTAGCTAGGATTACAGGCATCCGCCATCATGCCCAGCTAATTTTTTGTTTTCTGTTTTTTGTTTTTTGTTTTGTAGAGATGGGGTTTCACCATGTTGACCAGGCTGGTCTTGAACTCCTAACCTCAGGTGATCCACCCACCTGGGCCTCCCAAAGTGCTAGGATTATAGGGGTGACCCACCGTGCCCGGCCTTGCTTATTTTCTAATTGGATTCTTTGTTTTTTCACTGTTTTTCTTAGAGTTTTTCATACAATTGACCCTTTATATTTGTCGGTTCTACATTCGTGGATTAAACCAACCATGAATTGAAAGTACTTGGAAAAATATTGCATCCATACTAAACATGTACAGACTTTTACTTTTTGTCATTCCCTAAAGAATATAGTATAATAGCATTTACATTGTATTAGGTATTATAAGTAATCTAGAGATTTAAAGTATACAATAGGATGTGGATAAGAGTTAAATGCAAATATTGTGCCATTTTATGTCAGAGACTTGAACATCCACAAATGTTGTTATCTGAGGGAGGTCCTGAAACCTATGGATACTGAGGGACAGCTATATATTCTAGATATTAATCCTTTGTCAGAAAGGAAGTGTGCAGATATCCTTTCCCAGTCTATGTTTAAAAAAAAATAGTTTCAGATCAGTCTGTATCTTGTCTTTTCATCCTCTTAACAGGGTTCTTCACAGAACAAAAGTTTTTAATTTTGATAAAGTTCAGTTGATCAATTTTTCCTTTTATTGGTCATGCTTGCGGTGGTCAAGTCTAAGAGCTCTTTGCCTAACCTAAGTTTCTCTACTATGTTTTTTCTAGACCTTTTATTACAGTTTTATATTTTACATTTGTGATCCATTTTGAGTTAATTTTTGTATGAGATGTGAGACTTAGATAGCTTAAATCAAGGTTCCTTTGTCTATATTGTTCCAGCACCATCTATGGCAAAGGCATTTTTTTTTTTCCTCTATTAAATTGCTTTTACATCTTCGTAAAAAATCAGCTGGACATACTTGTGTGAGATTATTTCCGGGTTCTGTATTTTGTTGCATTGATTTTTTTGTCTATCCTTCCACCAGTACGACAACATAGTGTTGATTACTGTAGCAGTATAAGTCATAAATTTTCTTAGTAGTTATAGAACTATTCAAATTATGTTTCATGTTGAGTGAATTTATGGTAGTTTGTGTTTTTTGAGGAAATGGTCCATGTTATCTAAGTTATCAAACTTATATGTTTACAGTTGGTTGTAGTATTCTCTTATTGGCCTTTTGATGTCTGCAGGGTCTGTAGTGATATCCTCTGTTTCATTCCTGATAATGGTAATTTGCATGTTCTGTCTTTTTCTTTGTCAGTCTTACTTGTTAATTTTATTGATCTTTTCAAGAGCCAGATCTTTGTTTCTTTGTTTTTTCCTGCTGTTTTTCTGGTTTCAATTTTACTGATTTCTGCTTTTATCTTTACTATTTTCTTCCATATGCCTGCTTTGCATTTATTTTGTTCTTTTTCTAGGTTCTTGAAGTAGGCGCTTACATGATTGGTTTGAGAATTTTCTTTTTTATAATGTATGCACTAACTCCTAAAGATTTCCATCTTAGCACTTCTTTAGCTGTATTCCATAAATTTGGTATGTTTTATTTTCATTTTCTCTTAATAATTTTTAAAATTTCCTTAAGACTTCCTCTTTGACCTGTGGATTATTTAGAATTGCATCGTTTCGCTTCTAAATGTTTGAAGATTTTCTTGTTATCTTACCATTACTGATTTCTAGTTTGATTCCATTGTGATCAGAGAACACACATTGTGTGATTTCACTTCTTTTAAATTTGCTGAGGTTTCTTTTATGGCCCCGAAGTATGGTCTGTCTTGTTATATGTTCCATAGCCACTGCAACAGAATGTGTATTCTGCTGTTATTGGGTGAGTGTGTTCTGTAAATGTTTAGATCGTGTTGCTTGGTATTGTCAAGTTCTATATTCTTGCTGATTTTCTGTCTAGTGTTATACCAGTTGGCCAGAAAAGAGTATTGGATTATAGATTTTTCCATTTTGTATTTCAGTTATATTGCTTCATGTATTTTGTAGCTATGTTGTTTAGTTTGTACACATTTAGGATTGCTGTGTCTTCTTGGTGGATGGGCCCATTTATCACTATATATGTTCCTCTCTGTTCCCGTTTATTTTCTTTGCTTTGAAATATTTTGATATTTATCTGGTATCAATATAGACACTTTTGCTTTCTTTTGATTACTGTTTATATGATATATCCTTTTCCATCCTTTACTTTTAACTTTCCTATGTTATTTAAAGAGTTTCTGACAGACAGCATAGAGTTGATTCATGTTTTTTAATCCACCCTGCCAATCTCTGTCTTTTCATTGCTGTACTTAAGTCATTTATAGTTAATGTAATTATGGATATGTTAGGGCTTATTTTTTGTTTTGTTTTTTTCATTTTTCTTTTTTTTTTATTTATTTTCCTGTGAGTTACTGTAACATTTTAAAAGAATTCCATTTCAGTTTATCTGTGGTATTTTTTAGCATATCTATTTGTGTAGCTTTTTAAATGATTGCCGTAGGCATCACGTAATACATACTTAACTCTTTATGGTCTTCTGGTGTCGACATTTTACTAGTTCAAGACACCTTATCTCCCTAGATGTGTTTTTGCTCTCCCCTATTTATAATTGGCTCAGTTATTTCCTCCACATATATTTAGAACCACATCAGCCAGTGTTATAATGATTTTTGTTTTAACCATCAAACATAATTTGGAAAACTCAAGAGGAAAATGAAAGCCTATTGTATTTACCCATATTTTTACATACCATGTCCTTTTTTCTTTCCCCACATTTCAAGATTCCATCTTATTGTTTTCTTTCTATTTAGAGAGCTTCCTCTAACCATTCTTTTATGGTAGATCTGCTAGCAACAAATTATCTTAATCTTTCATCTGATAAATGTTTTTATTTTCCTTTTATTCCTAAAGGATATTTTTGTTGAATACAGAATTCTGAATTTGGCAGCATTTTTTTCTTTCAGCCCTTGAGAAATGTTCTACTTTTTTTCTGGCCTCTGTGGTTTCTGATGAGAATCCCACTGTCTTGTTACTGATGAGAAATGAATTATCTTATTACTGTCAAGTGAAGATGGATGTCCAGAGTCCCACGTGTTCTCCACTGATACCACAGTAAGAGGGTAGAGGAGGGATTCATTGCCATCTAGTGAGAACGAAAGTCCTGGCTTCTACCTGCCGTCTCTGAAGCCACGCTGAAGGGTTAGAACATCTGCTTACAATGTTCTAGGCTCTCAACATTTGATGGTGTGGGTATGGGTGGGTCACAGGTTTTTTTGTGTGATGTTTGGCTAGAGTATAATAGTTACTGTTTAAAAGTTTTCTGTCTTGCTAAGGTGCCGCTTTCCTGGTCTTTTACCAGAGAGAGCAAGATCTTACTGAGTTACTGAGGGGTTTTTTTTGTTGTTGGTTGGTTGGTTTGATATGCATGCATTGGCTTTTCTAGTTGCCGGCTTCTTCAGCTCCAAGTCTGGGATATATGAAGCAAAAAAGAAAACTCAGAGAACCTACCACTGTGTCATTCTTGGATCTCAAGATCCTTTATTTGTCTGCTTTTCCTCCACAGTTCAGTCTTCTTATGCTTGTTTTACATATAATGTCCAGTGTTTTTATTTATACTTAGTGGGAGAAATAGGGAAAAGTGTGTCTGCTCCATCTTCCCAGAAACAGAAGTCCCTGAGCAGTTGTTTTTAAAGTAAGATACAGACATGATATTTTTTACCTTAAAATACTTCATGATGTATCTTCTGAGAACACAGACATCTTTCTACATAGCCAGGACTTCATATCACGTCTAAAAATTTAACATTGATACAATGTTATCTAATACAGGATTCCTATTCAGATTATTTCAGTTGTCTCCAAAATGTTTTCTGTGGTTATATTTCCCTGATCCAGGATTATGCATTTCATTTGATTGTTGTGTAGTTTTTGGTCTGTGATACAGTCTCCCAGCCTTTTTGTTGTTGTTCTGTTTTATTTTGGTTTTGTCTTTCATAACACTGACTTTTTTAAGGGTTCAGGCAAGTACCATATAGAATGACCCACAATCTGGATTAGTCTCTGTTCCTCGTGATTAGATTAAGGTGACATATTCTGGCAACAGTGCTGTATGGGTTGAATATCTCTTGTTGCTTCAGTCAGGAAACGTGATAAGTTTAATCATTTGGTTAAGATGGGTCTACCAGATCCCCATTGCAAAGATATCTTTTTCTTCTTTGTAATAAGTATTATGTGGGGTAGAGACCCATTATTTTAAAAAGTCCTGGAAAACCATGAATTTTTATATATATATATATTTAATTACTGGAAAAGCTAGCTCATTTTTACAGTAGCATTCCAAGCAATAAGTATAGATAAAAACTGGAAATATAAAATTACCATTAAGCAAACACCACAGTAATCATTGTTGCAGGCAAGAATCATTAATGGATACTAAAATTAATGGGCAAAAGTATGATGAGATAAGATATTCACATAATCTCAATTCCCTGCCCCAAAGACAATAATTGCAAAGGGAATAGATACCACCTTATTAAGTGATCTAATTTAACATGTAGTAACATGTATTGCATATCACCTCTGTGGTATTCTTGCCAAAATTGTATAACCTCATTTCAATCTTGACAAAACATCAGACACACCCAAGTTGAGGGACATTCCTACAACATAACTGATTACTAATCTTCAGGACTGTCAAGGAGATGAAATTTTTTTTTGTTTAAAAAAGATGGAGGAGCTGTTACAGATTGGAATAGACATGACAACTAATGCAATACAGAATCCCAGATTAGATTCTGGACCAGAAATCTAGTGGGACAGTTGGCAAAATCTGAATAAAGTCTGTAGATTAGCTAAGAGTACTGAATCAATGTTCATTTCCTGGTTTGATGAGGATACTGTGATTGCATGATGATTACATGATTACATGATGATTATACTATGATTAAATAAGAGGATAACTGGGAACAGGGTGAAGAGTATACAGGAACTATTTTTGCATCTATAAGTCTAAAATTATTTCAAAAGAAAAAGCTATTTTTTTCTATTTCTTCAATCTTATATGATGAAAATCACTGATAAATACTTCCAATTCATTTTGCTTGGATAGCAGTCTTCTTCTTAAGTAAACAGTCCAAATTTATATAAGAACTAAACATATTTAACAGAACATTTCCACATTCTTTCTGCATTATAACAGACACTGGAATGTCCTTCCCATTCTGAAGCATGGATACAGTTCCCCAGAGAGACCTGGGCCTCTCTCCTTAGACTTTGTGATTCCTACACTTACCAGGTTGTGAGTTTTAGACATCTTCTAGAAAACAGTTTATTCACTCAACACATTGAGCACTTACTGTGTCCCAGGCACTGTTCTAGGCACTGGAGATAAATGAGGAAATAACAGTAAAAAATCTCACCCCTCATGAAACATAGATTCTATTGAAAGCCTGTGGATGACAAACAAAATAAGCACATTTCTCAAGTATGTTTATAGTATGTTGTGGAGAAAAATAAAGCAGTAAAGGGTGAATGTGAGGATAATCAGGGGCGGTGAGGGGGAGTACTTTCTTTACTGTTTCATCTAAAATAGCACCCACTATCATTCTTATCATTCTGTATCCCTTTTTCCTGCTCTCTCTTTTTCAAGACATAACTATTTGATATTACATATTTAAAATACATCTATAATTTTTCTCCATTAAAATTTAATATCTATATGAGCAAGGGCTTTGTTTTACTCACAACTGAAGAACAATGCCTGACTTGTAGCAGGCCCTCAGTAAATATTTGTTGAGTGAATTCTCCCTCAAATGTTCAGTCAGATGCTGTACCTAGCATAGTTCCTTGTGTTCACTGGGGGACTAGTAAAATGTTGTGGATTTCATTAATACTCAGACTCAGGTTATATAAGAGTCCATTTTGCAGAATAGCTTGTATGCACTTTTTGTATTTTCGTGGGTGAGAATGGAACCCCTGCAGACCCTGGGAATGCTTCTTAGTTGCCTGTCACCATGGGGAATTTGCCCAGCCTGTTTACAAGGGAATCATTCCATTGCACTTCCATTTAAAATATGATACAAAATGCTTTTCTTCTGAAAAATGAAAAACATAAGAGGAAAAGTCTATGTCCCTTTCAAACTGTGGAACTTTCATAGCTGAATGTCTTAGATATATGCTACATTATCTTATCCCTAGATAAAAAAATAACCTTATCCATTCTTGTATTTTACTCTCTGGCCTGTTACAATTTTATATTAGAAATATCTGTTTCTTTTCCTATAACACTAATCATCTTTCATTTTTATATTTTGAACAGTGTTATTTACTTGTCTACTACACTGGCTGGAGGAATGTCAAATCTTTTTTGACTTTCGGCTTAATATGTCTATGCAACATGTATCTCTATGAACTGCGCAACCTCTGGCAGCTTTTCTTTCATGTGACTGTGGGAGCATTTGTTACACTACAGATCTGGCTAAGGCAAGCCCAGGGCAAGGCTCCCGATTATGATGTCTGACACTATCCTTCAGATCTATTGCCTTGGCTTCAGGGGGAAAAGGAGGGAACATATCATAACTGCCACTGTGATGAAGAAGCTGTTCCCCACAGAGGAGAAGCTCTTCTTTCTTTCTCTCCAACTTTCCTTTTTTAAAATCAGTATGGCGTGCCTGTGAGCATGGAAGACCTTCTAGGAAAAGTCCTCTCAGAAGAATGCTGGCCATGAGATTATCTTTCAGAGGAGAAGATTTCTGTCTTCAAGGCCGTAACAGTGGAAGAACAGTCATATGCCATTGGAAGACTTGGCCAGCCGTCCTGAATCCTTCCTGAAGAGTTCAGAAAATAGATGTGGTATTGCTCTGAGGACCAGGCAGGAGGAACTCTACAATCTGAGTTTGCCTTTGTGAGGCATTAGTATAGACCAAATAAAAAGCTGCAGAAATTGGAAAGTTTATGTTTTAAATAAATGACTGTGATAAATATCAGATTTTACATTGTTGCAATGTGCAAATATTTTCTTTGCTTTGAAATATTTTGATATTTATCTGGTATCAATATAGACATCAGATTTGCACATTTATGGTACTAAGAGTTTATAAAGTCCAAGATGGTGTGAAATTGGCTCTTTTTACTTTTATATTTTTGCTTGAATCTTAACTCTGGAAATCACCTGATGTAGAAGAAGGCTGTGATGAGCTCGTCTCTGGAACATCACAAGTATTGAAAATACAGTAATGGATGTTTCCTTTCTAATCCATGTTTATTGTTTCTTTTGAAATCACGTCTAAAAACTATGACTCATTAGACTATAGCCGTTGTTTCCCAAACTTCAGTCTCTTGAGTACTACTTGTATTATTTTCTTAATATTTATCTTTTATATTTTAAAGTTTTTTTAAAAAACAAATCCTGCTCCAAGTGGAAAACCAGTATCAGTTTGCCGTAAATAAAAGGTAACCACAAAATAAATAAGACGAACACAAAAAATGTTTTTCAGTTCTAGCTAGAAACTAATGCCTAGAAAGGCTCCGAATCTTAGGCTCGCTCTTTGTGGCAGTGAGGGAGATGTTACCAGCACCAGCATGAGGCACTGTCTCTGGAATAGTCAGAGGATGAAAGGAAACTGTAAAGGGAATGACGTTCTCATTGTGATTCAGCATTATTCTGTGTTGCGCACCACTTAAAGACATCTTGTTTGCCACCAGTGGCATGGGTCCTGCACTATGGAAATGCTTGACTGTACTAAGAATCAGAAGGTAGCTTTCCTAGCAACTCATTATTTTATGGCTTTGAGGAATTAAGCCCATAGTATCTGAGATAACTTACTTGCTTTTTGATAACGTTTTAAAGATTGTTTAAGCAGTTGTGAATTAATAATATATGAAGCACAGTGTGATTCCATTAGCAAAATCTGTAACTCTCATGGTTTTGGAAGTCATCTTTATGAGTGATTTTCCTTTGTTTTTTAAAGAAAATATTTCAAACAAGGAATTCAAAGGATGCTGAAATTGGATATCATCCAGAAGCATGAGGTGGAGCGGGGGGCACTATATCATTTTCATTTGAGGAAACCAAGACTTAGGAACTTGTCTTTGTATGGCATGACACTTAGTGGTGGATGTGAAGTTCAAATTTGGAGTTTGGGTTTAAGTCGCTTAAAAGTTGGTGCTCATTTTCCTATGCCACAGTGCATCTCAGAAAGAAACTTCTTAGGGAATGTGTGTGTTACGACAGCTGGGCTCTTACTGTTTTAGCAGCAGTGTGAACAGATGAAGCAGACATGAAGGGGGAAATGGCAACGTATACTGTGTGACAGGCACTATGGTAAGCATGTCATATTCACTGAAACCATTTATGAAGGTTTTCTCTTTTGAAAATGAGCCACCTGGGCCATGAAGAAGTTAAGTGACTTGACCACAATCACAACCTAACCCAAGTGGTAGCATCAGGATTTCAGTCCGGATCTGACTCAGAACTCAGAAGAGTTCTTAACTACCATGTGATTTTAAGCTGGATAACATGGAAATACGTTTAAATATATAAGGAATATATATACAGGTAATAAGAGATCAGGTCAGTGCTAACTCCTACAGTATAGATGTCCCAGGTTGAATAAAATAGTTTCCTAAAATCTCTACATTTATAAGAATGACATAGGACAGATGGCTGCAAGAGGTATAGTGAAGCTTATGTATACCTTAGCTATTGGGGCAAGAAGTATTCATTTTAGTACTTGTACTAAAACTAACATATAAATTAATGACTCTTGATAAGGAAAATAAAAGCATTATTGGTGATTTGGGTGTTACAAACATTGCTTTGCCTAGCAAAATGCCAGAATAGGTTGATTCTTTGACTTGACATCATTTCATGGGAATTCTGTTAGGTGATTAGGGAATTTGTGATCCCTCTGAAAACATTAACCAAAAAATAGAAGAGAACTTTTCACAGTGTAAATAAAACAGTATTTAAGAGTTTGGAGCCAGAATCATCCCTGGCTCTCTCTTTTACTAGCCTGGTGACCTCAGCAAATTACTTAATCTTTCTTCCTCAATTTCCTCAGATGTAAAGTGGGGATAATAATCATACCTTTGGCAAAGCAGTGTTCTGATGATTGAGTGCGTAAATGTAAAGCACTTAGAGGCTGGCACAGCAAGTACTAGGAAAGCATTTGCCACCACGTTGCGGTCTTCCTTGTTGCAGTTACTTTAAAGGTAGTAAGAGTCTTTTAAATTGCAAATGCCCCCGAATGTCATAAATCATTGCACAAAACTTTTCAGAAGCCATCACTTAAGTAAGAATCCCATTGAAATATCTAGCAGGCAGGCGCTTGTGGACAGACTTCTGGGCAGGGCACTGGAGGTGCATCCAGAGAGAAGAGGGGGTTGAAGGACTCACATTTGCCAAATGCCTGCTGTATGCCAGGTGCTGTGCCTACCTTAACAGAGTCCTCCAGAGAGAGGGAAGTAGGATGAAGCCCCGTGTCACACACCTGGGAGTGGTAGGCTGTGCTCGCCAGTACCTGCAGAGTCTCTCAGGCACTGGGGTGCTAGTGAGTGAGGGAGGTGCCTCTAGGAACCTTGCCCTATCCAGTGTGGAACCAGCATTTTGGTCCCAACACACCTGACTTGGAACATTTGAATCTGATCTACAGTTTGCTCATGGATGGCGGCAGCCCTCGTGCCTACACTCTAAGGGCCCTCGTGAGTGTGCACACGTGTTGATGGGAAGTTGAGGGGTGTGGGGAGGCAGCCACAGCCTTCAGCTGCAGTATCATGCAGATGCTGGGGACGTGAGAGCTAAAAGGCACTCTTAAATTGCACAAATGCAACATGGATTTTAAAAGAATCTGAGGCAAAAGGCACCCTCCAAAAAAACCCATGTGAGCCGGGAGGGGACTGCCACTATGGCTAACAAAGTGGGGAAGCAATTTTGCAAAATAAGAAAACTAGTGTCAGGCTAACCAGAGATGCTAACAAACCTGAGATTCCAGGCAGATCTAAATTAGAAATCGGTCAAGGGAAATCACAGTGATAGTCTCCCTTATGGATTCCAGTGAGAATTCTTTAAATTCATGGTCCTGATGGAGTAGCAGTAGGAGAGAGAGGCCCTGGGGATGCATAGGCCCTCAGTGGTTCAGCTCTGCTCACTAGACACTCAGGCAGGTGAGGCTGGGCGCTAGGAATCCCGTGGGGACAGGATGCCTGCCTACTTGGCTCTCAACCCTAGGTGAATCTTATCGTCTTCACCGTCTTCCTCCCCTTCCCTCTCTGGACCCTCTGCTTGCTCTGTGAACCTGGATTGATCTCCACTCGCCCCTCACTCCTGAATGGGGCCCTCGAAGGGAGAGGCCCCTGGCTGTGCTGATGTCGTGAACGCTGCTGGGCCGGACTGGTGTCTGCAGGAGGACAAAGCAAAGGCTGGTTCTGACTTTGGCTTGAAGGTGATTTTCCCACAGATCCCCCTTGGCACGATGCTTTTACCTCATTTGTCTGTGCCTTTGGCTCTAATCTTAACGTCTTAATTACATTGTGTTTACATTTGCACGGTACATGTGGTCTGGCACTTGAAGACTGGATGAAGAGTTACACAAATATTTAGACTCAGGGAGTGCTCGTGGAGGGAGAGAGCTTGGAGACCAGCCGCTCCAGTGCCCTCATTTGCCTTTGCTCATGTCTGTCTCATCAAGCAGGGACCCTGCAGGTGGGAAAGAAAGATGGCGAGAGGACAGCCAGTATCACATTTTCCTTCCCAAGACAGGGATGAAAAGCCACCAAGACGACTTTTGTGAAAATCCGGAAGGATGAGAAAAGCCCAGTTTAGTCATCGGATCTCATTTCATCTATTGTTAACCTTGATGAGTGGCAAGCCCGCTGTTCCTGCCAAGCTCTTCAGTAGCCAGCTAGATGGGCACCCTGAACAGAAGTGCTTCTGGGCTAGTGCCATAGGGACTGCTCTGAGTACCAGGGTGGACTCAGGCAAGGCTCCGGTCTTTTCTCGAATGGCTTCCCAGGCCTGAGGAGGCACAGGTGAGAAAACGTATGTGGAAGCTCTCTACACACCGTGAAGTTCATCCAAATGGAGCGGGATGGTCTCTCTGGTCTACTGTGCCCACCCCCTCCCCAACCCATAAATAACAGCAGCCCTTCCAACTCTCCTTCTGATCCCGTGCTCAGTGTTGGGGGCCTTGCGGTGGGCAGCCAGGGCCAGCATGGCCAAGCCCTGTCGGTTCCCTTCCCTCTGAAGGTGAACTGGACAGCATTTGTTCTCTGTAGTGTGATTTGGATTTAGACAAATTCAAAAACTGCCGGATTTCAGAGTGTGTGTGTCACTGCCGTCGTCGTTCTCTTGTTCAGGCAGCAGTGAGAATCTGCTCAGCACTTGTGAGCACTATATGCTGAAATGCCTGAGAAGGCTTTCCTCCCTGCAGGGCCCTGGGCTCAGCACCTTTTTCAGGCTCCAGGAAGCTCATATCCCGCTGATGGACGGCTCGTGGTCATCGCAGCACTATGGAAAACCCGCAGTTCCTGGCATCATTTACAAGCCACTCAGGTAATTTCGCTTTTGGAAAAGTTCTGTGAATGTATTTCTAACTTTTGTCTTAAGAGTAACGTGGCTAGCTGGTGAATATTTATTTTCAGCCTCTCCAATGCGCCAGGATTCACTGTCCTCCCACTGATTAGCTGCTACACTCAAATCATCACCATGGTGGCTGAAGTCTGGTCTTGGTTTTAGTGATGTTTGCTGTCAGTGGGCATTAAAGTGGTGTTCAGAACTCACCCCACCTATCAAAAGCATCTTTTCAAATAAACAGTTAATTAGTATTCTAGATATGAATATGCCTTTGGAAAAAAGTAGACCCTCGTAAGAGAAGAACAAGTAAGTTCTCTGGGACTAGCTCAGTGGGGATGGGGTTGGAAAGGGCTTTTGAAGGTTTTGATTGCATTTCCTTGGTGTCTACACGGGCGGTTTCATGGGGGCTGCCTGAGGGCCTAGTCTCTACTGGCCACAGCAGAGTGACGTTGTTAAGGAGCTGAGGTTCCCACTTAGGCCAATTGGCCCCTAAAGTTTGAACATGTAATCATTTGGTCTCCTTTTCTAATGAATGTACTCCAGCGTGAAAACTTCTCAGAGTTAAAGTCACACCTCAGTAAAATGGCATCTTTCACCAGGCACGTTGAAGTCCTAATGATGTCTACCTTCTTTGGAGCAGGAGGCCACATGCCCAAGACTGTCACATCTATGTCCCCACATGGCTATTGGTCAGTGAAGCTGTGAAATCTTTCACTGCTGCCTTTACACCTGTGTTCAACTTCACGTGAGCAACCCCCTCTGATTTTCTTTCCTTAACCCAAATATAACCTGGCATTTGATGGCACAGCAGGCAGGAAGTGCTGACAGGGGCCCCTGCCTCCCCTACCACCTCTCCCTTCCTCTCAGTGGGGAGAGGAGTCCTAGGCCTGCAGGAGGTTCCCTGCATGGGGTTTGATGGCAGACAGGCCTGCTCTGAAACTCATCTCTGTTCATTACCAGCTGTGTGGCCTTAGGCAAATAACTCAACCTCTCTGTGCCTCAGTTCCTTCATCAGTACGATTAAATGCGATAATGTTTGTATGGCGCATATCCCAGTGTGGCACACAGAGAGTGCCATCATTATTAGCTATGCAGGTCAAATCAGTTCACTTCTGGCCTGCAGCTTGTCCGCACTCACCTGCCTGGGTCCTTTCCATTATCTGTGTTCCATGCCTGTGTTTTCACCTTTCTTTCTCGTGGCATATAAACATGTTTGGCTCATCTGTTTACAGCATCCTTCCCTGGACCTGGTCTTTTCTGTTCTGATGCTGGATTTTGTATCCCCTTCACTCCTGGTCCCTACTCAGCCCTTGTTCCTCAGCCTCCTGTCCTGGGTGCACCTGCTCCCCAGCCCCATACACTGACTTTTGCTACGGTCACCAGTGTTCTCCCACTGGCCGCCACAAGGACCGCAATCTTCAGCCAACATTATCTCTATAGCAAGGTGCTGTCCCCTGCTCAGGGGAGTTCTCTGCCCTCTGCGGCTCCCCTCCCCAGCACCCCGAAGGCTGGGTGCACTGTTCTTCACACCAGGGCCAGGCCCCCCTGGCCCAAGCTGCAAATCAGACCAGGACACATTACCAGTGAAAGTGTTTAATAGTTAAATTATTTAAATAGACTTTTCAATTTCCATGGGAAATCATAATCGTATCTGTTTTTGCAAGAGTAGGAATAAAAAGAGTGCACACCCCTTAGAGGGAACAAAGAGCTAGCACTGCACCTGCACGCTGTCACCAGTCACTGCTGGGATGAGAGAGGGGTCCCCATGGGGCCGGGAGGCCATGACCATGGGGGAACACGGGATGAACTCAGCACACACACTTTACTCAGGTTGGAAGCAGAACGAAAACCCAACACCACTGGCGGGCGATGTGGAGGGGCAGGGAACTTGAGAACAGCTGGAAGAAAGCGGGCCTCCTGCCCTCGACGGCAGGATGGCAATGCAGAACTCAAAGGATGGAGCAGCAGAAGCACGGGACAGACTCAGGCTTGGCAGTTTTGGGTCCGCACACTTTGTTTCTCAGAGCTGTGTTCGAATTGTGGTGGGATTAGTGTGCGGCGAGGGGAGGGTGGTGCTAGAGCCCAGTGAGAGGTGGTGCAGGTGGATATCAAAGTCACATTGTGGCACCTGGCACAGAGCCACCGCCTCATCGCCTCCAAGCTCATGTTGGAGGTGAGGATCATTCTAACCTGAGAAGCAATGGGAAGATTTGGGCATGGGCCCTAAGGAGTCCATCGAATTCTGTGGTAGAGTATCATTTTCCAAATGCCTTCCTCATAGCTTATAAAAATAGTATTTTTTTTCTTGGTATATTTAACTGCCTCCTCCCGATAAAATTCCTGCTAGCTTTCCCTGTGGACTCTAAAGCTGGACTCTACCCATTCCTCTGCCTGGTTTGCCGGTGGAGGTCAAGGCCACTCCCTTTCCTCAAACCTGAGGGCTGCACGTTGCAACCCTGTCTGAGTGCAACCCTGTCTGAGTGCAACCCTGTCTGAGTGAACAGCTCCAGGAAGAGCCACCTGCACCTTGGCCAACTGAGTAGGCCAGGCAGGCTTGGCTTTCTTGCCCCAGCCTGCAAAGCACCCGGCCTTCTGTAAGCACTCCAGAATCCGTGGGAGCTGCCTCTGTAAGCAGCAAACATCTGAAATCTCAGGGCGTGGAGGGTGGAGGGTGCCACACTGCCTGCCTCAGGATGAGGTTGCTTCCCTTGGTTCCAGCTCGGCCTGGGATGGGAAAGCAGCTTTTTGTTTTCTTATCATTCCATCTGCGTTTTGCTTAGGGGAAGCAGGGTGTGTGCATGTGTGTACACACGTGTGCGTGTGTCAGAGAAAGATGGGGCAATGTGTCCATGCATCCTCCTCCTTAAGCTGAGCATATGGTACCCCAAAAGCACACACCCACTGCTCTGGTGGTACCTGCAAAAACCCAAAACTGCCAAATCTGAAAGGAGGGAAATGCATCCGGTGTGAGACCAGTTCCACAGCATGAACACACGCACATATACACCAGTACATACGCCAACATACGCACAGTACAAATGAGCACACGCCTCGCTGTGCACGGCTGTTTTCTAATATAGAGAATTTACAAAATATAGAATTTGGCATATCTGTGAGATCTCCAAGGCTTTCAATAATACAAAATAAAAAATACAAAAAAGACAAGTGGGGATCCCTGCCCTCCCCCCGAGTGGCGTCCTTGTTTGCTTGTGGGTCTCTTACACGCATACAACTAGCACAGTCTAAAGAAGGGCACGGAGAACTTGTTTTGTTTTATTTAATAAATATTTTTCTCAGAATCACCACTCCTTGCTTGGCGTCCTCTTGCCTCCCCCTCGTAATTAGTTCTGTTTCCCTCCTAGGGCACTGTCTGTGTGCGTGGAGGTGTGGGCAGAGGACCACGATGAAGGCCACAGTCCCTCCAAAGCCAGCACTCCTGCCCCAAAGCCCCTGCAGGCGCAGGGTGGCGGCCTCTCTGTCTGAAGTTTAAAGGCTCACATAGAAAAGCAGACCCCTGGGGTCCCTAGGCTCCCCCAGGCCAGAGTCGAGCCCGTCTACCCCCAGCTGAGTCGGAGGCCCCTCCCTCAGCCCTGCCCTTGTCCGGGCCGCGCCACACACACATTCCCACGGCTCCTTTCCACCTGTGCAGCAGCACCTGTTAGAAAACTCAAGCTTCAGACCCAGTCTAGCAGAGTCTTCTACAGAGGGAAACATCTTTGGTCAGCTGGGTGCTCGCAGGACGCTGGCACCCCAGGGCCTGGGACGGAGGCCGCTGCCCACCAGCAAAGGCAGCAGCTGCTCTGGAGTCCAAGTGGAAAATCTCAACAGCGCAGCCCTGCGGGCTGGAGCATGGCTTCCCCGCCACCCCTGGCACACAGAGAAGCTGCTTCCGTGACTCTGGAGGCCAGGCTGCCTGGCACCGGTGGCCAACAGCTGCTAACTGAGCGGGGGCCCTCCATTGAGGAAGTAGGTCATCATCTCGCCTTTGCCCTTGACCTTGACCACGCCCCGGCACTCCAGTTGGTATGTGTTGGCAGCCAGCACCTGGTACATGTCCGTGGTGACCTGTGGGGCAAAAGGAGGAGAGGGGACAAGCCACTGATGGCCTTGGCCATGAACTACTGTGGGGTAGAACCACCTCTGACTGCCCAGCCCTGCTGCCACCCCTGACACAGAAGGAGGGGGCAGCTGCCCCACTGCGGCGCTCTCAGGAAGTGACAGCAGCTCACCGTGGAAGGGATCCTAAGAAAAGAGTGATGCCAGCTCTCACCCTCAGCACCTGTTCGTGCCAGGCACTGTGACGGGCAGCTTGCGTGTGCTGCTTCAGTGCCACTCAGTGTGGCCTGTGGTCCATGGACTGACTGCCCTGAGTCCAGAGAAGTTCAGGAGTGGAGAGTAAGTGCGGGGGAGCTTTCACAGCCATCTGACCTGGCTGCAGCCCGTCTCCAAGGGTGTCCCCGGTGCGCTGTACAAAAGCATCCCTCCGTGACAGATCAGAATGATTTTTAAAAGCTGTTTTTTCACCACAGGTCGTTTGAGAGCCTTTGCTTATCTCACTGCATCTTCCTGTGAGGTGACTACTATTATTACCTTCAGGCTCAGAGCACGTAAGTCACGTGCCTGAGGTTACACACTTAATAAACGGCAGGGCCTGGGTTTAGGTCCAGGCCTTGTTACCTGGCTCTGCTTTAGCTTTTGGAACAAAGAAGGGAGCTCGCTGATGGCTTCGTTAATTTCACTATCCCATTGCTGGGTGAAAGAGGAGAGTGGCGGGGGACAGGTGTGGGGAGTGGCAGCATGGCCAGTGCCTCCTGTGATGATCCAAGAGCTGTTTGAGAGCGTCATCAGAGCTCCCCACCCCAGCCACGCTGCAAGCCCGCCGCTGGGAGCACCAGGGAGCAGGGGCGGGAGTGCTGGATGGGCTGCTGAGAGGGACCCCACTGTGTTACTAGCTGCAGTTCCTGTGCAGCAAAGCCCCACGCAAGGTAAGGTGCTGGGTCATTGTGGTGGCTGCTGTCCCTTGCACCTGTCCCTGAATGGGCTGGAAGCCTTGGAAACACACATGCCTCTCACTCCTATCTCTAGGCCCATCCCACTGCCCTCCTCAGCAGGAGGAGGTGAGAAAAGGCCATCAAGGCCAGGCCCCTCAGCCAGCTTCCACACCCCAGCCGGGTCAGCGTCCACACCCCAGCCGGGTCAGCGTCCACACCCCAGCTGGGTCAGGCTGAGTGGACCAGGACTGTGCTTGGGGTCAGGCTCTTTATTCAGAGGCCCTGTGGGGGAGAGAAGTCGGGACATTTAAGCAGTATCATCAGTGTTGGCAAAAGGCCTTAGAAGCAGCACAGTTAGCACCTGGAAAAACTGAGGGCAGGCGAGCTGACTTCCCAGAGCCTCACACAGAACTGTGGGTGAGGGCCTTGCAAGGGACTACCGCCCAGAGCAATGCCTCTGCCATCAGACTACAGCAGGGAATCAAGGAAGGCTCGAGAAAAAGCAGCAGCTGAAGAACAGCAGGCCTGGAAACCACAAGCCCAGCTTGCAAAGGAGGGAGCAAGGGGAAAAGGCCTCTGAGTCTCTGGCCAGGGCCCTTGGCTGCTGGGGCTGGGGGAGGCACCATCCCAGGGCCAGCAGCCTCCACTGGCTCTCCTGAGCCAGGCCAGGAATGCTGCAGGCTCAATGGATAAGACCTGCTCCCTGCAGACATCTTTGTATCCTCTCTGTGTGCCTGGACTAGAAGGCACTGGGGCCTGCATGTGCACTCTCAGCTCAGCCTCTACAATCAGATCCACTCCCAACAGCCCCCAATCCCTTCCATGCCCAGTAGAGGGCTCTGCAGAAGCCGAAGATCTGTCCAAGGTGCTGAGGGTCTGAAACACAATTGTGTTCTCCAAGCTTCCAAGCGTCAACAGCCCCAACACCCTTGAATCTGGCTGCAGAGATTCTGAGTGGGAACTTTGGGTGGCCTGTCCTGAAGACCTCTCGGTGTCACAGGCCCTCCCATGGGGGTGAGGGGTGGTGGATTCTCCTGCACTCACCTGGATGCGGTCAGGTACACCAGTGCTGTCCATGCGGCTGGCCACGTTCACGGTATTGCCCCAGATGTCGTACTGAGGCTTTCGTGCCCCTATCACCCCGGCCACCACGGGGCCAATGTTGAGCCCTGCAGGGGAGAGGAATCAGCCACACTCATCAGGTTAGGACTGACACACGTCTGGCTTGACCTCGCCACCATCTCTCTCTCCACATGCCACAGGTCCTGACTCCCAGCCTGAGACACCCATGGGCCTCCAGGCCCAAGGCCACGCTTAACCCTGCAGCCTCCCGCTTCTCTGCTCCTATCAAATGCCTGTGAATGCAAGACACAAGGAGCCTGCACCTGTGTCCTCGACACCTCTCAACCAGGAGTGCCCTCTTCAAGGCCTCCTGTATAATGCAGTTGCCTTTCCCTAATCCTCCTCCTCTTGTAGCCATTTAGGCTCAACTTATCAGACTGGCTGTCTCCCTCTTCCTCATTTTTCTGTTTCTTTCCTCGCTCTTCTCACTCTTAGATCCTGGCCAACTCATCGCCCTGTGCCAGTCTCCTCTCTCCGAGTACTCCTGCTCCCCCGCCTCTGAGCTAGGGCAGGCACACTGCAGCGACCAAGCTCCAGCCACCACTTCGGCTCTCCTCCACCCACCTTCCCAATCCCACCCAAGGCAATGCTGAGCATCACTGCCTCTGAGCCTTCGCTGAGCTGCTTCTCTCTCCTGAGGCGTTCTCTTTCCTCCTCCCCAGGCTAAATCCTGCCCCCACGTATCTGGCTCAACTGATATTCTCTAGACATTTCCTGTCCTGTCTCCAGGCATGGGGCATTCCCTTCTATGTAACCTGCCGGTCTCATACTGTCCTCACTAAGCATCACTGTTGCCTGTTTCTTGTATGTGAAGGGCAGGACTGAAAACACAGCAGAAGCTCCAAACTAGGCCCCTGGTGACCCTCACTTGGTCAGCAATGCCATCAGTCCTCAGGACTTCCTTCCATGACCCTCCTCGTCAGTCCTTCCAAGCAACAGGCAGCTTTATACCCCATGTGCCATCACCAGGCTGGACTGTCCATCTTGCTGACTGGACTGAGCCCTGATGGCTTCTATTTCCCAAAGCCACGCCACCCAGGGAAGATAGGCCTCAGTCTGTAGGAAGGGAGCTGCCACACAGGCTCCCAGCTGCCTGCCCGGCTCCTTATCTACCTCTTGGCAGATTCTACACTCAGTCCCCAGGCCTGGTCCAATCAAGGAGTTGAGGCTTTTCAAAAACACACACTGGGAGAAAAACGCAAACCAAAGCAGGTGGACAAAACACAAACCAAAGCAGGATGGGGTGAAAGGAAAACAAGAATGTCAGCGTTACACAAGACCAAGGGTGTATGACGTTAATGCAAAAATGTAGGCTGCACATCACTTAAAGCGGACTCCCAGCTGGCTGCGCTCGGGGCCTCCAGCAGCCAGTGCAGGATGCAAACCTGGCCAAGCCCACAAAGCACTGTGCCTATGGGATACAGCAAGCCAGCTGGCCCAGGGAAAGCCCGATTCCTGACACTCTGGCTGCAACAAAATGTCTCCTAAGGACACGAATGATCACAATACTGGTTTTTAGTCATCCAATATTTCGGTATAATGTGTTAATTTTGAGAATTGAAATGCCCGTATTTTTGTGGGTGATAATTGTGATTTTTAAAACTTTGAAATCTGAATCACTGATGGTTTGAAACATACCCAGGGAGTTGATAATGCATTAAATGGCGAATAGAACAAAGGCCTGCTCGTTCAGAAAGCATTCTTTACCTCCACAGACCTCAGGAGGAGCAACACTCCACCACGTCAGCTTTCTATTGCAAGACCAACTGGTGCGCCATCAGACTGTACACCCTCGGTAAGATCCATTCTAAGGACAAACAAACTGCAGAAATGCCTCGAGCTTTGTGGAACGAGTTCAGAGCTGGCATTCCACAGTCATTTTATGGACACAGGAGGGTGGAACACACGGGGCAGTGTGTACCTGGGTTTTCATTGTACCATTTTTTCAACTCTTCTGTAGAGTTGAAACTTGTCAAAATAAAAGGTTAGGGGTAAGGAAACCAAACTGACTTAAAAAAAAAAAAAAGGAAAATACGTATGTTTTTGGTTCAAAGACTTTCTGAGCAAGAATATGGTCATGACTATTTTGAAACTGATTCAGGACCTCTGTCGGACACCACAGAGGCATCGGCACAGCCCCTCCAGAGTCATCCAACCAAGGCGAGGCATGTGACAAAGCAGGAGTCCAGGAAGACCCAGGGCTCCGACCTATCACAGGCTCCTCACCATTTCTTTCCCTGGTTTGTGTGGATGAGCAGCCACTGGAAGATTTTGCTCACCACCTCAACTCAACAATAACCCTACTTGAAACTTGTGTAAAAAGAGTAAAAAGTTACTCTTTTTAAAAAGTCGGAATAGAATCATTTCACAGTCACTATCACATGATTCTTTGAATGTTCAGTTTTTTCAAACTGTTTCACTTTATTTTGCTAACGATTTTGCAGCTTACATGTTTAATGTTCTAAATTTGCAAATTTAATGACTAGTAACATGTTTATGCATTTTGTATTTAAAATGTATCCAGTATTTGATTTTACTGTTTTCCATTTTTACTGAATGAATGTGGAATACTTTTAAACAAAACAATGCTGTTAGGTCAGTATTACTTGAAATAAATGGGACTGCCATCTGCCCGTGTTGCAACCACCAGAAGGCCCCATGCCCTCGGCACAGAGTACCCCCCACAAAGCCCTTCGAGCAGGCACAGCCTGGGCCCCACCAGGCCATCCCTGCATCTGAGTGAGGTGGGAACTCACAAAGGGGTGTCCTGCCCATGTGGCCCTCATGTCAAAAGGCAGCAGAGGCATCGCCAGGCTCTGGGCAGGTTCCGCTGTGAGTGACCCATGCCTGCCCCCACCTACTAAGGGCAGGGAACACACCACCTCAGCCTCTGCTGCCCCTGGCCTTCTACCTTGGGACCACAATGGCGGATGCAGGCGGGGTATGGGGGAGCCCCTGCCAGCCCTCCACCTGACCGCACCCTGGGCTCAGCCTCCCGGGGGCCCCGCTCACCGATCTTCATCTGGAAGTTGTTGAAAGAGTGCTCATTGATGTACTTCATCTGGTCCATCAGCTTCATGGCAAAGTCGGCCAGTGCCTTGATGTGGGTCTTGCCCACCTTGTCGTAGGTGGAGTCGTTGAGGCCGGAGGCAGCCATGTAGGTGCTGCCGATGGTCTTGATCTTCTCCAGCTGCCGGAACCGATCCTCGCTGATGATCTGGATGAAGGAGGCCAAACCTGGGTCACCCCCAACCCTGGGACACCGAGGGCCACAGGGAGGGACAGAGGATGTGCAGGGAAGTGCAGCAGCATGGCCCTTCATGTGTCCCCTCTTCACACAGTGGGCCTGTCTCTACCCTCATCAGTGTGATGCTTGCAACGCTCCTGACACAGCCAGGCCCCTCCACACTCTCACCCGCTGGATGGTGCCTGCGGGCTACCTGCCCACCCTCATGCCAAGAGCCCTGAAGACAAGGTCACTAGTCACCTCTGAATTTCTTGTCTCCTCTTCAACAAGCTCGCTCCCCCATCCCACCCAGGGAAACCTCCCTTTGTCCAGCAGGACACTCTTTCCCTACCCTCTGGCCCCGGCCCTCCTAGAAGCCTTCCCAGACTCAATTCAGCCAAATCCCATCACTCCACTGCCCCGGGAGTCTCGCAGGCCGTTCCCAACACTGCCTGGCCCAGCTCCATCGTCCTGCTCCTCTCTGTGCCCTGTGTCCAGGCCATGCCAGCCCGCTGGGGTGGCCCCTCTGACGCCGACGACTCAGGAGCTCCCGGGGGCGAGACTGCGCTACAGGGCTCCGCATCCCCAGTTCCTCCACACGCCGGGTGCTCAGCAGGGGCATGAGAAGGAAATGAAGGAATGCCTCAACTTGGCCTCCGCTGCTCAGGGCCTCGCATCTTTGTCCTGCCTCCTCCCTTAGCCGAGGGACTCCCCCTTCCTTTGGTTCTCTCAAAGCCCTGGGTCCTGACACTGAGTTGTCCCAGGCCCTGGGGCCCCGTGCACCCTCGATGGCGTGAGAGGAACGGCAGTCAGCGAGCCAGTCAGGCGGCCGCCAAAGGCTAAGTTCAAATAGTGTGGGCTGAAACCCCAGCTCTGCCACTTACTGGCAGTGACCTTAGGCCAGACACTTGAAGTCTGTCGGCCTCAGTTTCCTCATCTGTCACATGGTGATGAGACAGGCCATGTGTCCAAGGTGCCCACTGCAGCACCTGGGGACATAGTCAGGTTCCTGCCGGTAGAGCTCTCATCATCACTGTTTATGTCAGGATGGTAGAAGGGGACGCCAGGTCTCTTCACATCCCTCCCACACCAGGGACCTGTAGGCTCCTCCCAGGAACACAGCCCGACCCAGGCCCTACTGTGTACCTCATCAAAGTCAGCGATGATCTCATTGAGTAGCCGCAGGCACTCGACACCCTCGTTGTTGGCCTCCAGCTCAACATAGAACTCGGAGAAGTTGGCGATGGAGGCGAACATGACCGCCACGCACTCACAGGACTGATAGTAGAGCTCATCGTTGCGCCGCTCGCGGGCCAGGAAGTGAGCGGCCACATCCTTGGGCAGGATGTTGTGCAGCAGCCGCCGGTTGTAGGCCTGCAGCTCCTCCATCTCCTCCTTCTCCTCTGTGGCCTGGGAGAAAAAGACTGCAAGTCACCCAGATGCCAGCGCGAGCCCAGGTGCTGGCCCCTCCACCTCCTCCTCTCCATGGCCCAAAGAAAAAGTGCCAGTCACGCAAATGCCAACTCGTGCCCAGGATGTTGGCAAGTACCGCTGTCTCTCCTCCTCCCTCTGCTGTTTCCACTTCCAGGTTTTCTCCAAAGAGCAGGACTTTGACAATCAGAAAAGACATTTCTGAGCATTGAACTCTCTCTGCCGGCCTCTCTGGGGGTGCTGAGCCTGCAAGGGGGAGCCCCGAGCAGGAACAGGCCTGGAGGCGAGGCTGCAAGGATCCTGTCTGCCAAAGGCCAGAACCAGGCTGGAGGGGAAAAGAATCCAAAACACAGCCCACAAGCCCTCCAGCTCCCCGGTGCTCCTCCACTGTTCATTACCTTAATTGACGGACCTGTGCGGGAAAACAGCCCAAAGCCCTGCCCAGTCTCCCTGCCTCCCAGGAGGGCAGACTTGACCCAGAGCCAGGTGCAGCCAGGAGGAGCAAGTGCCATGAGGGACCCCCTGGGATGAGGATGGGACATCACCAGTGACTTTAGTTTACCCCCCAGTTTGGGTCCTGGGTCTGTGCAGTGGGATTTTGTGGTCACCCACCCTCCAGGTTAAAGGATAGTGCAGATCCCTTGGGTCAAGAGGCCAGTAGTGCCCTACAAGGTGCTGAAGGGAAGAAGTGTCACACACTGAGGTGTGACAAGGAATCATCTAACAAGAGTCTTCATGAGACACTGCATTGTAGTGGTCAGCTGGCTTCCTCACCCATGGGGGCAGATAACATGGCCCCCTTTAACTGGGAGTGACCGTGTTGGCAAAACCAACCAGGAGAAGATCATTAATTAGCAGAGCCACTTTGAAAGGTCTGGCTGGCCCACTTGGGCTTTTCCTAACTAAATGAAGACACCTTTCTGCTCGGCTGCAAGTAGAATCTACAGCAGGACCAGGACTGACTCTCAGGACCTTGGCTGTCCCTGTAGGTGGTGGCTGCCCATGGGGAAGGAGCTGGCATCCCTTTCCAAGGCTTCAGGACCTGGGTCTAGCAGGGAGGAAGAGCTCCCAGGGCAGAAGATCCAGGACCCCAAGGCTCAACGGCCAGCCCTGCCCCTAAGGTGAATGGCCTGACTGTGCTGCCTATGGCCCCTGGGAATGTGGTTGTGAGGACAGGGATCAGCCCGAGGGGTCCTGGATGCTAAAGGGCCCCGCCTTCCACCACCACCCACAGAGGCATGGGGAGTCAGCTGGTCTGTGCTATCTTCTTGCCCAGTCTTCCTGCCCAGGTAACCTAAGCTCCTGGGAGGCAGAAATGCCCCTCCCCATGAATAAGGCTACCTGTGTCTGGCTCTGAAGCAGCTGTGCCCATGGGAGAAGGCTGGGAGCGGGGGGCATTCCTGTGCTGCTTCTCACAGGCTGTCCCATGGAGAAGCCCGGCAGTTAGTTATTTGCCTCTGAAAATGCACCAGACTAGACAGTCCTGCTCCTACCTCTGCTGAGACACATGCCTGGGGGCCCAGGGATGCCAGGAGCACTGCAGCTCCTTTGATGCACCCTGCAGGTGGCAGACAGCATCAGTCCAAAGTGTCAGACAGAATGGAGGTGGAGGCTGGGGGCAGGGCTGCTAGAGCAAGCTACTGCTGGGGGCAAAGTCAATCCCCAAGGCCAGGCCAGTTGCTACGGCCACCTCTGCAAACTCCACCCCAGCACAGGTGGGCGCCTACCAATGCAGCCAACTACTTCTGGGGCTGGGTCCTGGCAGGGCAGAAAGGTTCAGGGGGCTACAGCCTCTTGGTGGCCCCACTAAGGTCAATGCTGGAGGAAGGGACAAGAGCAGGCTCTCCTGAGAACTCAGACCCTGCAGTTAGGCCAGGAGGGGGCCAGGTGGGGGCCTGGCAGGTTAGAGTGTGTTCCTTGTGCAGATGCTTCAAGAATGCTGAGAAGTCCGCCTACCAGCCAACTGTACAGAGGCTGCTGGAGCCAGTCTCGGGGTGGGGCAAGGACTATCACTCACCCATCCCAAGGGCCTGCTTTCTGGCATTTCTTTATTTGTATTTATGTGCTGTTGGCTCCCTCTCCCAAAATTCCAGGGGAAGAATGGGAGAATGAGGGACCTGCTGGAAAACTTCAGAGAGAGAGGTTGCCACAGGCTGGCAGGTAGACACAGGCTCACTCACACATTCCTACGCACACACACATGCACACACACTCATGTGCATGTGTGTACACACAGGCGGGGAGAGGGTGGTGGGGGTCACCACTGCGCAAATAAACGCATATATGAAAGATAATGGGAGAGGACTTTCTCATTGCCAGAAATGACATTGCAAGCATGGAAAAGGGAAGGCTGGGAAGAAGCCTGAGGTATTGGATTAAAATGGGAGATAGTGGTATGAACTCAGGATTATTAAAAACAGATCTATACAGACGGATACTGAAGTAGTATAGATACATATGTACACACGTTTCCACGTATGTTTCCACACTTACATATCTTTCTTAGCATTGTCCATGGAGAGGACCTACAAGCAGCGAGCACACCAAGCACTCAGACCTTGGTTTCTAAACACCACTCTCTACTATAAAGAATGAGGGAGGGCTCTTTGAAGAAATCACAGATTCCTGGGCTGCAGCAGGGAAAGCGCAAGATTACCCTGAGATCGCTTGTGTTATAAAATCAGGAAAAGCTCAAAGCATGATGGAGACCTGTCAGATAACACAGACAACTTGAAATGCACATGGGCCAAACCTAGGACAATTTGAGTCTTAAAATAAATAGTGAAGGTTGCAGATGATAACCCACTGGATTACATGGGAATCTGTGAGTCTAGGCTGAGGTACAGAAGTGAATAAATAAGCAAATCAATGGAGGAGGGACAGCTCTTCTGTGTAGTAGAATGCCAACCAGCAAGTCCAGAAGGAATGGCGGACACTGGGCATTGCTATCGGGCATTTCCACAGCAGGCACTGAGACAAGCAGGAGCCACCAATGGATGCAAAGGTTGCTGGGCAGAGATTTGCTGAGGATCAGAAAATTAGTGGAATATCAGACTCTCTTTCCATAAAGTGCTACTCAAATACAAAGGGGGAAAGGGGGACTTGACAGTGGAGAAATCTGGCGATGCCGGCGGAGCAGGCATCAGGGCTGACATCAACAGTGGTGGGATGGGTCAACGCAGTACAGTCTCTCAGTGTGAGGCATCGAGGGGTGCCCGGCTCCATTTCTGTGTGCTTCCTCCAGGAAGGGCTCAGCCTGAGTCTGGACATGGGTCTGAAGGTCCCAGAATAATAAGTTCTTTAAGATTGGCAAGGACTGTGAGACGAGGAGAGACTGAGGATCTGCTGCAGACCGGAAGAGCTCGATGCAGAGGGTCCATGCACAGGATCCTGGACCAGCATCAGGACAGTTGGCAACACTAAGTGGGGCCTGCCGCACCCCTGGTGATCGCCTAGGTGGGGAGGGTGTGCAGGGATGACGCAGGGAGTGTCCTTGTTTTTTCAAGGTAGACATGGGAGTATTTAGGGGTGATGAGGCATCATGTCAGAAAGTACATATGGCGGGGGGTGATAGAGCAAATGCAGAAAAACGCGAGCCTCCTGAAAATGTTCCCAAAGAAGAGGCGATTGAGGGAGAAGGCAGAGGCCTGACAAGGGGGAGGCTCACACAGGATCTTCCCCAGGGTGCCCCAGCCCAGGGCTTCCCAAGGGCATTCTGCACAGAACCCTTCTGGGATTCTCCCTGGTTCCCCTAAATCGGAGGATCCCCCCAACTACAGACCTCCATGCTCAGTTCCAGCCAGAACCCATGCAAAATATTCAGCAGAAGGGACAACCATTTGCCCCCATTCTCACTCAGCATCCAATAAAAAGCGGGGCCTCCTGCTCCAGCCCAAAGACTTCCATTCTGACGCCTCTAACAAGTCTGGGATAGAGGAGGTCAAGGAGAGCTGTGGGTGAGCTCAAGTGGTCTGGAGATAGGGGCTGGGCCAGAAGAGGTAGAGACCAGGCCAGGCTAAGCTCTGCACAGGGCTGGGCTGGAATAAAAGGTGTGAGGCAGCCCGCAGGAAGACAGGGCTTTCTCCTGCTGAGCATTCTTGGGCACTCCCTCCTGGCCCTTCCGAGATGCTCCAGCAGGTAACCTGGCCTACGGGCACCCCTTCCTCCAGGGAGACAAGGCACAGGGCACGGGGCATGCATCCTGGAGAGCCATGTTGGTTGGAATGCACGCAGCATGGTCAACAGTCTTTGCTCCTTCAGTCCATCCCCTCTGGAGGAGTCTTCGACCCAGCTCTGGCCAGGTCAAGCCCTGCTGAGCAGCCTTTGGTACCAGCTCCCTACCCTGGCCAGGTTCCTTCCCTACTCCTCCACTCACCTCTTGCCACTCTTCCTTCCCGCACCGTCCATTGCTGCCCCCACCACAAAGGACCTGCCTGCACCTCCCCTCTGCCCTGCGTGGCAGCACACAAAGTAAGTGCCCCACCAGTATTTGCTGACTTCAAAGCACGCCTCCTGGGCCCATCAGAGTCCCAGCACTGTCAGCATGGGTTTGTCTGCATGTAGTAAGTCCCAGGGTTTTACCCCTTGGCTCCAGAGAGCAGGAAGCAGACCCACGGGGACACGGGGTACCAAGTGGCTTCGATGGGGCCTGAGCAGGACAGCTTGTCAGTGTAAAACAAAGGCCCGGCTTGGCCTGGCCCAGGAAACGAGCCTGTTGTCTCCGTCACCTGCTCCCAAATGCCTCCCCTCCCCAGGTCCAGCCCCAGGTCCACCCACCTGCAGTTTCCAGAGGAAGTCGAGGCGGGCGGTGGACTCCACCTGCTGGGCGTGCAGGTACAGGGCCAGCACAAAGACTGAGATGATGATGGGCGTCACCACCTTCAATGCCACCTTGGTTGCGTGCTCAGGGCTGCGGGTAGGAGGTGGGCAGGCCTGAGACCGCCCAGGCTCCTCACAGTGGGCTCTGAGGACCCCCCACCCCCACCCACTGCTGTCCCTTTTTTCTTCCTCCCACTATACCTTCCCCTCTTCCTTATCCCCCTGCTCAAACTTTGCCTCACACATGCCTCCTCCAGGAAGCCTTCCTGGCTGGCAGCCCCATCTCAGACCCTGCTTGCACCTGCAGCCCAGGCAGCCATTACTCCTCTCCTGACGCCTCATAACCCCCCGTCACTTGGGAGCTCCCCTCTTGTCAGATCAGGGGATGAACTCGGCCCTTCTAAAAGGCAGCATGTATATCCAGATCCTTCTCTGGACAAGACAGGGGTAGTGGGTGCAGTACAAGGGGGCCAGGCAGGCCATGCTGACCCTGTCTCTGGACAACCTTGGGCAAGTGTCTTAATCTCTCTGAACTTTAGTTTGCTTATCTGTGTACAACAGGATAACAATACCCACATTTCAAGATGGTAGTAAGGATTAAAGAGATATTATAAACAAAATGCTTAGTGCAGCATCTGACAAACAGTAGGTCCTCCAAAACTAGTAGCATTATTGTCTAATTCTATTTTTGTTACTAATAGATACTCTTAACAAAAGCGGCCGTTCCAAACCCTACGTCTTGTGCTAGCCAAGAGCTCACGCCCTGGAAGGCTGCACAGAGGCTCCAGTGACTGCTTCCCCCCTTGCCCAGGCAGCAGCCCTCAATGCAGGGACGGGTCCCACAAGCGCTGCAGCCCTCGCCTTTATTCCTCAACTCCAGAGGGAAAGTGGGTACCAGCTTCCATTCTCCTGGGTCTGGGGTTCTCACAGGCTCCTGGGGAAGAGCTTGAGGCTAAATGCTTTAAAATGAGGCCTATGGAATGATCTGAAGCCGGTGATCCCAACCACAGAGCCTACAGATCACCTTGGCAGGGATCATGAAAGTGACCAGGGCCTCTGCCCCTGAGGACGCCTTGCTGCCCCAGGAGGAACCAGCCTCCCTGTTCCTGCTGGCCGCCTCCTTCATTACCCACCTTGCCACCAAGGCCCCTCCCACCTGGGCACCAGCTGCCTTCCCTGTCTGTTCTCTGCTGAGGGCAGGGAGCAGCCCTATCTGAGGAGCATCAACTCACCACTGGGAGGTCCCGTTGTTGAAGAAGTCTCTGTGAAGAGAGTTGGGGAAGACTGGTCAGGGCCACCCTTCGGCATAAGGCGGCCTCCACTCCTGCTCGGCCCCCACGCCCTGCTCGGCTGTCCCCACCACTGCTGCTCCTGGCTCCCCAGCCCCAACCCCCTCCATATTCAAGGACACTTTCAGGATGGGAGGTGGTAGAAAACGCAGCCCCAACTAGCACTGGATACTTATGACCACAAACCACCCAGCTCTTACCTGAAACCCTGCCTTCCCTGACCCAGCCCATCTGCCTGGGTGGAGGCCTGCCTGCCTCTCCCTCTCCCAGGCCTTTGCTGCCATCCAGAGGGAGTGGAGGAGATCCCACAGCTGCGCTGCTTGGTGTGGCAGCCGCTGGCCACATGCAGCTGCTGAGACTTAACACGGGGCTGGTGCAAGCTAAAATGTGCTGTACATGTAAAACATACACCAGGTTTTGAATAATTAGTGTAAAAAAAGGTAAAATATTTCATTAAAAATTTTATACTGATTATATCTTAAAATGATATTCTGGCTATATAGTACTCATTAAATAAAAGTCAAATTATACTTTTTGCCTTTTTAATATGGCTATAAGAAAATTTTAAATTACGTGTTTTTTTTGTTTTTTTTTTTTTTGAGACAGAGTCTTGCTCTATCTTCCAGGCTGGAGTGCAGTAGTGCAGTCTCGGCTCACTATAACCGCCACCTCCTGAGTTCAAGCTATTCTTGTGCCTCAGTCTCCCAAGTAGCTGGGATTACAGGCACATGCCACCACGCCTGACTGATTTTTATATTTCTAGTAGACATGGGATTTTGTTGGCCAGGCTGGACTCAACTGATCCACCCACCTCAGCCTCCCGTAGTGCTGGGATTACAGGCGTGAGCTACCCCACCCGGCCCACGTTTTATCTATTGGAAAATGTTGCCCTAGAGCCAAACCACGGTCTCCCAATCCAGAAATAACCTTTACTGTCTGCTGCCAGCTTCAGCACCTGAAGAGGAGATGCTGGAGACGGGGAAGGAGCAGTAAGAAGAGGGCAACATTCCCTGCTCCAGTCCCGACCCATGGGTAGAAAGTTCCTGGACCTTTTCTTCCTCCTCAAAGGACTGCAGCCTGTCCCATGCTCGACTGCCCCACGTCTTTGTGGTCATCTGCCCACGGCCCCTACACAACCACCAAGAAGTTCTTCCTTGAATATGACTTAAACCCTTCATTAGAGCTCCACTTTCTCAGGCAACACCACCTTCCCGAGAGAGAAACATTCCTGAGAGTTTTCTGTGTATCCACATTGTACCTCCACTGCCCAGGTCAGCAGCTGGCACATAGCAGGCCCTTAATAAACATTTTTGAATGAATGAATGGGTGAACAAATGGATGGATGGGTGAATCCCTTCCTCTAACTCAAAAAAGGTACAGTTTGCTACATTTTTTCAGGGGACACAGAACTCTCACTTTTTTTTTTTTTTTTTTTTTTTTTTTGCACTTCTTGGTGTGTGTGTAGGGAGTGGTGATGCATAGAAAAGAGTATGACGAATCAGGCACTTTAAATACATCTTACTACTATAGGCGTTGATAATCTACAGGTCACATTTGCCAACCTTCCAAATTAACCTGCTTCGGGGAGGTCTTGTGATTTACAGCAATATCCTGTCCCTGAGTGAAGAATCTTATCTGAGCTCCTCAAATTGCTGATGTACTGATTAATGCATAACCTGTTGATATAAAAAATGCTGATTCATTTCTGAATCATGAATTTGTACTGATTGCTGGCATGTAGACATTTTAGTCTGTATGTTGCGTCTGTAGCCAGTGACTGTAACCCTCCAATGACAAAGGACAACTCTGATCTGAGGAGTCCCCTTCCCTTCTACTTTCTTATGAAAGCATTCCCGAAGCTTCTGGAACACGCCCAACTTGGTGCGTGTATCTTCCTGGCCAATCCTCACATTCAGCTTCCAACAAAACTTAATCAAATTATTTCTGCCTCAACCGCCTTCATTTAGGTTGACAATATTCCCATTTTACAAGGAAAAAGTTATGAGGTTCAGAGGAATGACCAATGTGTCTGATGCTGAGATTCTAACCCAATTTCACCCGAAGCCTGAGGTCTTTCCCCTCATGGAGCCACCTCCCTTGGAAATCTGACATTTATCACTACATGGCCATGCTGACTATGGGGCCAGACAGCCGTGGGCCCCACCTTCACGCCCACCACCTCTAGGACGTGGGACCTAACCTCTGCCACCACAGCCAGGAGCCTTTCAGTAGTGCACAGATGCCCCGCCTTATGTGGTGGGTCTGCCTATTTCGCTGGGTTGCTGGAGCGTGAAGAGGAACAGCAGATATCCAGGCACCTGCCTTGAGGTGGGACACAGAGCCTGTGAACAACAAAGCTTGTCCTTCTGCTCCCACACACCTTACTGCCTGGCTCTGCTGGACCGTGACTCCTCTGAGCCTGGGGCAGCTGGACTGAGGTGAAAGCAGCCCACTGGAGGCTGCCCTGGCAAGGGAGGAGCAAATCAGAGAAAGAAACACAATGGGGCCTGGTGACCTGAGGCCACTCCAACTACTGGGGACAGGAAGGAAGGAAAGAAACAAGGCCGTTTCCCCAGATGTCAGGGCTGGGGAGGAACAATACACTCTCCTCACAAGTTCCCCGTGGTGCCGGAACCCTAAACCTCCTGCTCTTGCCACCTCCCTGCAATGTCCCGTGCCCCGTGGGGAGCGTGAGGAAGGTGCCCCGTACATGGCGTTGGCGGTGACTAGCAGGTCGGCATTGTCGAAGAGCGTGACACCCGGCACCTCCACGATGAGCACGTAGATGAGCTCGATGGCCAGCATGAGCGCCAGCTTCCCGATGCAGTTGATCTGCAGGAACACGGAGCAGGCCAGCAGGCTGAGCAGCACACTGTAGGTGAAGTACTGCGGGCAGAGGGCAGTGGCATCAGCTCCCCAGGCCCTGCCCGCCCCCTGGCCCCGTGCATCCTCCAGTCTGAGCTGGCTCAAGTGAGGCCTGGGCTGGACATGTTTCTGCTGATGTAAATTTCCCAACAGGTGTGATGTAAGGCAAAGGGCCCTGGTTAGGAACCAGGAGATGGGCTCCAGCTGGAGTCTGGCCATTGCCTGCGGGACAGCCCCACATTACAGCTACGCTGCAGGCCCAGGCTGCCCTGGGTTTCAGCCGTGATCCAGGCTGGGTTTTGTGTGCCTCAGGCTGTGTGCTCAGCCCCTCTGAGCCTCAGTGTCCGCTCTGCAAGACTTCCTATCTCACGGCTAGCGGTGATGAACACAAGCAAGGAAGCCCTTGCTGCACTGTCCGGCACCCTCAATAACCGTGGGGAGCCCCTCATCTGCAGCTTTGAACTACAAAGCTCCAAAAGCTGAATGTGTTTTCATGACTCCTGTAGGGGCCACGCCTGAACGGAGCTGCTCTGGCGACAAGAGCTGACCTCACTGCTGGGACGCTAGTTATCTTTATCCTGTCTCCTGTGACATGCAGACATGCTACTACTGTGGAAATATGACCACTTCATGATCAGACTCCACTGGGGGTGGGAGGCAACCTTTTAAAATCTGAAAAATTCTGAAGTCCAAAATATATGGGGCCCCAAAGGTTTCAGAGGAGGGATCATGCCCTGTGCTGTTCCCTCTGGGGAAGCCCCTTCTGGTCTCTGAGCCTCCGTTTCCTTCTTAGACAACTGAGGGGCTGAACCAGGTAATCTTGGAGGTCCCCATCTGCTGCTGTCCCTTGATGCACATCAGCATCGGTTATTGTTGTTGTTATTTTTAATTTAGCACCATTGTTTCTGAGTCAGGCCTCCAGACATTTAGTCTTCGCACACAGCCTCGGCCCTGGGCTTCAGCAGCCCCCAGGGCAGACCCTCAGCCTCCCCAGGCCTTCTGGAGCCAAGGAAAGACTGCCAAGGGCCCCTGGGTGATTGGTTGCTGGGGGAAGCCTCCCATCAGCACTGGGAACAGGAGCAGAAGAGGGAACGAGGAGGGCAGCCTAGAGGAGTAAGCTCAGAGCCCCAGAGCCCCGGTCTTTGACAGGAGGGATGGGAGCTCCAAGAGCCAGCCTGGATTCCCATTCAGACCCTGGCCCAGATAACCAGGAGGCCAACATTGGATGCTGGGGACCCACCCTGGGCCTGGTCTGTAAGGAGTTGCTGAATCAGGAGAAACCTTGGAGGGGGGTGGTCAGCTGGTGGGGGCTGAAGGCGGGCACCAAGCCTCTCCCACAAATGAGGAGCCAGAATCTGCCCACTGCCACCCTCTCCCCCGGCCTTAGCCTCACCAGGGGAACCACCACCAAGGGGCAAGTACGAGACTGAAAAGAGCCTCTGCTCCTCGCAAACAGCCCTCAGAAAGCTGAAGTGCTCCTGTGGGCTCTCAGCCAGATGTGAGAGGCAGCGGAGGCCAGGGACGCGAGGCTGGGGAGGGGAGGCTAGGAAGGGGAGGCTGGGTGCAACATGGCTGCCTGGAAGAGACAGAGAGCTTGCCACCAGCCCAGGGGCGGGGCGGGGCAGGGCAGGGGTGGGGCTGCACCTGCCTAGGTGAGCTGGGGCCAAGCCCTGCTCCTCTCTGGGCCTTCCCTGCCCTATCTGTACAACTGAGAGCCAGATCCCAGGCTGGGAGGGAGGCCCACATTGGCAGCCCACAGCACCCCTCAGCTGCAGTCACAGGCCCTTTGGGAGTTGGATGAAAACATGAACCTTCTCCCCAGAAAAAGGCAAACTGCCCCCATCTTACTGGCTTCATGTGTGCACCCATAGGGAGCTGGGGGTGTGAGAAGGGGGAGGCTGGAAGCCCAGCCCAACTGCTGACTAGCGAACTGCTCCCTGGCAAATGCAGCACCGTGAACAAAGCACCTTGCACGCCACAGGTGCTTAATATATGCCGCTCTCCGAATAAGGTTATGTGGCATTATTTTTAAACCCAAATGCCTATAGGCACAAAATTTCTTTTTGAGGTGATAAAAGTATTCTAAAATTAGACGATGATGATGGTTGTACACATTGGTGAACACATGAAAAACTACTGAACCGTGCACTTTGAACAGGTGACGTTTATAGTGGTGCTGGTTTGGGATTGGGTTCCTTTGCTCCCCTCTTTCCTCTCTGACCCTAACAGCTGGGGCTTAGGTGGGTTCTCCTGAGGTGGGGTAGGGTCTTCTAGAGAAGCGGAGGGTCCAGAAAGTTTTGCCCTCAGATCAGGAGCACGAACTCTGTCTGGAGCCGGACAAGTTGAATGAGAGCTCCAGCTCTGTTGAGTCCTGGCTGTGTGACCTGGGGTAAATTACTTAGCCTCTCTGTGTCTCAGGTTCTTCGCCTCTACAAAGGAGATAATATAACACTTATGTCATAGGCTGTTGGGAGGATTTTATTAGTAAGTGTGTATAGAGCCCTTAGCCACAGTCCCTGGTAAGCACTATAGAAACAACAGCTACACCATTGTCATTGTCATTGTCATACGGAGGAGGCTCCCCTTGTTCCCAGTGTCTGGCATGTAGGAGTGAGAGATATGGGGTAAGCGGGTCTCTAGAAGACAGTGAGCTGGTGAGACCCTGTCCTTCAGACTGTCCTGAGCAGCTGAGGGGACAGTGGGGGAGGGCAAGGGACTCTTCACCACTCCCTTCCAGCCCATGCGCACCCAGTACCTCGGGGAAGTTGCAGTTGGGCCAGGGGCTGCCACAGAAGCCCTGCTCATCGCCCAGGCTGTAGTTGACGGCCGACTCCACCACGTGACATGCGTTGACCTGGCTCGCGCTGATGTTGTGCTCCTGTGCCAAGCAGCCCAGCAGGTCCCTGGAGTTGCACGTGAACTGGGGGCAGGGAGGAGGGTGGTGAGGGGAGGGTAAGCTGCTGGGGGACAGGTAGGGCAAGCCCAGCAGCAGGCTCCCATCCGTCCTCCGCCTCAGGTGCAGTATGACACTGATGGGGACAAAATCTGAAAGAGGCTGAGGAACGGGCAAGGTTTGCCCAGCTGCCCTGGCTGAAGGGGGTGTGGCTAGCATGCCCTGCCAAGGAGGGGCTCTTAAACATGCCTTGGGGACATTCCCTAAACTCTTCCTGGCCCCACCAGGCTTGAGAATGAAGAGCTAAGAACTTCACTTAGTGGGAGAGTAGCCAAGCATAGTGGCTCTTGCCTATAATCCCAGCATTTTGAGAGGCCAAGACCAGCAGATCACTTGAGCCCAGGAGTTTGAGACCAGTCTGGCAACCAGCCTGGCAACATGGGGAAACCCCATCTCTTAAAAAAAAAAAAAAAATTAGCTGGGCATGGTAGTGGTGCACACCTGTAGTCTCAGCTACTCGGGAGGCTGAGGCAGAAGAATGGCGTGAACCCGGGAGGCGGAGCTTGCAGTGAGCTGAGATCTGGCCACTGCACTCCAGCCTGGGCGACAGAGCAAGACTCCGTCTCAAAAAAAAAAAAAAAAAAAAAAAGAACCTACGTGAGGCACATTGAGTCAAAGCTTATCCCAGACCCAGGAGCGACACAAATAAGAAAGTCCCTCCTAGCCCTGCCGGGCGGGTACATGGCTCCAATGGGTTTGATCCAATGGAGCTGTGGAGGTGCTGGGAGATCATGCAGCCACCCACCATGTTGACAAAAGCCGCCAGGAACACCAGGGTGATGGTGAACACCCCAACCAGGGTGCTGTTCATCTTGGACCGCACGATCTTCCTGGACAGAGTCTGCAGCGGGGAGGGGAAGAGCTAGGGTGGGGGTGGGGGGTAGAGAGGGAGGGAGGGAGAGACGGAATAGCATTCAGCAAGGACTCCACAAATGGCCCCGGGAGTGTAGTGGACCTACCTGTGTCTCTCCCCAGCATGACCCCCGGGGCCTTCCTGGTGGCCCTCCCAGCCTGCAAGTCTCCAGCCTTGAACTGCTGCAACACTGCTTCCAGATCAACAGCAGGGCAGATTCTGCAGCTGACCAGGAGCAGGACTATGTAGGGAACCCAGGTGAGAGAGGCAGGATGAGAGGAAAGATGGTATCTTGACCCAACAGAGAAATCAATTTAAAAAGCACATTGGCCTGCTGTGTGCCATCAGGGAGGGACGGTGGGTGGCAGCTGAGGAGTCGTGGAGGGCTCAGAATGTTCCCTGGAGGGTTGAGAAGGCTTCTGGGAGGGAGTGGGCAGTGGTGGGTTTAAGGATTTGGAGAGGATTAGGCCTCACTCAGGAGGAGGAACTGAGCAGCGAGGAGCAGGAGGGAGGTGGATGTGGCCCTGAGCACTGAGTGAGCTCTGTCCTTAGCACACAGCTCCATGGACCTGCCATTTCCCTCACTCTCTCCTTCTCTGTATTCTTCCACTAGACAAACCATGACTACTCAAAGACCCCCTGCAGCTTTGGTAATTAAACGATTGGGCTCCTAAGTCCCATTTCTGCCACCAAATCTGATGCAGCTGGCCTTGTAAATGATGTCCCCCTCATCTCCCATGCAACCTAGCCTGGAAAAAGAATCTGATGGACAGAGAAGCAAAGCAGTGGATCCATGATGCCCCACCCCTACCTGCCCCAACCTTTCCTGCTGAGGTCTATCTGCTACAGACATCTAGGTGTCCATAAAACCCCCCAAGGGCAGACAGGGTGGTTGAAAAAGCACTGAACCAGGAGTCAGGAAGCCTGGGCTTGGCTTGGTTTTTCCTTTCTGTTCCTGAGCAAGCCACATCCCATCTCTGAAGTCTCCTATTTGTAGGGCTCTTGGGACCTTTGGGCACCCCCAGCTTTTGTGGTGAGTGAAGCAGGCAAAGGTCTCTACCCCAGTCATGGGCCGTAAGCATCCCTGAAAATTCTTGCTGAAAGTGCCAGACCACAAGGCTTCTCCATCCCCTGATACTGAGAGTGTCTGTAGTTGGCCACACTGACAGCTAAATAGGTCATGGGGCCACCATGTGACCACTCACTCCCAGTGGGGAGGAGAACTGGCTTGTGTGCTACAGTATTTGCTGCCAACCCAAAAAAGTGTCGGGCCCTTGGTCCAGTGTTCTTCAGCTGCAACCCAAACCCACTACGTGTGCAGCATCCATGAGGGCCCATCACATGGGACTTCAGTGGCAAAGGGACTTCAAACACAAATATGCTGACACTCATGCTGCTGACTGTAACATGAGTAATGAAGTTTTTATCTCTGACCCAGGAGTCTCGTGTCTTCTGCCAGCCTCTATGAAACAGCAACAAGCAAACTCATTAACTTGTAAGTAGGGTAAAATCACACCTTAGACCCTTCAGAATTCTAGACAAAAAGTCAGGTCCCTGCTCACCCCTGGGCCTTGGGCTTGGAGCTGGCTGTGTGCATAGGGAGGGTGTATATCTTTCTGACCCCAGAATCCTCTTCCACCCTTCCAGCAAAGCCATTTCCTATCAGCAGAGGGAAAGAGGGATAGATCACAGGAAAAACTGCTGCCATGGCAGAGGCCTGGCAGTCTCGCATAGGCTACAGGCTGAAAGATGAAGGCCTGGGACTCCATCTACCCAGCAGGAGAGCCTCCCAGGTATGCTCCTATACCACCAAGCCTGTGGCACATGTTCTGAGCAAACACTGGGATAATAAAGGAGACCCTCTGACCAAACCGTCTTATGTGGTAGAAGGATAGTTAAGTGTGATCTGAAGAGCATAAGCTTGTATTAAAATCTTGCTTAATAGACATAGAAATGAATCAAATAGATTAAGGGTCCAGAAACAAATCCTTCCATTTATGGCCCAATGATTTTGACAAGCGTTCCAAGACAATGGTGAAAGGACAGTCTTTTCAACAAATGGTGCTGGGACACATGGATGTCCACAGGCAAAAAATGAAGTTGGGTCCCTACTGCACCCTGTACAAAAAGTAACTCAAAATGGACCAGAAAACGTAAATGTAAAAGCCAAAACTACAGAACTCTTACGGGAAAACATACAAGTAGATCTTTGTGACTTTGGATCAGGCAACGGTTTCTTAGAGGGGACACCAAAAGCACCAATCAAAAAAGAAAAAATAGATAAATTGGACTTTATCAAAATTAATTATTTTTGTCCTTCAACTAACACCATCAGGAAAATTAAAAAAAAAAAAAGTATTGGTGAGGATGCAGAAAAGCTGGAATCCTTGTGCATTGCTGGTGGGAATGTAAAATGAGGCAGCCACTGAGGAAAACAGTAGGGCAGCTCCTCAAAAAAATCAAACATAGAATTATTATATGATCCAGTAATTCCACTTCTGGGTATATGCCCCAAAGAATTTGAAACAGGGACTTGTACAGATACTTGTACACCCTTGTTCACAGCTGTATTCTTCCTAGTAGCCTGAAAGTGGAAACAAATTAATCGTCCATCAATTGATAAATAAACAAAATGTGATATATCCATACACGGGAATATTTTTCAGGCATAAAGAGAGTAAAGTGCTGTTACATGCTACAACATGGATGAGCCTTAAAACTAATATGCTAAGAGCATGAAACCAGTCTCACAGGGCCATGTGAGATTCCCTTCATGTGAGATGTCCAGAACATGCGAATCATAGAGACAAAGTAGATGAGTGGTTGCCGAGGGCTGTGGTGATCAGGGAGGGAGGAGCGACTGCTAACGGGTCTGGGGGTTTCTTCTGGGGATGACAACAACGTTCTGGAATTAGCATCAATAGTTGAATAACTTTGTGAATATACTAAAAACTAGTGTATTAAAAGTTCATTCACCTGTATAAAGGTGAATTTTATGGTATGCAAATTATGTCTCAATGAAGCTCTTATTTTAAAAAATCATGCTCAGCCTCTTACTGGCTGTGTGATCCTACACTCTGAGCTTCAGTCTCCTTACTGGGAAATTGGGAATAGCTCTCTCCCAGAGTGGCTATCAAGACTTAGCAAAGTGATGCATTTGAAAGTGCTCTGTAAGCTGTTAGATGCAACAGAAAAGTTAGTTAATATTTGCATTTTAAAGAGCTATATTGCCAATAAGAATGAAAGTCCTTATTTCCCATTTAAAGGAATTTTTGGTTTCACAGCTGGGTAAAGTGTTTTGGCACTAGCATGAGGATCTTACTCTGAAATGGTATGACAGATGGTTTCAAATCGATGGCTGCTGAAAACTTTGTCATTCTATCTCCATCCCCTTTCCCCACCCCCACCCCAACTCCTATTTGCCCTATGTTGTTTAAACTGCTCAGTTCTGATCACCCCATCCACTGATTGAGAGGCTTCCTTCATCATTTTGCAACCACCAATGTAATGACTGATAGAGGCAAAGGTTACTAATGCATGCTAAAACTTTCTTAATAAAAGGTGGTCGGGGAATAGGGTATGCACATTAGCTTCCTGGTGAATATGGGACCAGGAGCCCCACCAGGACCATCCAGAGGCCAGGAGAAGAACTGCAGGCTTAAAAAAAAAATCAACGTTAGATATGGCTCTACCAGCTAATGAATGACTGAATGTGCACTGGTTTGCTTGCTACAAGTCAACTTCCCCCCACACCCTTTCTTTTTTGAGATGGAGTCTCCCTCTGTTGTCCAGGCTGGAGTGCAGTGGCACAACCTCTGCTCACTGCAAGCTCCGCCTCCCAGGTTCACGCCATTCTACCGCCTCAGCCTCCAGAGTGGCTGGGACCACAGGCGCCTGCCACCACGCCCGGCTAATTTTGTTTTTGTATTTTTAGTAGAGACAGGGTTTCACCGTGTTAGCCAGGTGAAACCAGGATAGTCACAGTCTCCTGACCTCGTGATCCGCCCACCTTGGACTCCCAAAGTGCTGGGATTACAGGCGTGAGCCACCGTGCCGGGTCACCCTCTACACTCTTTAAAAAGACTTTCTCTTGACTTTAAAACCTTAGTAGGAACTCAGGAATTGCTGCTTTTTTTGAAGTCTCCAGAAGATTTGACATCCTGTCTTGATATCAGTTTATAGAGTGTCTCATTTCCTATAATTAGAGAGTTCATCCCTATGTCAACCCTAAATCCAGATTTTACCTCAGTGTGGATCTTAAAACTCTTGGCTGGGTGCGGTGGCTCATGCCTGTAATCCCAGCACTTTGGGAGGCTGAGGAGGGTGGATCATAAGGTCGGGAGATCGAGACCATCCTGGCTAACATGGTGAAACCCCGTCTCTACTAAAAATACAAAAAATTAGCCGGGCATCGTGGCAGGCGCCTGTAGTCCCAGCTACTTGGGAGGCTGAGGCAGAAGAATGGCATGAACCCGGGAGGTGGAGCTGGCAGTGAGCCGAGATCATGCCACTGCACTCCAGCCTGGGCGACAGAGCAAGACTCCGTCTCAAAACAACAACAACAACAACAACAACAAAACTCTTTGCCAGGGGCAGACTCTCTTCCCAGGGCTACACCACAACTGCAGTCAGATTGTGGAGAGGTTTTTCCAGCAGGATAACTGTCTGTACCAGCCAATCACTTAATGCCTGCTCACAATCAGAGCCCAGAAAAAGAACTGATGTTCAAAAAAGAAGTTCAGAACCAGTACATTCCCAATCTGATTAATTCAAATCAATTCAACATGAAAAACAGGAGTGGGAACATAGTTAATAAACCATGATTGGGGTAAGGAACAGTTTGATCCTGGCCTCTTTGAATGTCTTCAGGCACGCTGAAGACCTCCCTGGGCCCCTGTCTGTGATGCGGGGCTAGGGTATTGCAAAGATAAAAGGAGGGGATGAAATTGGATGGCAAAAAAGTTTAAGAATACAGCCTCTTTGACAAGGAGCTAATAAAAGAAGCAGTAGCTCCTACTTCAGAAAAAGAAACAAAAGGTAAGAAAACCACAGAGGTCAAACCTGGCAGATAGAAGGGGTCCACCCAGTGCTCTCATCACTTGGCCTTTCAGGAGTCAACTGGACCTATTAGCAGAGGCAGTGTCCTGGAGGGGAGGCTCATGGGCTCTGAATTAAAAGCCACCTGGTTTTAAATCCTAGCAATAACCACTTCCTAACTATAGGATCTAGAAAAAGCTGTCTAACCTCTCTGGGCTTCCGTTTCCTCATCTGCAAAGTAGATTCAATAAAAGCCACCTTTGAGGCTCAGGAAACACAGCTCAAAGTAGCATAGCTTGGATGTGGATCCTGGACTGTCCTGTCTTGAAAAACACAGGGGGAACCTACGATATGCCTCCTGGAACGAAGACCTCTCCATCTCCTAAATGAATGATGTGTGTGATGAGATGTGAATGGTGAGAGGAATGTGTCCCCTGAGCACGCAGGCGGAAAGGTGAACATGGGAACCCTAAAATCCTCACAGGATGGAAGGCACCTAGGAGGGGAGGGGTACTGGTTGCACGGTTAGACCCTATTTTAGAAACTGTGGACCAGGACTGGAGTTGGAGTAGTAGAAAGGAGAACCAGCAAGGTGGGCTTAGCTACACGCAGGCTGCAAGGAGAGGAGAAGAGGCTCTGTCGGTGACTGCAGAGCAGACAGGGCCCACAGGAGGCTCTGGTCACAGATCCCAGGTGCTCATACGATCAGGTCCAGGGGATCAGTACCAGGTAGACCAAGAACAAGCCATCAGGCTGGGGGATAAGAGAGATTCTCACACACACACACACACACACACACACACACAGAGCTACGCAGCTGAGTTCCCCCATAGGGCCCATCTGTACCTAAGTATTTGGAGCTGGCTAAAGAGGGAAGGGGCTGCACTTATAAGCCGTGAGCAAACTCCCTATCCCTGGAGGTGATCAAGCAAAGCAGAGGCTGGCGCACCCCTCGCAGGGTTATCACTGGGAAATCCAGCCTCAGGTGGGTGGTTGGGCTCTCTCACTGCATGGCCCCTTCCAACCTGAGATCCTCTGAGTTGTGGACAACGTGTGATGGGGTGAGCAGGGCTTTAACATGGTTTTCTCTAGGAAAAGCAGTTCTGGGGCCCAGGTCAGCACAGATGCCAAGGGAAGGAGCGGGGGTTCGTGCAGATGTGCAGACTTGCCCTCTAAGACAGCATCCCCAGAAGGAAGCACTCAGGGGGACGGTCCCTAAGGCAAGGCATCTGAGGGGCAGCGGGGGCTCTGCAAGGCAGCTGAGGCTCAGGAGTGAAACCAGGACTTGAGGACACGATGAAGACCAAGGCAACAAGTTAGCCCTGCTGAGAAATCCAGGGGAGTGTGTGAGCTGCACTGAGCTGTGTCTGGAAAAGACTGAACAGGCCCAAGATAAAAAGGCCACCAGAGCACTTAGTAAGAAGGCAAAACCCAACCCAGAAAGGACCAGGGAAAACTGCTCCCCAACAGCCAGAGAAGACAATTCACTCAGCCGACACTTTCTCATATTTCTGTCTTTGAAAAGGTTAAAATATGGACAGTTTAAGGAAGTTAGTCCACGTTGTTCTGGGAAAATGAAAAAGTAAATGAAATAGAGAAAGAGACTGACACTACCTGGCTTGGGGATAATTTAGGAACTGTCACATCTCTTTGCAAAGCCACTCCTGGTGACTTCTGAGAGACTGAGAAAATGAGAAAAAGTTTCTGAGTTCTGGTAAAACCACAAATGTTTTGAAAAAAGAAAACAGAAGAACCCTAAACACTGCAGGCTAGTCAGCTTCATGTCAGCACCTGCAAAGGTGAGAAAATGAACTTCATTCGGTCAACCCACTGCAGTGAGTGTGCCACGGTGCTCAGTGACAGGCTGACATCTGCATCAGGGAAGAAGGGGTACTGTTCCCCGCCATGCACATGGCAGGAGGTAGAGCCAGGTAGAATCTCCTTTCATGTCTTCACCTGCAAGCTGTTTAACCCACAACATGAAAGAGGGAAGAAGAAGAATTCAATGGAAAGTTCATATTACAAACGACTTTTCAAATTGGGCTCTGCGTTCCAGAAAGTGGATAAACCCTGAGAAAATGGCTAATTAGGCCACGAGAGAAGGAGGTGGCAGGGATAGGAGCTGAGGGTGGGTGCTGGAGTCTATTTAATGGGTCGACCACCAGCCCAGAGCGGCAGGTTCCAGGCTTCATAAGCCACTAAAATTCTTTAATGAAGCCTTCTATCTGTAAGATGGAAAAAGCAGGCTACCTAGCTGGATGGTATGGGACTGGGGGGACAGTGTTTGTGTGGCCTGGGGATGGAGGGTGAGTATTCCATCTACCAGCCCCCTCCCCCACCCCAAGGAAACTGAGGCCTCCACAGAACAGAGGCAGCAAAAATCACTGGGCTAGATAAACGAACTGAGAACATGCTCAGTGAATTTGGCATTGATAACAAAATAGGCAAATTCAACAAAAGAAGGCAGGGATGATTTTCATAACTCATCTTGAACTGTGGGGGAAAAACCTCATGAGACCAACAATGGCCAGTGAAGGTGGCTGCAGGCAGGAAAATGGGCCCATCCTTCCCCTCCTCCACAACTGACTGCAAATCAGGAAACTCAAACGGAATGAAATCAGTAGAACTCAGGTTCACCTAAGTCCCTAACAGAAAAGGAAGGAAATTTAGGTTCAAGCTTAAAAAATGGCAGACTATGCACAGCTTTGATTCTGATTTGAATGGGCTAATTAAGTGCCTGAAACAAACAAACAAACAAAGAATGACTTTGCCTCAGGTTCCTTACTTAAAAAGAAATGTTCTCTTTGGGGTTCAGCAAAAGAACTTTTAACTATGGTGTACTTTTTTTGTAGGTGGTTGTGACTTTTCATTGTGGCAATATTTATACAACATAGAATCTGCCATTTTAACCACTGGTAAGTGTATCATTCAGTGGCATTAACCATACTCATGTTGTGCAACCAATATTGCTATCAATTTCCAAAACCCTCTCATCACCCCAAACAGAAGCTCTGAACCCATTACGCAATGATGCCTGCCAGCCACCAGGAATCTCTAGTCTGCTTTCTGTGTCTATGAATTTGCCTGTTCTAGGCATTTCATATAAATGGAATCAGATGACACGTGTGACCTTTTGTGTCTGGCTTCTTTCACTCATTGTCATGTTTTCAAGGTCCTTCTATGTGGTAGCATGAAACGGCGCTGCATTCCTCTTTATGGTGGAATAACATTCCACTGCAGTTCACGGCGCATTTTGTTTATTCATCTGTTGATGGATGCCTGGGTTTTTTCCACTTTGTGGCTATTGAGAAAATATGGTGTCCTTTCATAGCCACGGGATGAAGAAGTGGAACTGTCCACTCTGGATAAAGCAGACTAGGGGGGCCTTGACAACCGCAAGACCAAAAGGCAGGAGTGGCTGAACATGGGGCAGGAGGGAGGTTGTGGCCTTGAGGAAGGAGGGTCAGTGGAGAGGCAGGGAACCAGCTAATGATAAGCCCTATGATGCAGCCTATCAGATGCTACAATACCAGCAACTGACGGAGCACGCGGCTCAGCATGGCGTGCTTCTCAGATGTGCCCGATGGCTCTGGCTGACCCTGCCCTCTCTGGCTGTCCACCTCTGCACCTGGCAGGGGAGGTGAACCACAGCAGGTGATTCCTAAGGTCCCTTCCAGTCCTGACAATCAGTCCAACAAGACCTTGACCACGATGTGACTATACAGTTAACAGACTAATAACGGCCCTCTCTGGAGGGTGGAGAGAGAAAGGGGACTTTGGAGGGGATGAAGGTCCAATTCCTCCAGGAGGAAGACATGGTGCTCACTGCAGAAGAGGGAGTTATGGCAAGGCTGCACCTCAGTGCCCCGCTGCCCACCCCAGAGGCTTGGCTCCCAGTGAGTGTCAGGGAGGAGTCGGAGAGGCTCAGCAGATGTGGGAGAGGCACAGATCTGCCCCAGGGATGAGTGCTTCCTGGGGGCCAGCCTGGTGCATCAGGGAATTCTGAAACCACCGGTGAAGACACTGAGGGAAAGGCCTGATGGGCACGACAAACAGGAACATAAGTGGTTTCTACCACAGACCAGAATGACCCGGAGCCAGGTCACATTGAGGGACACAGCCTGGACAGGGGACACAGCACGCCTAAGAGATATGGGAGAAAAACTCAGAACAAGAGCCACATTTCTGCCGCCAACACCAGCTGGCCGTGTGGCCCGCTTGGAAACACCGAATCACTCTGGGGCCACACTCCTCATCTATGTGCTGGGTGGCTCAAGACCTATAATCTCTGAGGTCCCCTCCAGGGAAAATTCCAGAGCACATGGGAGCACCAAAGTGTGTGTCGAGAGAGACCTCCCCCACACCCATTCTCTCAGCAAATATTCACTGGGCACTGCTCTGTGCCAGGCTTGGTGCTAGGCGCCCTTCCTTCCTTGTGCATAACATGAACAGGCGCAGCAGCCACAGCATCTTCTGGTTGCAGAGATTTGCCAAGGACAAGTTAAAGCAGCCAGTGAAGAACAGGTTCCCACTGACCATTTGCCCACCTCCAGGTGAGCTTGCTGCCAATGCCAATGGAGAGGTGTGGCTGGCATCAGGCACTCTCCCACCCCTGCCAAGCACAATACTTGGGCCCCTTCACATTTCAGGCCCCTGCGTAGGGCCCCTACCAGGGCTGAGACAAGCGGGAAGAAGGTGGCTGCAACCCAGCTGTCAGCTACACTCACCTTTACGCAGGAGTAGATCACAGACACAAACACCACCAAGGTCAGCAGCAGGGAACAGGTCAGGTAGAAGCTGAGCATGAATACGGAGCTGGAGGGAGAGAGGAGGGGAGGGAGAAGCCAGGCTCAGGTGGCAGGGCTGCAGCTTCTGGGGGGCCTGCCTGACAAGCAGGCCACAGGTCCCCCGTGCCCATCCTCACAGCTTCAGAGGGCCTGGGCTCTGAAATCCGGAGAGGGAACCTGAAGTTGCTCCATCTCCCCTAATCCACTGCCCAGCCTTTTGCACTGACTGCCTGAGCAGGGCTTACACGGCCTTGCAGGTGGATTCTGGAGCCCTCCCCATAAGGGTATGGTTCCCTCCCCTTCCGGTGGGGACAGCAGCCCACAGGAAGCTGAATGGAGAACCAGGTGACACCTGATAGGTATTTTGCCTAGTTCTCAGCTATTCACTGATGTGCTTCATTTAGCTTGGAAGAACCACCTGGTGATTCCCTCCAAGTCGTCACTCACGGCTCCATAAACAACTGTGAAGGCTGAAAACTGATTGGATCAGTGGCCTTCATTTCTAGAAATGCCTTTGTCAGCAGCACAGTCAGTCAGTCTTTGAGAAACAGGGGTGACTGTCTCTTTAGAAGGGCAGAATCTCTAAGCCCCACCCCCTTTCCACTGCCAGGTCCCAAAACAAGTCTGTGAGACTGCCAGGTCCCACAGTTTTTGCTCCTCTATTCCTAGCCAGTTCAACAAGAAAAATGCAAGGATTTCCCTCTGCCCCTCCTTTCAGATGCAGATCACAGGTGACCTTCAGAGCCACCGCGGGTGGCCAACCTCAGACAAAAGAGCTGTAAGTGACTTTCCATCCGGAACTTCCCATTGGCCCTCCTGGGGCAAGGACTGGCCTGGAGACAACATACCCTGCCATACCACCAGGTGGCTGTTCAAGGGAGGAAGAGTGGCCTGAAGATGCCAGGTGTTGTTACGGGGTTAAAAGCCAGTGGGGGGCGTGAGAGGCAGGTGAACACCTCTAGGGAGGATTCAAACAGCATCTTTGTTCCAGGCCTCCACAGAAGCCAGCACTTAGCTGCCTTCAACAAATGGAACAAGAGAAACGAATTCTCTTCAGAGGAAAAGAAAGACCTTTAGAGTGGCTTTTAAGGCTTTCCTAGAGAGGAGGTGGCTAGAGAATGACCTCTGCCAATGTCTAAGCCACTTGGAGGGAATGAAGCCGTTGCAGGCAGGGCAGGTAACTGAGACGACCCAGCCCTCAAGCCGCTGCAGAGAAGGAAAAGCAGCAAAGAGGCAGGACTATGCACTCAAGCTACAGGGACTGTCAGTCACAATGGGATTATAAACCAGATTGCTTTTTTTTTTTTTTTTTTTGGAGACAGTCTCGCTTTGTTGCCCAGGCTGGAGTGCAATGGTGTGATCTTAGCTCACTGCAACCTCTGCCTCCCAGGTTCAAGTGATTCTCCCACCTCAGCCTACCAAGTAGCTGGGATTACAGGTGTGCACCACCACACCTGGCTGATTTTTGCCTCACCACGCCTGGCTGATTTTTTGCATTTCCACTGTGTTGGCCAGGCTGGTCTTGAACTCCTGGCCTCAAGTGATCCACCTCCCTTGGCCTCCCAAAGTGCTGGGATTACAGACGTGAGCCACTGTGCCCGGCCTCCAGATTGCTTCTTGATACTTGTGGGTCCACATCAGTACAGAAAGATGGGGTTTTATGCCAACAAGGAGCCCAGCTCTGCACAGCCTCAGTGCAGGTGTCAACCAGGGTGGAGCTGGCTGCCAGTGCCTGGTTTTCACCTGTGGCATCCAACAGAGTCATGGCAGATACAAATGTAAGGGAGATCTTTTCATTCTTTTAATAATGTTGTTAAAAATAAAATACACGTCGACATCATGTACCTCCTCCTATGGTACACGGAGAAGGACACATCATCACTTCAGTGGCAGCCTTGCCAAAATCTAATCATGAAAAAACATCAGACGCACTCAAATGGAAACTACAAATTAATTGGCCAGTATTCCTCAAAAGTGCCAGGGTCATGAGAGACAAGCAAAGGCTGAGGAACTATCACAGATGGGAGGGGATGGAGGACATGAATTAACTACACGTGACGCGGGATCCTGAAAAGGCTCCGGGAACACAAGCTGGATAGTGAGGGGAAAACGACGAATTAGAATAAGGTCAGTAGATGAGTTAATAGTATCATTTTAGTGTTGATTTCCTGGTTTTGATCATTATACTACAGTTACAGAAGTTGTCAACATTCACAGAATCCCTCTCGGCTACTTTTGTAACTTCTCAAATACCATTATTTCAACATGAAAAACAGAAGGTACTGGCTTTGGGGACTCTTTGGATGAAGCAAGGCTTAGAAGATATAACCAAATTCAATCAGTGGATTTTGAGTAGATCCTGGCTACAAATAAAACTAAAAGTAGAAGACATTTTGGGGGACAGTTTGGGAAATTTGGATATGGACTGGGTAGTAGGTGATGGTAGGGAGTTTATGTTAATTTTTTTGGTATATAAAGTATTGAGGTTAAGGAGGAAAATGTCCTTAAATTAGGTGTACATTGAGGCTTTTATGGGTAAATGTCTTTATGTCTAAATTTACTTTAAAACAATCAGAATAAAATAGATGAAACAAACACTGCAAAATATTAACAGTTACTCTATCTAGTGGATGGGTACTGATTAGATTAATTACTTTACTTTTCTGTGCATTTGAGGAATTACATAATAAAAAGTAAAAATATGTATTTCTGCATACACATATGTATGTGTGTACATATATGTATAGGTGTATGTGTATAGGTGTACATACATAAGGCAATTATGTTTCTCTTCTCAAGCGAGACTCTAATGTGAATGACAATTTAACAAACACCTCATTTCCAAAAGCCCTGCATACTTCAAAGTACCCCCCATAGAAGCCACAGGCTTTCTCGGCGACACAGCCAGTCCTCAGAAAAGTTCAGAAACACCTCTTTGCGAAATACTTTCAGAACTTGAAATCCATTCTTAGAAATATCCACAGTAGTAGAAAACCTGCATCTTTTGAATATTTTTTTTTTCCAAGAACTAAAGGTTACACAGAAAGCGGCCCAGGGAATACTTTGGGTGACTCAGTTGTCAGTGGTGGGGTGGGTTAATGGGACGAGACAATTAAGTGATAAAAAGGCGTCTCTTGACCAGGCGCGGTGGCTCACACCTATAATCCTAGCACTTTGGGAGGACAAGGCGGGTGGATTGCCTGAGCTTGGGAGTTCGAGACCAGCCCGGGCAACATGGTAAAACCCTGTCTCTACTAAAATACAAAAAATTAGCTGGGCATGGTGGTGGGTGCCTGTATTCCCAGCTACTCAGGAGGCTGAGGCAGGAAAATTGCTTGAACTTGGGAGGCGGAAGTTGCAGTAAGCCAAGATGGTACCTCTGCACTCCAGCCTGGGCAACAGAGTGAGACTGTCTCCCTCCCCCTAAAAAAAAGCATCTCTCGTACAGCTAAGCAGCGACCGGTGAGAAGTCGCCCATCCTGGAGTGAGCACATCATCTTCCTACCCAGAGAGGTCAGAGCCCTGGCTTCCTATCCCACTGAGGGCACGCTCAGAAACTTCTCTCCCTGCCTGAGCCAGAGTAGGCCAGACTCCCTGCTCTGTTCTCCTAAATGACCACCCCCTCCCAACCCTGGGATTCCCTGCAGCCAGAGGAAGGAGCCCAAGAGGGCTGGGGATACTCACTGGGGCACGATGGTGATCTGGACAAAGCAGATGAAGAGGAAGACGAGCGAGGCACACGCCACATAGGCACCAAATCGGTCGTCTACCTGCTTGGAGTACTGAGAGGAGATGGGCATGGTGAGAAGGGCCAAGACACCTGGCCCAGTCCACTCCAGCCCTGTGAATCCCACACACCCAGGGCAGCCACTCAGGGCTGGTCACCTGTGCAGCCCACTCCCACAACAGGTAAGACCTGAGGACCAGAGCCAGACTCAGATCCCAGGACACCATTCCAGATCACCAGACGGTGGTGCCTATGGAGAGGGCAGTTGAGAGGGATCTGAAACCTTCTGCAGGTGGTTCACCTTCAGAGTAATCCATACTGATCACGGCTGTACATGACCGCACACCATCTACCCGCTAGGAAACATGCCAGGTGTCTACAGGCCTCATCCAGCACCCCCACAACAGCCCGGGAAGTCAGAATATAACGGCTGTCATTTCTTCTTCAGAGATGAGCAAGCTGGGCCTCAGAGAGCTCACAAGACTTGTCCAGAGTCACATCTGAGGCTCCTCACCCCAGGTCCTCCCATGATACCAATCAGTCACACTGATGGAGGTTGGGCTGGCACAGTCACCCAGAGTAACACCCAAGTCAGGTCCATACACTGCTGGTCCCTTTCCACAGCTCCACCTCGCTGATTCAGTGTGCTTGTCTGGTTGAACGCTGATGAGCATACCCCAAGTCCACTTTAACTGAACCCTGGGGAGACACTGCCACATAGTGCGAAGAGAACTGACTGGACCAGGATCTGGCTCCAGCTCTGTCGCTGCTTCACTGGGTGGCCGAAAGCAGGTCCCCCAACCACTCTGGGCTTTAGCTTTCTCATTCACAATGTGAGGAAATGCAACAGAGAGATCTTGACTATCCCTGCCAACTTTACCACCTTGAGGTCTCAATGTGACAAAGCAGTTGGGCTATCCATCGACAATGATAATAACAATAATGCAAATAGCAACGAATATGCACTGAACGCCTACTATGCGACAGACACTGTGTCATACATAGAAACTCTGCTGAGCATGGTGGCTCACGCCTGTAATCCTAGCATTTTGGGAGACCGAGGTGGATGGATCACCTGAGGTCAGGAGTTCAAGATCAGCCTGTCCAACACAGTGAAACCCCATCTCTACTAAAAATATAAAAATTAACCAGGAGTGGTGGAGGGTGCCTATAATCCCAGCTACACAGGAGGCTGAGGCAGAAGAATCACTTGAACACAGCAGGAGGAGGTTGCAGTGAGCCAAGATCAAGCCACTGGACTCCAGCCTGGCCAACAGAGTGAAACTCCGTTTCAAAAAAAAAAAAGAAATTAATTTCATCCTCACTATAACCCTATGAAGTGGGAATGTTAACTGCCCCATTTTCTAGATAATGAAACTAAGGCACAGAGAAGTTAAGATGTATCCCTTCCAACCAGGGAAGCCTCCCTAGAACTCACATCTCCCCAGGCAGCGCAGCATCAGAGCTGGGGAAACTGAGGCCACCCCTTCCATGGTGCTGGGGGCAGGACGGAGCTGTACTGTTTCCTTGCCCTCCTCCTCCTGGTCCTGATTCAGTACAGGGGACTCCTTCCCACCCCGGGTGCTGTACCTTCTTCTCTAAGTCAGGCTCCCTGAAGGTCAGGAGGAACTTGCGGACGTGCTCAGACCGAAGCCTGTCAATGCTCCTGGCGTCAATGGCGCGGCCCAGAAACTCATCCACTTCATCCTCAGGGTTCGCACTCTCCTGGGCATTCCTGGGGAGCGGAAGGCACGGGCGTGAGACAGGCTGACCACAGGGGCACCAGCAGAGGGCTGGCTCTTCCGACCATCCCCCCAGACTCTCAGAGAGGCCCGGCGGCTGTCCACCATCAGCCCAATCAGGGCAGCGGGAGCTGAGACTGAGACCAGAAGCCTAAGCCCAGCTCTTAACAACTGCACAGGTGAACAGACAACTGCCCAAGTCTCAGCCCTTCCGGCTTAAGGGGGTTGTTGACAATAGGCTTTTCTGACTCTGTTAACATATTATATTAGCATAACAATGTGAGCTACCATTGATGGTTTAATTGGACTTTCCCTACAGCTAACAGGCTTTGCTCTTTACCCTCCAGCTCTGCTATCCTCCTTAAAAGAAGCCCTAGATCAGGCAGCGAGAGTTTCTGCCACGGGGACTGTGGCCCACCTGGTTTCTTTCACCCAGCTCAGGGCACTCTTGAGAAGCAGGTTTCATATAGACTTGAGTGCTGACCTTCAACACCCTGTTTCTCAGGGTAAAGCCCAGTCCTGGAGTGGAATTTCTGACAGTCGTGAGAACCGGAAGTGAAGGAGGGAGACGTGGGCATTGCCTCGGGGCACTGGATGCCAGGTGCTGCTGAACAGTGTGTAAGGTCTGCACTTCCCTGAGGGAGGCCATGTGTGTGCACACGTGCACGTACGTGTCACGGAGATAAAACGGGCAGTGCTGAGCCCTGTCCTTCTGCTGGGTGGCCTGGGTTCCTGGGCTGCCCTAGCCTGTCTGGGGCTGCTGCTGACCACCTGACGGCTAGGGGGGCTCCATTCACTCTCAGCGAAGACTGCAAGAGGGGTCGTTTTCCATGGAGTGTGGAGAAACCAAATGATAAGGTGGACTGGGAGATATCCCCTAGACCCAGAGAGCAGGAATAAGGGCATATTACTCACTTGTCCTTGGGGTCTTCAAAGCCCTAAAAAAGAATAGAGAGAGAAAGAGAAGAGAATGAGAACAGAGAGAACCCAAACCTCAGAGGCTTCTAAAAGGCTGCAGCTCATCTCTCTACAGTCTCCCAAAGGGCGTGGACACAGAGAGGAGTGTCACTCAGAACCTCCTTCCTTCCTCTCTCCCTGTTTGCCCCTTCCCTGGCAGTGTGGAGCACTCTGCTGGGCAAACAGAGTTCGGCAAACACTGGGTGAACCCAAAATCCAAATGAACACACCCCTCTTCATTCCCAATGAGGACACAGTTTGAAAATACAAAAAGAGGGATTTATGTTCCTCTCCATGAGCCAGGGCTATCAGGCACTGAAACAGACATGGGGCCCTGGTGGTACAGAGACTCTACCCCCAGCTCTACCCCCCGCTGAGGGCTCCGGGGAGCCTCAGCAGCCTCTGCAGTCACCTCCAAGTGACCAACTATGGGCTCTGAGCTCCTCCCAGGCTGCCAGCACCAGCCCAGGATGGCCTGGTAGTTGTCTGCCTAGGCAAACTGCACCCTTCTCCTTGTCCTCTGAGAATGGCCAGGCTCTCCCTCCAGGCTATAAAGTGGTCCCACGTCACCATCCCAGCCCTGGGCTGGAGGCATAGATGTCACTCAAGTGAGCACTCCCTCCGGGGGGCAGGCCCATGCCTGATGTTCCAAGGATCCCTCAGAGCACAGGCGTGGCAGGCAGCAGAGAGCTGGACAGGCGAGCTTCCCATGGAAGACCCCCTGCAAGGGGCTGGCCCACTCAATTCCATCCCAGGAGCTGGCAAAAATTTTACTACAGAACTGAGAAGAACTGAGCTGTATTACATGCATGCTGGTCTCTATGACTCAAAAATAGGCCAAAATGTTGTGAATGAGCCTGTTCTGGCCTTTCCCGATGCTCCTTTGGTCATCTGCTGAGGCTGGTGCAGGGGACCCAGTTTTTCTTCCTGTGCTGAGTGGGGGGCCGGGACCATGCTAACCACACTGCTTGTCATGTTGGTGTGGAGAGCTCAGTGCCAGGTCAGTATGGCGAATTGGTAACAGGACAGATAACACTGGTCCACAAACCACGGCACGGGGACTGTTAAGAACACAACGGAGTAGACTGGGCTCAAATCCCGCCACCTACTTACTCTAACAGTTCCAGGACAGCGGCTACTTGGCGTCTCCCAGTCTGCCTACACTCCCTCCTGCAGCACCCGGGCCCCACCCTACTGGCCATTCCTGGGTTTGGTGAGAGGAGCTCGAGCCCACATGTGTCTTCCCACTGGCAACCTTTTTATTAATAAATAACCTTAAAGACCTTATGACATAAGTGCCTAAGCACCAACCAGCACGGCTCATCACTGTGTTTTAGAAGCTGGGTAAAAGCTGGAAAAAGATTTAAAAGGCACTGCTGACTCCGAGTTCAAACCTTCTAACCGCTCTCGGTCACTACTGTGTGCTCCCGGGCCCCCATCCCCCCTTCAGTGGACTATTTCTCATAAAACTCATCCAGTATGGGCAGCTCAGGGTGAAAGCTTGCCTTCTGTGGATCTCTCTCCAGGATTCCAGGCACGCGTAGCACGGAAAGCCCAATGGCCCTCGTGGCAGCTGCAGAACCTGTCTCCATCCCCAGCCTAGATATTCCCACTGGCCATGTTGGAGTGGCGCCCAGAGGCTGGTCATTGGTGGTGGTCCCCTCAGGGGACACCGGGCCCAGCCAGGACAGGAGCCTCTGTTCCCACAGCCCTGTTCTTCTGCAACTCCTTCCCCTCCCTGCTGGGCAAAGCGATGAACGCCATGGAGGCTTCCTGGCAGCACCCTTCTCCAGAGACTGTCCCTTCGCCATGACAGTCCTGACTGCGAATTCTTCCAAAGGTCCTTGTCCTAATGATGAACAATATATCCGCCAACCCGGTGCCTACAGTCCAAACTATCTCCTTTAACACTTCAAGATAACTAAAGATACAGCTTATATCAAACATCACTAAAAAATAACTTTCCAAGAATTCTAAACAGAAAGAATCTCTCACCACCAGTCCTGCCTCCCTGCCAGTTGCTCCCTGCCCTTCCCCGGCCACCTCTCTGCCTTCCCTTCCTCCCCATCTCCCTCCCCTACTCCCCAGCTTCCCCTCCACTTCCTGTTCAATGCTCCATGCCTCCTCTCTCTCAGTTCTCCTGCCCCTCCTTGCTATCCTTGCTCTCAATCCTTCCCCCTTTCCCCCTTTCTCCCTTATCTTTATTTTGAGATAGGGTCTCGCTCTGTCCCCCAGGCTGGAGAGCAGTGATCATGGCTCACTGCAACCTCAACCTCTTGGGCTCAAGCCATCCTCCTGCCTCAGCCTCCCAAATAGCTGGGACTGAAGGAGCATGCTACTATGCCTTGCTAGTTTTCCTTGTTATTGTTTGTAGAGTTGGGGTCTCACTATGCTGCCCAGGCTGGTTTCAAACTCTTGGCTGCCCTGACCATGTGGCTACAGAATCTCCAGGAGACTATCAAAGGGCTGGGGTGACAACGGGGAGGGTCGCCAACTGCTCTTTGCTCAGGGGAGGGAGGGTGGTGGCTGGAGCCTTTAGTGACACTGACCAGGTCTGTGGAAAGTCAGGTTTGGAGCCCTGGGGAAGGCCAGGTTTCTCCACTCTGCTGTCTGGTAACCCAGGGCCCCCCCTCCAGAGGTGTCTCTGCTGTCAAAATGTTAAATGGGGGTCTTGGCTCAATTCTCTTTTCCTGCTGTACATTTTCCTTAAACTTATATCATCTGCTACTCGTTGGCTAATAAGGAGCAGAGCGACTGGGTCCCTGCCTGTCCCCTCCTCCAGGCTCCTGGCTCTTGTCTGCTGACTCCGCTGGATTTCCACGGAGTCCACCTCTGATCCCTTTTGCCACAACCTCAACCGAGTCTGCTCCAGAGAGCCCAAACTCAGAGCTACTTGTGCAACATGCCCCTCCTTTGCTAAGCAGCCACACAGAAACACACACACAGACACACACACACACACACACACACACACACAGACACACACACACACAGACACACACACACACACACACACAGTCCCTGTGCCATCCCTCGGGCCTTCCTGGTGTGGGTGACTCCCACCTGCGAACCTGGTGCCCAGAAGCCAAGCTCTCAGACAGAAGGAGAGAAAATACCACCACAGCAACGTGGCTTCTTCCTCCTCTTCCCACTGGAATCCATCTTCCTGTCATTGCTGTCAGAAACCAGGCAGTGCCTCCTGAATTCACCTGTCCCGGTGTGTGCAGGTCCCTGGAGGTGGGGCTGATACCCAACCATGGCCTCCCCGACTTGCTCAGCCCATGTGCTCCCACTGGAAGGCTGGCATTAGTGGGGGGTGTTTCTCAGCACAGAGGGCAAAGGGGACCACCACCTGGCACTTCCCAGAAAGCACTAGGATAGTTTCTGAGCAACTGAACCAAAAGATGTGGTTTCACTTGCCTGGGAAATGCAGGAGGTGCTGGAAGAGGGTATGACAAGCTGGTGCCCACCCAACTCCCCAGGGCCTCACCAGACAGTGCCAAGAGACAGCTGGAGGCTGTGGCTGGCCGAGTCTAGCCAGACATGCCTGCTTCCAGGCTGTGCCGCAAGCTCTGCCAAGAGGGAGGGAGGAAGGGGTTCTGCCAGTCTGTTCCAAAGCCTAATGAAGCATGCATGGGGTGGTGGGAAGAGCTTGGGGCCAGAAGCAGGTGCCCTACTCCTAGTCAAAGTTGGGGCAAACCGCACTTCCATTTCCTTGTCTGGCTCCCCAGACTCCCTTGGGCAACACGAAGTGTCTGGTGTGGGCCTTGCGCCCACAGAAGGCCCTAGCCTTGAAGAGTGTTGCCCATAGACTGCCCCACCAGCCACTCACCATCCGCTTCATCTCCTTGGACACCTGGTTGCCACCCAGGTGGTTGTAGAAGGGGCGCTCAGCCCCCCAGTGAGGTGGGTTGTGGCCGATGGAGTTGGTTCTCTGGCGGTTCATCTTGGCGATCATGGCCTTCTCTTCTTTCTGGGAGATGAACACAGATGCATCAGCCTGCAGGCAGGGTCACCTAACGAGTCCAAGTGGCGAGCTCCTCACGCTCCCCTAAACACGGTACCTGGCCAGGTAAGGGGCTAAGGCAGCTGCCCTTTTCTCTCGGCAAGCCCTGGAGCCCAGAGCTCTGCCCAGATCCTGGAACATCCCAGGCAAGCATCCTGGATCCCTCCAAATTCCCTAATGCCAGCCCTGGCTGACTCAGGTGGGAGTGGCAAAAGATGATGAGACTTGGTCTTGTGAGAAAGCAAAGGGCTTGGGAACATCTGCCATCTGCAAGGAGTTCTCCCTATAAGTTTGACTATAAGATTCCATCCTGGGTGCCCTTCTCTCCTCTGGATGGCCTGGGCTCCCAAAGGCTTGAGCTGACGCGCCCGGCTGCCCGCAGTGTGCTTCCTCCCCCTACTCCGGGGGGCAGGGCGATCAGCGAGGGCTAAGCTTGGGTCTCCTAGGCAGCCAGGCCAACTCGTGCCTACGCCTCCCAACTTGGTCTCTGGCAGGCTGTGGTGTCACGTCAGGCTTTGCTCATGGGCAGGCCAGGGCTCAGAGAAGGGTAGGGCTCTAGCTATAGCCTAAAGGGTGGGTGGGGCCTGATCTGAAGGTGCCCAGCGGGTACCGGAGGGAGAGGAGACCTGGGATCACAACCTCTGCTCAACTTCTCCAAAATATGCTATAACAGAGAGGGCACTAGGACTCGCCTGGGGCCCAAGAGGCCACTTCCAAAGAGGTTTGGGTCAGTGAAGTTATGAGATTCAAGAGCTGACAGGCATTGTACAAATACACAAACGGAGTCTCAGTCTATGGGCCAACATACTCCCCAGGATCTTGTCTATCTGTCTGTCTATCCATCCAAATGGGTGCAAGAGAGCTGGAGACCTGAGGCAACCCTCCCCTCAACTCCCTCCCTTGTCAGATAAGGTGACGGTGGGAACACACAGCCTGCTTCAGCTGACATTGCTGGTGGGGGTGCCTGTCACTCTTTCTGTCTCCATTTCATCCTTTTTGGACCACTTGTCCAGCTAGAAGAACCAAGAGCCAGAGAACTCAGGGTCTAGGACAGGAAGCTGTGGGAGGCCTTGCGACCCAGGCGCCGAGAGGAGAGATGTGGGAAAGAGCCCGGAGGACCCAGTTCACTGATACTGTGGCCAAGGAACTGGCCAACGCTTACAAACGTGTCAAGGAAACCATGAGGAACTGTCCCCACAGGGCCCTGAATCTCCCGTCCCTCTTCCTGGTGCCTGTGGAGGGTCTGACACAGCTCCCATGAAGAGCCCCTGCAGCCAGGATCTGTCCCCTGGGGCACTGCACAGTAGGATACGGTATCCCTCTGATGTCCCTCTCGGCACGGGCACCTGCCCTCAACAGCCCTGCCTGCTGCCCTTTAAACATTGCCTTTGCTGTCGTCCTAGACTCTCTGAACTCTTCTCACAGCTTAATTTTGTCTTTCATTTCACTTCTTAGGAAGAGAAATGAGGAAGCTTTTCTCTATCAAAGGGCACTGACCGACAGATAAATTCAAAAGAAAGACTCATAAGTAAAAGGCATTTTAGTTTAGGAAGAAATAGAAAATGTTCTCTTGATTTGCTTTAAAAATTAAGAACATGGAACATGACACTATTAAAAATAGAACACTGAAGTCTGCTAATAATTTAGCTTTATATTTCAGCAAGTGTGGGCTGAGACAAAGGGGGAAAAAGAAAGAGACTAGAAAGGGAAAGGGGAAAATAGGTTCAAGAAACAAAGATACATAGGCACATGTGGAGATGAACTCTGATCTATGGATCAGAGAGGGAGAGATTAGGACAAGTGTCCACCCAGTAAAAGGCAAATGAAAAGGAGAGAGAGGGAGATAAAACATAAAGTATCCACAGACTCCCTTGATGCTGATCTCCAGCTTGTGGACTTTTGATGTCTTGTTGCTAATTTGAGGTCTGTTGCATTTTTGCAAAAGAAGCAATATTAAAAGATTCCCTCTTTACCATCCTTTTTGCAAGGCCTAACTGCCGGGATCCTTTTTAAGAAGCGGGAACCACAACGGCATAAGAAATTCATGACTTCACTCAAGGAAAGAGAAGGAAGCAGCAGGCCACGAAAATGTTCCTCCCTGGAGGAAGGGAGCCCCTCAGCCCCCCGGGCCCCCCCGCCCACAGACCCGCTTCTGGGTGCAGCGCAGGATGAGGAAGGTCTCGATACTGTGCTCCTTGAGGTAGGCGTTGCGCTCGCCCCCACAGCCTGGCTCCACCTCGTAGTCCCCGTTCAGGTAGTTGAGTGTAGCCTTGGTGATGTGGATGCGTCTACAGCAGGGCAGGCATCAGGGTGGAGAGGGCAGAAAATGCAAAGTCAGAATGTCAGCTCCCGTGGAAAACCAAACTGCAATTAGTGGATTCATCACAATTGAAACCCTAGGGCCCCAAGCTCTGCTCAAATCCTAACCTCAACCTTGCATGGTACCCTCCATGACTATCAAGTGGGCTCTCGTGTCCACTGCAACCATACTACCTCACACTGAACATCCTGGCACAGACCACTACATTAGTGTGCCCAAGAGAACATGGCCACCAGTCTTGTAAACTTTGCAAGCCTCTCACTCCTGCTCAGAAGCCAGCAATGGCTCCTGCACGCGACAGGATGGAGTCCAAATTCATAAGCCTGGCACTCATGCCTTCTCAACACAGGCGCTGTTTCTCCTAGCCATCCCTAAAAGGCCATCTGCTCTTCTCCCGTTCCTTGGAAATGCTATGTTTCCCACACCTGTGCCTCGCCTTGCTGTGTTCCCTCTGCCTAGCAGCAGGCTCTTCCCACCCCACCTGCCTCACCCCTCCCAGTCCTGCCTCCTTTATGGTCTAGTCATCCCAGAAACTATCTGTGCTTCCTCCCTCCTCCACAACTCTGTCTATCACACCTCACCAGCCACTACAGTTTGGCTCAATATCTTCTGGGCCAAGGCTCAGGGAAGGGTGACATGACGCTCCCACAACTGACCAACGGTGGCACAGGAGATTTGGCAAGTAGAGGAATTTCTACTTCCACTATGCTCACCCCAGCCCCACCAGGTGCTTGCTACCCACCCTGCCCACACCACCCTGCCCCACCTCGCCTCTGCAGGATGGTCACCCTGGGTGGGCTTGAGTGGGAACTCAGGTTGGGGCCCTGAGCCACCCACAGCCTTCACTCACCCCGCCTTGCCGCCAGCCTCCATGTGGTTGGCTAGCGTGACGTCGTTAGACCAGACGTCGAACTGCCACTTCCTTAGACCAAGGACACCGCAGTGTACTCGCCCGCTGTGAATTCCCACACGCATGTTCACGTTCACCCCCGTCACCTCCCGGACCAACCTGGGGATGGAGCAGGGGTAAGGCTGGGAGAAGGCTGGAGGCTGGGCACACAGAGTGGGGGTGAGGCTGCAGGTGCAGGGAAGGTGAAGGTGCAGGGGTCAAAGAGTCTTCCTTCTCCCATCCAGCCCTAGAGTCCAAGAATGTTCAGCCTGAAGGGCACTGGGGTGGGCAGCAGGTGCAGTCGGCTGTGAACGGGGCTGTTCCCGACTTGGCCACAAGGTGGCGCGGTGCCACACTAAAACCCAGAGCCCTGCTGCTTCCCCTCCAGGAGGGCACCTCTGGCCAGCACTGCCCTGTCAATTAAATTGTGATTGGAAAAATGCAAATGCATGTTAGGGCCAATTTGAATTAAACGGGGAAGTTACCACCACTCCACACCCTATATGTATAATGCTTTTGTGGGTAAGGCAGAAATGGCTTTTGGATTATCTGTTTATTGGATTTATCCATACTGCTGCTTCCAAGATGTTAGCAGGGTGATGGCAAAAGGTGGTTACCCAGGTTTCAAGGGTATACCCTGCTCAGGAGGGAAGGGGAGCCTGGGCAGGAGCAGGGGCTTAGGGTGCTCCATGCCCTAGAGGAAAGCTTGGTACCGGCCACACGCACCACGTATCCGTATCTGGGAGCCCCCAGTAGACAGGGCAGGCCCTCTGTGTGCACTTATAACTGCTCATGCTAGGCAAGCAGTGGAGGCAGAGTGGGAAGGAAGCCATACATCTCCAGGTGCGTGTCTGAGGCCCATGGGAACCTGTCCAGCATTTGCAGGAGAGGGTGCAGGTGCCAGGAAGTGGCGTAATGGATGAATTCAGATTGCACTTTCTAGGGCCCTAGACCCTCCCTGACACCTGGGGCATGGGTGCATTCAGCCAGCCATGGGACCAGCAGTCTGACTTGCCCAGTGGGTGGGAGCACCACTGAGACTCCCTGACCCCATCCCACGACATCAGCAAGAGGCTGACACCCACTGCAGGGGAGACTGCGGTCATCCATCATTTCTCTTGTCCTGAATCAACTTGGTAAATACCTCCACTGCAACAGAATACCTTTACTGAAACACTTTCCATCCACAATGCCTTTGGATACTTGCTTAGCTTGACAATGGCTCATTCTGTCTTTTTGGCTTAACTCCATGGCCACCTCCTTCAGGCAAACTCTCTGGATCCTCTCAGTGGAGTCAACTGTCCCCTCCTGGACCCTCCTACAATAGTCTGCCTCCCTTACCTCACTGTGTCCACATGACATGCCTCGCATCTGAGGACCAGGAGTCCTGGTCTCTTTCCCTTAAGGCTCTGTGCTTCTGGGGAGACTGACTGTCTAGCTCAGGCATGCCGGGGACACTTGGCAAGTGCTGCGAGTAGAACTGAGCCAAACCAATGGACCCGGCCGCCTTCCTGGCCAGACACTCCCGTCTCTGACCTTGCCCTCTGTGCCTTTTTTCTCTGCCCCTGTCCAGGGTATTTGTAAAGCCCAAAGTCTCTGACTTGCTCCCTTGGCTGTCACAGAAGCTTAGACCATCCATGTTTTTCAATGACCAGGGCTCCTTCTGTGGCCAGTGGTAGCCATGAATTGACCAAACTGCCTTTTTGCTATGGTTCACAGGCAGGGCGATTCTCTCTAAGCGGACCACCTGCATTTGAACCCACCTGCCTGGTGGTAGCACCCTGGGGAGTTGTCTAACACCTGTGAGCCCAACCTTTCACATCTGGGAAGAAGTGGAACCAGCAGCTCGACGCCTGGCTGGGTGTTTGTAGGAAACATGAGGCCCTGGAAGTGCAAGGGCCTCACACGGCACAGGGTCCTCACACGGCTGCCAGCCTCTCCTCCACTCCTGGAGTCTGCAGAGCCCTCCCTTCCCACACACTTCCTCTGGGAAAAGCTGCCCAGGCTGCTGTAGGGAACAGGAACCCTGGAGAAGGCAAAAAGTCTGGTGGCACATGCCAACCCTCAGCTTGGCTGGGCACCTTTGGGAGATAGTTTCACCCCACTGTTTCCCTGCCTCCAACCAGGCAGCCGGCAGGTCAGTCAGTCGCTTGGGCTGTGGACAGTCCCAGGGAGGTAGACGGTACCCGGGGGCGGGCACTTACGAGATGGCCTCGATCATGTCCATGCCCATCTCCACGCAGCAGTGGGCGTGGTCAGCCCTTGCTTCAGGAAGCCCCGAGACGCAGTAATAACAATCCCCGAGGATCTTAATACGTAAACAGTGATTCTCCTGGAAAGCAAATTAATTTTACAAATTAAAAATAGTAGGAAAGAGAAGTGGGAGGGAAAGACATGAAAAGCAAACAGATTCACCCCGTGCCTGGAATAACTTGCCTTTTAGGGCAGTGAGCGCAGGCCCACGCCGGAACTCAGCATGGTCCCGGGACAGGCTTATCAGGAGATGTTGGGGAGGGAGGGATTGTGGGGATGGAGGGATGGGCTGGGCAGCCGTGAGTGGCATTCCAGCCTCCCAGACTCAGGAGCTCACTTTTAAAGATCCGCTCCAGAGCCCCAAGAGGAATTTGGCTGGTCGAACTGCGGCCCAGCCAGCAAGGTAGCCCTGTCAGCTTAAGGAAGGCCCCAAGCCCCAGTACAAGGGTCTCTGGTCCCCTCCATGCCCCAAGAGTCACTCTGATTCATTGCTTGAGATTCTATCAAAAGTTGCCCGATTCTCCTCCTCTTACAAAAAGACTGAAGCAGGGAGAAATGAACTTTAACCAAAAGCTCGCTGACTCTCAGCCTGTCTGAGATTTTTATCCAAAAAGAATTTTGCTAAACTAGCAAGCACATGAGTGCCAAGAACCCAACAGAGCTGCTGCTGAGTGACAGGTGCCATGGGGCCACCTGCAGGCCACCATCAATCTGTAAGTGGGATTGCGATGGAATATCACTAATCCTCAATTATGAGCGGTCCAGCTCTGGATCCCAAAGGTAGTTGGGAGCAGGGATTCAAGTGCCCGTGTGGCCTGGACTCGTTTGAGACTCAAGTGCCAAGCAGGTACTATTCACCTCACTCAGTTCAGTGATGAAACTCACAGGTGAGTACATGTGCCCCACCACGGAAGCCCCCAGAGAGGCCCTGGCACTGGCTCCGACGGCACCAGCCTCTCTCATCAATAACCCGGCCTGCCGTCCTGTGTGGGCCAAGGGGAATGTGTCCACCTGTCAGTGGCCACTGACATTTAATCACTCTACAAAGGCCTAGAGCTGGGAAAGGATAATGGAGGGGTGAATAGGGGCCTAAGGAATGAACGTGTAGTTCACCACTCCCTGCCGTGGAGTGTTACTTCCAATTTATCCAAACGTTTAAGAGTCCTCTTTCTGGATGCCTCTAGGGAATGGCACACAGCCGCCTGCAGGCCAGCTGGGGACTGACTCATTCTCTTATCAGTCTGGCCAATCTCATCAGGAACGTGGCTTGATGGCACCTAATGTGCCCCCAGACAAAGAGCATATTCCCCTGAGGGTCTGGGCAGTGTGACCAGCAGCCTCACCACCCACTTCCACGGATGGAGGCATGGAGGGCTCCCTACACTCTCGCTTGTGGTCAGCGACAGTGCTGAAAGCAACTCCAGCTGAGTGTGTCTCCAGCGCCCAGGTAGGGCGTAAGGACACAGCCACAGCCTGAGGGGCCCCTCTGCCCATCACCAGCAGGCTCTACCCAGCAGGGTACACCCAGGCATACGCCCATCCCTGGGGTTCAGCAGGTCCTCGACCACCGCAGCCTCCCTCAACAGCCCAGGTCGGGCCACCCTAGCCCCGGCTCAGGGCGACTCACTGCGGCCAGCTTGTCGAAGCGGGCGAAGAGCTCGTTGAGGGTCATGACCAGTTCCTGTGCAGTGCACTGGGATGCCAGGCTGGTGAAACCCTCGATGTCAGCAAACAGGATGCTGGGGAGACAGGCAGAGGAGGAAGACCCTGCTATAGGCTGAATCTTTGTGTCTCCCAGATTCATACATTTTTTTTTCTTCATTTTTTTAAGAAGAGGTCTTGCTCTGTTGCCCAGGCTGGTGTGTGGTGGCGTGATCAAGGCTCACTGCAGCCTCGACTTCTCAGGCTCAAGGGATCCTCTCGCCTCAGCCTCCCAAGTAGCTGGGACTACAAGAGTGTGCCACCCTACCTAGCTAATTATTATTATTTTTTTTGGTAGAGGCAGGGTCTCGCTATGTTGCCCAGGCAGGTCTCAAACTCCTGGGCTCAAGCAATCCACCCGCCTTGGCCTCACAAAGTGCTGGGATTACAGCCAGGAGCCACTGCACCTGGCTGCATTAAATCCTAATGCTCAATGTGATGGTATTTGGTGAAAGATAATGAGGTCACAAGGGTGGATCCCTCACGAATGGATTAGTGCCCTTATAAGAGACACGAAAGCTTGCTTCTTCGCTTTCTGCTTGCCACCTCGTGACGATATAAGAAAGTGGCAGTCAGCAACCTGAAAGAGGACCCTTGCCAGACCCTGATCATGCTGGCACCCTGATCCCAGACTGCCAGCCTCCAGAACCATGAGAAATACAGTGCTGCTGTCTGTAAGCCCCCGGTCTTTGGTATTCTCTTAGAGCAGCCTCAACGGACCAAGACAGACCTCCATGAGGGAGGAGAGGCAGGGCTTGCGGCCAGGGCCCAGCCTGGGGCTCCTTGGACCCGAGAGGGCTGCCAGCCAGCAAGAGTGCTGGGGGCTCCACACAGCTGCTGGGCAGGGGACAAAGAGGCCCTGGCACTGGAGGGCCGAGGATGCTGCCTCTTTCTGCTGCTATCCTCCTTCTGTGCTCTAACTGCACCCTCCCCCAGCCCAGGAGGAAGGCAGGGGAGGGGTGTGAGGCCTGGGTGTGTGCCTCAGGAGGGTGCAGGACAGGGGGCCAGGCCCCAACTCCCAGTCGTCTCTCAGGCCTGCCCCCTTTGACCTCTGAGCACACCCCAAGGGCGCTGGGCCCGCTCCTGGGGAAGAGAGGCCTTTGATGCCTCTGCTCTGGAAGACATTTCAGGCCAGAATGGTGGCCCTGCAAACTCTGACTTCCCAATCCCACACAGAAGGGACTCTAGCCCTAAGCCCTCCATCCTGAGGGAGTCCTCTATCCCCTACAAGAAACACAGTAAAAGAGGCCCAGGGAGAAGAAAGGAAGACACAGCCTGTCAGCGTCCCTGGAAGCCCCCAACTCCTCCCTCCCAGTTCCTCAGTGCACCAGCTGGTGATAGATCTTTCACCCATCCCTGTGGCTTGTGTTGCCTAAGTTGAAAACATTTCCTTTCCTTTTCCTTTGAAACGGGGAGGGAAGACCCCAGGACCAGAATCTGTAAGGGCCCCTAAAGTTATTTTTCTTAAAAGGGACACAAAATCTAAAAACTGTGGTGTACTGAGATGCTCCTGGCAGCCAGGCATGAGCGGGAGGCTTCCGACATGTCATCTCACTGAGTCTGCGCAAGAGCCCTGCAAGCGAGGGGTCAGTGTCCTCATTTCACAGACAGGAGCCAAGTCTCAGAGCAGCCAGGCAGGATTCCTCCTCCAAGGTCTGTGCTCCTCCCCAGGCACCTCGGGACTCCTGAGGCTCCAGAACCCAGTCTCAGTTTTAAAATTAATGATGGTGAACTAAACATATTTTGTCCTTTTATTCCAAAAATGTGTGTTGGTACATTAAACATATCTTTTTAAATCAAATATTGGGCTCACACCTATAATCCCAGCACTTTGGGAGGCTTAAGCGGGCGGATCACTTGAGGTCAGGAGTTCGAGACCAGCCTGGCCAACATGGCAAAACCCCATTTCTACTAAAAATACAAAAATTAGCTGGGCGTGGTGGCACGCACCTGTAATCTCAGCTACTCGAGAGGCTGAGGCAGGAGAATCACTTGAACTCGGGAGACAGAGGTTGCAGTGAGCCGACATAGCACCACTGCACTCCAGCCTGGGTGACAGAGCTAGACCGTCTCAAATAATAAATAAATAAATAAACAAATAAATAAAATATTGACAAATGATAGTTGTACACATTTATGGGGTGAGTGCAAAGTGATGTGATGATGTCACATATCCACCGTGTGGAATGGTTGATTGGGCTAATCAGCAAATCCATTACCTCACATACTGCTCATTTATCCCTCCTGTTGTCTAACTGGAACATGGTACTCTTTGCTAAGCCTGTCTTTATATTCTCATGCTTTCACATCCAAGGCCCCGGAGAGTTGGTGCCTCCCAAGACAAGCCAATTCCCAGAGACAGTAAACAACTTGCCTTAGGGTGTGCCTTTCACACACAGACCAACCAACCCAGAGTCCACTGCTGACCACAATCCCTTGCCCTCACCACCCCAGGGACAGGCACCGGGGTCCCAGGCAACTTGGGACAGCCCCTACATACCGAGCCAGTGCAAAGACATGCTTCAAACCAGCCAAGCAGCTGCCTTGCTACCCTTCCTTCCCGCACAAACCACAATAAATGGCCCTGCTCCCTTGGCCTCCTGACTGCCCTGGTGCCTCCTCCTGTGGCCCCTGCATGGTGTGTCTCCTCCTCGTGGGAACTGTGAGTGATAATCATAGCGGCAGTTCTCTCCCGATCTGTTGGCCTCACCATCATAAAACTTACATTTTAAAACACACTATTTTAAGCTCACAGAAGTATTAATTCGTTCACACCTCACAACCACCCTGTCAGGAAATGAGGACACAGAAAAGTCACCTGGCCAAGGCCACACAGGCAACCTGGCTCCACACTTTAGGAGTTGAACCAATCAAGATGATGCTATCTGTAGGCCCCACAGACATCTTAAATGGGTAAAGGCACAACCCAATGCCCTGGCACTGTGAGGGGGGTGGGAGGACCTGTGGGAGCTGCTGCTGTGGTCCCGGACAGGTACAGGACCTCCCTGAGGGGGGTCACTCTCAGTGGCTGCTCACCAGCTCACACGAGGAGAGCCACAGGGCCTGTGGAAACAGGTTGGCCACCAGGGAGTACATCCCAAGGCTTCGGCCAGGCTGTCCCACCTCCCAGGAGAAGCACAGGAGGGCAGCCCCCAGCCACTGCTGTTTCCCCAAATCCTGGCTCCTCTGGCCACTTCAATCCTAGCCTGGATCAACCAAGGCAACTGTAAGAGGGAGGTCAGAAAGAGTGGGAGAAATGGGGACAGGGACAAGAGATGGAACAAACAAGAGGGAGAGAAGAAAAGGTGAGGAGGTGGAGCAGAGAGGACAGGTCCTATCCTGCTAGGCCAGGGGACTCAGGACAGCAGAGAGCTGCTCCAGCGTGTGCAGCTGTGGGATGGGCCCAGAAAATGAAAGGGAATTTGGATTCTCCACAAGCTGTGATGCCCGGTGTCTGGCGTGGCTGGTGGGCCCACCACCCTGCCCAGAGGCAGATATGCTGGCGTGTGCATGCCGGGGGGAGGGTGCCTGCAGACCCCCATCCTGGCCCACCTGCCGCCTCCCTGCCTCCCAGGTGGCTGCCCCCTCCACCCAGGGAGAAGGAGAAGGTCTTTCCCACAGTTTGTGAAAGCACCCCTTCCATAGTTGCTGTGAAAATTCTTCTTCATCTCTCAGGAAATCAAAACCAAGGGAAGCTGGCGTCCGGATTGGCTACACATGAGCCAAGGAGCATGCTCAGCAAGCATCCCCTTGGCCAACACCAGTACTTCAGACACAAAGCTGGCAGGCAGCATGACCAGTGGCTGGTCCAGCCCCGGTCTGAGGCTATGCAGTAAAAGCCTGGCTTTGGGGGCTGGAGATGCCCCCAGGGTAGGAAGGAAAAAGTCCCCTAATCTGGCAGTGATAGGATTGCCACTGAGCAGGGTAACCCATAGCACCAGGCAGAGCAGAAGAGGTGAAGAGGAGGAGGGTTGGGCGCCCCAAACACACGAGGCAGACGTATGTGGTCCCAGGGGCTCCACTGCACGCCAGCCTCCTGTGCCTGTCTGGCTGACCCAGCCACTCAGGTGGGCCAGGCCTCTGCCCATCCGTGCACTGGGATGGCCAGGCCACGATCAACTCCTTCTCCACAGATGACCCTGCTGGACCTTGGCAAGCGCATTCTTCCACGGCAGCTCTTATCACACTAGACTATATGGTCCTGGGACCAGGCATCTCATAGAATCACCTGGGAGCTTTTACCCAGATAGGCCCCCTACCCCAGCCCCAGAGATTCTGACTTAATCATCTGGGGTGGGCTCCGCTGTTGGTTGTCTTTGTTCTGTTCTATTTTTAGCTTCCCTGGTGACGCATTATGTAGCCAGGGTTAAGAACCACCACACTAGTTTAAAGGTTGCCTCAAGAAAGCTTCTACCACCCCATTTAAGTTTACAACCTCTCCCATCTGTCTATCTCCCTTCTCTACCATATTTTTCACCACTGACTAGGCTGTGTATTACTGTTGTTTATTATTATGCCTCGGTCTGTCTCCTCTCACTTGAATGTAAACTCTCTGAGGGAGAGATTTTTTATCTACTTGATTCACAGTTACATCCCAGCCCCTAGGAAACATGCAGCTGAATGACTGCCTGGATGTGGCGTGCCATGCCTACCTTGGCCTACCTTGGCCTCTGCTCTGCACCCTGCCCGACACCCAGCACAACACCCAGACATGCAAGGTGCCCCTGGTAGTTCCCTCAGGCTGCTGTAACAAAGCACCACCAACCAAGTGGCTAAAAACAACAGATTTTTATTGTCTCGTGGTTCTGGAAGCTGGAGGTCTGAGATCAAGGAGTCGGTAGAGCCCTGCTCCCGATGAAACTCAATAGAATATCTCCTTGTGTATTCCTAGCTTCTGGAGGCAGCTGTTACTCCTTGGCATTCCTGGGCTTGCAGCCACATCACTCCAGTCTCTGCCTCAGTCCTCACCGGGCCTTCTCCCTGTGTCTGTGCTTTCACAAGGCAGTCTTTTTTTCTCATAAGTTCGCTGTTCCTATTGGAATAGGGGCCCATCCTACTCCAGTATGACCTCATCTTTACTTGATTTCATCTGCAAAGATCCTGCTTCCAAATAAAGCTACATTCACAGGTACCAGGGGTTCAATGTATCCTTTAGGGGGATAAAATTCAACCCACAACAGTGCCTAATACTTACTTGTTGAAAAGGAAGAAACTTCACTGGTTCCAAAGCAAGTAAGAGGCACAATTAGTAACTCGAAACTGTGAGCTCTTCCTTCTGCCCCACAAAGCCTCTTGGAGACTCAAGCATGTCACCTGAGACAGGAGCCCGTGAGGTCCACAGCCTGTCCCCCAGCAGATGCCATGTGCACGGAACCAGTGGCTGAATGGGTACCAGGGACATGGGGACATGGGTGGTCTCTGGTTGTGTGCCAGGAGACATGAGAAACAACAGTGGTATGTGAGGAGCCCCAGGTGCCTTTGAAAACCTGTACCTCCCTGCAGCCTCCTGGGAATCCACTCTTCCTGGCCAGCTACTAAGGAACCAGGGAAGGGCAGGTCACTGCCTGCCAGGGAAGAGCCACTCAAAGCAAGTCTTCTATGCCGGGTGGGCGGAAGCCCAGGCAAGGTTGCTGCTGAGGCCCTGACTCTGAAGCCCCCAAAGCCTCCCCACACATTTATATAAACCCTGCCACCCCCACATCCCCCCACCTCCTGTCAGAGACAAAGTCACATTTCTCTGCAGCTTTGGGGGAGGATTCTGCTTAATGACTGTCACTTCTGCAGGCTCTTCGGTTTTATAAGGTTTACCCTACAGCAGACTGTCTGTTCTGCTGGCCAGGATTTCCTGATCTTCCCCAGAGTAACTCCGAAGGCCATGTCCCAACTCAGCACTGGCCCAGACGTGCAGGAAGGTGCTAATTCATCTCTTAGCTCCCATTGAGAGCTCCTCTTGGGAACAGGATCAGGCCCTCATGGCGGGTACACAGAACTGAGGTAGGGCCACCCTGGCTGTGCACACTTCCCTAATTGCCTGCCATCCATCATTCACAGTCTCCTGCATTCTATTCCAGGGGCAAGAGTGGGAGACACAGTCCCAATTACCACAATAGGCACTTCAGCCCTCCAGAGCAGCTTCGGCTCAGCTTTCCAAACCATGTGCACTTTTGGTGAAGTGCATTTCCTCACGGTTGTTCCCACTTGCTGCTAACAGGCCCATGACTTTATGAAGCTGTCAGAGCCTGGCTGTTCTCCTGTGCCCATCCTGCAGCACCTCTGGACACCCAGGTGCTGAGTTCTCCTGGCGGTCTCGGGGAGCCTGCGGTGATGATCACCAGCTCCTCTGATCTCCTGCAGCTCTTGGCATCGTTAGGGCTCCAGGACCACATCAAGAACTATGCTGAGTGGTGGAGGGTGGGAAGGGAGTACGGCAAGGTCTCAGCCCAACTCCCAGGAAGCTGGGAGCTGAAGGTGCTGGGGAAGTACCCGGACGGGCCCAGTGTGGGCTGGGGAGGCTGAAGTGGCCACGCCTCTGGATGGGCCAGTGGTCTCTTTCTGACCAAGAGTGCTGTCCCCTGCAGTGTGCCCTCTCCATTTGTCCCCTATCATCCAACCTGAAGAATCCTTTGGGCTCATGCCCCTAGTAAGGTACAGGAGCAGCAAGGAGTCACTCGTGTCCTTTAGGGGAGTCAGCACAATCAGGCGTGGTCTTATTAACACTGGGCTGAGATCAGACACCAGACGGCTGTTTTCCAAGGAGTGGAACAAAAAAAGATGAGAGAGGGGCATGTGAACTGGCAGCAGCCACAGGTCCATCCAGGGGCATAGGCTGGGAAAGGGAAAGGGGGAAAGGCCTATGGGAGCCTGCTGGACACGGAATGCCTGCACAAATTCCACCAACAGGGAGAGCCTGCCCTGGGACGACCGCGCTCTCTCCACTCTTGCAGGGACAACAGGACGCCTTTCTTCAGCAAGTGGAAACCAAGACAAGGGGCCCAGTGACTGGTTTGACTGTCAGGACTGGGTCCAGGGGTCCTAGGTCGAGGCATGTCCTGGATTCGACTAGAGGCCTCCTGCAGGCCCCCTCCCGCCCACCCAAACCCCTTTCTTGTTTCTGCCTACCCAAATCCTACCCCCACTGTACATACGATGGAACACCCCACAGCACCTACAGACATTCTGTTTAGGAAGTCTGGAAAGATTTAGGGAAATGCTTCCTGAAGGAAAATCACACAAAAGGAAGAAGAAACTGCACCAAGACCTAGCAATAGTTAGTGACCTTGGGGGTGAGTCTATGAGTGCTTTTTCTTCTCCATACTGCTCTTATTTTCCAATTTCTCTACAAAGAACATACATTCTTCACATAATGAAAATGTTTATTTTTTGCCACACATGGTGGCTCATGCCTGTAACCCCAGCACTTTGGGAGGCTGAGGCAGGAGGAATACTTGAGCCCAGGAGTCAGAGGCCAGTTTAAGCAACATAGTGAGACCCGGTCTCTGCAAAAAAATTTTTTAAATCAGCCAGGTGTGGCGGCGGGTGCCTGGAGTCCCAGTTACTGGGGGGCTGAGGTGGGAGAACTGTTGGACCCCAGGAGGTCTAGGCTACAGCGAGCCATGATCACACCACTGCACTCCAGCCTGGGTGACAAGAGTCAGACTCTGTCTCAAAAAAAAGTAAAAGAAAAAAGAAAAATGTTGATTTTTTAAAAGGTAAAAAATCGCATTCTTCTTTTAGGGCCTGATTCTAACCCTTCCGTCTTCATGGTGTCTTCCTTGACTTACCCCAGCCCAGAATGATACTTCCTATTTCTAAATTTTTATTAGAATCATAATCATAAGTAACAGCTGATTCCAGCCGTTTCAAAGACATAGCAGGGCAAATTCAACTGGTCAGTGGCTCTTTGCTCCGTCTTCCCTACCTTCTTATCTCCCACAGGACCCCTCATTTTGAGTCCAGAGAGCTAAAATAGTAAGTCCTTGCTGGCTACTGACTCCAGTCCCCACCAATCCCCATTCTGCATTTAAGGCAAACTGAGGTCTTTTGTTGAGACACAATCCCAGGTAAGGATGTGGAGGAATTCGAACCCTTGTGCACTGCTGGGAGGAAGGTCAAATGGTGCAGGCCCTCTAGAAAACAGGATGGCAGTTCCTCCAAAAGCTAAAGATAGAATCGTCGAATGATCCAGCAATGCCATTCTAGATATATACCCACCAAAACTGAAAGCACAGGCCAGGCGCGGTGACTCACTTCTGTAATCCCAGCACTTTGGGAGGCTGAGGCGGGCGGATCATCTGAGGTCAGGAGTTCAAGACCAGCCTGGCCAAAATGGTGAAACCCCGTCTCTACTAAAAATACAAAAATTAGTCGGGCGTGGTGGTGTGCACCTGTAATCCCAGCTACTAGGGAGGCTGAGGCAGCAGAATTGCTTGAACCCAGGAGGCAGAGGTTGCAGTGAGCCAAGATCATGCCACTGCACTCTAGCCTGGGTGACAGAGTGAGACTCCATCTCAAAAAAAAAAAAAAAAAAAAATAGCACAGATATGAAAAAAGTATTTGTACACCCATGTTCCTAGAAGCACTATTCATGACAGCCAAAAGGTAGAAGCAACCTGGTGTCCATCAGTGGACACTCTGTATGGATCAATAAAATGTGGTATATTCAGACAATGGAGTATTATTCAGCCCTTAAAAAGGAAGAAAATCCTGACATATGCTATAACATGGATGAACCTTGAAGACATCATGCTAAGTGAAATAAGCCAGTCACAAAAAGCACAAATACTGTATGTGTCCACTCACATGAGCTACCTAGAGTAGTCAAAATCATAGAGACAGAAAATAGAATGATGGTTTCCAGGAGCTTGCGGGAGGGAGGATGGGGAGTTAGAGCTTAATGGGTATACAGTTTCAGCTTGTGAAAATAAGAAAAGTTCCAGAGATGGATGGTGGTGATGATGGTTGCACAATGTATGTGTACTTAATGCCACTGAACTGTACATTTAAAAATGGCTAAGATGGTGAGTTTTATGCTATGTATTTTTATCACAACTAAAATAATCCATTAATTTTTTTTTTTAAAAGACCCAACCCTAGTGACTCCACCAACAGGGCCCCCTGGACTGTCAAGCTGCTGTTCCCGTAGCACTTAACTCCCTCACTGAGAGGGCTGGATATTCCCTAAGGAGCAGAGACGGTGTCTTTTTCATAGTGGCAGGCTGTATATAGCAGCAGCTCAGTAAATGTTTGTGGAATGGATAAAATAATAACACAAAGACCACTTACATCTATAACTGGTATGGGAGTAGAGTTCAGAATACTTAAAAAAAATAGAGAGAGAGAGTCTTGCTCTGTTGCCCAGGCTGGAGTGTAGCAGCAAGATCTTGGCTCACTATAACCTCAGGCTCCTGGGCTCCAGCAATCCTGTTGCCTCAGTTTCCCAGTATTCTGGGCCTGGGATTACAAGCATGAACCATCGTGCCCAGCCCAGAATACTTCTCTTCATGTCAGGTTTGAGACAGAAATGCAGGGTGTCCACAGCCCCTCCTCATGTGGTCTGTTGGCTGAGGGTGTGAGTGGAAGGTAAACATTTTCCACCCTCTGCCTACAGGGTGCACAATCCACCCACGGGTATCTGAGTATCTTGGACATTGTCGCGTGGTCATTATAATTCAGAACCACGCTGCAGCAGAGCCAGACACCAGAGCAACCTGGGGAACGCAGCCAAGTCCTTGAAGGAGACAGGAGAGGAGATAGTAACCTTAAAAGCGGGAGGTATTGGGGAAAGACTGAGGAGAGAGGGGATCTCTCCCCAAGACCCTGCCACACCCCTGATGTGTGGGGAGGTGGGCTGGCTACCTCATTGCCACACCAGGCTTGGCAGCCCCTCTCCCAGGACCCCAGCTGCAGATCCACAGGACTCAGGTGCCTGACCCCACCCATGCTCCATCCTGAACCCTGGAGCCCTGCAGGGAATGTTTCTTAGGCAGAGGACCAGCACCCCCTAGAGGAGACGGCCTTCTCTCCCTTCACCCAAAGAAGAGTCTGGAATGATTTCTCACCCACCCACCCCCTACGACCTTTAAAACCTCAGGGCTCCAGCTCAGGCACAGACCAGTGAGGTGCAGCGTCATCCACACTAAGAAGGAGCTCTCGTGAAAGCAGAGAATCCTTCGGAGCCCTCTTGGGCCTGGCTGGGGCGTTCTCTGGCCCCCGAAACGTTTGAGGTATTGAGTTACCTGACCTTGACTCTCACCTGGTTGTCTGCCCTGCCTCAAGGGCAATCAGTCTGCAGCCTCCTGGGCTGTGCAGGGCTGGGGGCCTTCCATGCCCTACCTACCTTGCAGCTCCCAGCAGCCCTGCAAGGAGTCCTGGGCTAGATAGCTGGGCCCCCTCTTACGGATGCTGCTCCTCTGTGCCTTTTATCACAATTATAACAGAACAATAGAGCAGTACGTTGTCTAACATTAATACCCCGTGAAGTCCATGTCTCCTGGTCACTAAACCCTAGCACCTACAAGAATGTGATAAACTCAATTGACTAATTATTCATTGTTTAGTGTCTTCTCTAACAGAAGACGAGCTTCATGATGCCAGCGATGATGTGTACTTTAATCTGTGTCGCACTGCCCGCCTCTAGTTGAGTGTCCTGCAGTGTGGCTGGTGGTCCCCAGTGATGAGGCAGAGGTCAAACACTAGCTGAATGGATGAGTGAACAGTCATCCCATGTTACAGATGAGGACTATCCCTATCCCATGTTACAGGTGAGGAAACTGAGGCTCTGATTAGGTGCCTTGCCCAAGTTCCCACAGTCACCGGGCAGCAGAGCTGGGTGTGGACCCGTCTGCTCAACACAGGTGCTCATCTTGTTCCCTTCTGCTGACTCCTGGGCAAGGGTGAGCTGGTGATGCCAAGGTCTATCTGCATCTACCTTTGCTGTGACCCACGTGGTATGGCGCCTTCTCTGGCTGAGAAGGCCGAGACTGATTTCTCCCCTCCCCAGGCAGAGCTCCAGGAGCTGTCCCTCCCTCCAGAATAGCCTCTGCTGGCACGTCCCAGAGGCCCTTGTCCCTCCCAGGTGTGGGGAGGGCACAGCCCCCCCAGCCCTGGTGCTGTCGGTTGCAGCGAGCGCAGGTATCTGGGGTGGGAGAGGACAGGCAGGAGGGCTTGCAAGCCACTGGTGGATATCCCAGCATGGGCCCCGGCTCCAGCTGATCTGCCCCATCAGAAACACTGAAACATTCCTATTTGTCACCACACATCGGACAGGGGAGACATCTAAATATCTCCAGGGGTCTCCAGGGGTCCCCTGGCCTCTGGCCTGCCTCTGCCCATGGCCAGTGGTGGCTCAGCACCAAAACATCCTACAGGCTCCTTGGCCAGTCCCTGGCTGCCCCCCGGGAGGTGTGTGCTGCACAACCATTCTCCTCAGGGGAGAATGAGGCCATGGACAGTGGTGGCCTCTGCCTGTCACCCCTCCCTACCCAAGACAAACTCTTCTCCCCAAACCCCCATCAGTCTCTTCCTCTTCCTTAGATCCAGGCCCAGCCTGTCATGCTGTGCAGTTGATTTATTTTTCTTGTGGCCTTGCTCTCAGTGGGGCTAGAGAACAGCATGTCATCACCCTCTCTAAATATTACAACTCTGCAGAGAATTGATGAATGTGACTCATCACCCTCCATTCTCCAACTAGAGAATCCCCAGGCCTTTCTTTGTTGATATGAGCATGATCATCATCATAAAAATAACAGTAACAACAATAATGGCAGCTCACAATTACTGAACACTTGCTATGTGCCCAATATTGTGCTAAGCACTTTCCCCACATTATTCCATTTACTCTTTGCAACTCTATTACGTAGGTACTCTTCCTATCCTATTACACAGATGAGGAAACTGAGGTTCAGAGTGGCTCAATGCCTGTAACTTGTCCTGGTCACATGGCCAGGAAACAGCAGAGTAGAGGCAACGTGCAAAACTGTTTAACCCCAGAGCCTAGGCCTAACCACTGTGCCCCACTGGCTCTCCATGAGCCCAGTCTCAAAGGGTGTTTTTAAAGTATGATGTCACCCCCCTATCTCATACTTAACCATCAACCCAAGCCAGAAGTTCAACCCCAAAACAGAGACCAGAGCAAGCATTGTGTTTCTACCAAGGGCTACAACCAGCGCTACTGATGGAACAGGGAAAGAGGCCCCAGAGGGACATTTGCATATGATTGCTTGCAGTTGGCCTCTGATGTGTACCAGCCACCTCTGTCCCTGGCGATGTCAGAGTCAGAATCATCTCTGACCCCACGAAAATTATAGCATCTTGGTTTTTCTCTCCTTTCATCTCTTTCCTGATTGCCGTCATAGATCCTGGCACATCCCAGACAGAAATACCCCCACTGTGGCAGGGGTCTGACGTGCAGGCCACTCTGTGATTAGGGCAGTGTTCTTTTATCAACCCAAAGTCACTGCCCCCGTGGGAGAGAGACAGAGGGAGGTGTCACCCCAAGGGCAGTCACCGTAGAAGAGGCCTGAGTCAGCCCCTCTGACCAAACACCCTTGCTGGAGGGCTGGGGCCCAAGAGCCAGCACCGTGGAACGAGGAATAGGAAGATGCCTGCTGAGTGGGAGAAGAGATGGTGAGAGAAGGCAAGGAACTGGGCCGAGGCGCGGGGTGGCGGGTGATCCGGCTGTGTTGGCCGAGGCAGGCTGGGAACCTGTGCTGGAGGGCCAGACTGCTTCTGAGCAGTGAATTTTCTGGATTTCCTTTGTGTTCCACTGAATGAGTGAAACCTGCACAAAGCTTGCGGAGCTGAGAGCAATTAAGGAAAGCACCTTTGTCCACGCTGTGCCAGGGACAATGCCTGGACCAGTGAGGTGGTGAGGACAGGACCAGGAAAGAAAATTCCAGAAGGGGGAGCTCAGTGGCTTGGCTCGTAGATGTTGGGACCACTTGGTGGGCTACCCCTTCCCACTTTAAACTTGAGCCTATGGGATCTGTTCTAATAGGGAAGTCTGTTTCCTCACATGTCCTAAGGGGGAGACCCCTGGATTTCAGGAACTGCCATCAGACAGGAAAGGCCCCTGGTCGCTCCTCAGTCACAGACACACACACACACACATACACACACACACACACACACACACAGAGGAAACCAAATCTCTCTCCTGCCTCTCCTCTGAGTCTCCTGTTAGTCTGAGGGCTCCCCAAACCTCCTTCCCACAGATTCCTCAGACACACTCCTTTCTCCTGGGCATGTAAAAACACCTGTCCGGTAGTCAGGCTGGGTAAAAGCTAGTATCAGAAAGTGTTCTGGGGGTGTTTCTCCCACTTAACCAACGACGGGATCTTGGAAAAGTTACTTCATCTCTGTGCCTCAGTTTTTTCTCCTGTGAAATGGAGATAATCACAGTACAGCCCTCTTCTTTGCTGTGGTGATTGAGTAGATGAATGCACTAGGGCAGTGGCTGGTTCAGGCAAGCTCTGTGTAGGCGTGAGCTCTCACTGCTAGCGATCATTCCACCACGGGAGGGCCAAGGTGGGTGGGAGAAGCAGCAGGGAAACAGCACATCTGCACTGCCTGAAGGGCTCAAGGCCAGGAGTCCAGCCACGCACTCCACTTCCCTGAGCTCAGCTCAGCTGCAACACCCTCAGGTCCCTCCGGGACGTGGAGATTCAGCCAGGGGCAGCCTTCTTCCTGGGAGACCAAGGTGACTGCTGCCTACACTGTCCCTACCTGACAGAGGAGCGTGAGGGGTTGGGAGAACCCCAGAACTGGGGCCAATGTGTTTTGCAGATACATGTCTCTCCCAAAGGCTTAGAGTCTCAGTTTTGACAGACAGATGGAAGACACGCAGGCAGAATCCACAGTCTGGGATCCCAGGGCAGACTTGGGAACTGGGCAGTTCTCATTCTGCCTGAAAAAAACAGTGCCTCCCTCACCCCCGCTGTTGTCAGCCTTACCTTCTCTCTGTGTGTGTGTGTGTGTGTGTGTGTGTTAATTTGCACTATTTCATTTAATCACTTTCTTGAAAACTCAGGCCAAGCCTCCAAAGAGTCCTCTTTACACCAAACTTAGAGGACTCGTGAGTCCCGGGGAAACTTGCCTGGGGAGAAGGAACTCTCCGGAAGGCAAACACAGCAGCTCCTTTTCTGGGCATATGGGAGGATTATCGGGCTCTCCAGGAAGCCATGCTGGATGAAGGCCACTGTATCGCTTCGTGTCCCCATGGAACTCATAAGCAGATTTTGCACTCTATTAATCTACATCTGTTTGCACGTCCCTGCTGTCAGCAGCTTCTGTCTAGGGAGGCGGCAAACACGCAGTGAAAGGAACGTGGGCTTTGGAGCGGCCACTTGGGTGCAGCCTGTCTGTACCACTGCTAGCTAGGGGACCTTGAGCTCTTGAGTCTTTTAATTTAGAACACATTCCCCACCCTTTTTTCTTTTTCCACGACTGACTTTTTAAAGAGTACACAATGTAGACTGTCCCACGTTCTGGATTTGTCCAGTTGTTTCTTGGTGATTTTTTTTTCTTTAAATTTATTACAGAAAATTTCAAATAGAGTATATATGAAGTAAATAGCATACATGACCTATCTATCAACTGGGTGTGCTGATAAAGGTAGCTGGCTTGCAGTGTTGTCAGGAGGAATGGTGATAAGGTGGGCAGAGCCTGGCCCAGTGCCTGGCACGCACTGGCTTAGGAGGCATGGAAGCTGCCAGATGGTGGTGAAGATGAGATGATGGTGGTGACATTCGGGTCCCAGTCTATGCTTTCCGTCTCTCTTGGTAGGCTAGGAGCTCCTCCCCAAAGCGGGTGGTGGTGCTTCCTCCTTTCTCCTCCTCCTGTTTCTATTCTCTCCCTGCAGCCTCGCTGTCCCCCTCTCCCCACCCCCCAAAAAAGTTACAGGGGACACCATGATAATTCACATTTAACATACCTGGAGGGGTGGGGCTGGCGTGCTCTAGACAACACACTCTCCAAAGTCAATAAACCACCCTGTCAGGCTGTGCTCACTTGAAAGGAGGGAAGTGGGATGTCTCCATGGGGGTCCAGCTCTCCCTCCCTTCCCTCCTCCTCCCCCAGCCTCACCCCTACCTCACGTTGTCATGTTTCTGGATGTAAATCTTATGGAACATCATATCCTCCTGCTTGGCGTTGATGTCTGCTTTCATCTCCATGGCAACATGACGGGGAAGGACAGACAGCAGGAGCCGCTCCTGCGGAGGGAAGCACATTCTTTCATCACGGCGCCTTCCACCTGCCTGGCAAGTGCTCTCTCCTCCACACCTGTGCCCCTGCCTGAGGGCCCTGGAAAACCTTTCAGGCTCTCCCGGGACTCCTGGGCTAACACTGTGTGTGTTTGTGTGTGTGTGTGTGTCTGTGCATGTGTGTGTATGTGCGTGCAGGCTACCTGTCCCCCATCTTCCCTCCCCAGGACACCACGTGATCCTTCCGCTTCACTCTCCACATTTCTCTGGCAAAAGTACCCCTGGTGAACCTGTGAGTACTGAGCACCTCGGGTTAGAATCCTGGATGTCACCTGAGACTCTGCATGACCTTGGGCAAATTACTGAACTTCTTTGAGCCTCAGGTTGCTCATCTGTAAAATGGGGATGGAGTTGTTGAGAGCATTACATGAGATCCACTCCATCAGTTTTCAAATATTTATTGAGCACCTACCATGTGCCAGGCACTATTCTGGGGATCAAGAGAGTTAACACCAAGAGTGAGACAGGCAAGGTTCCTCCTTCAGAAAGCATCTGGTGTAATGGGGGTCTCGGGCGCTACTATGGGGGCACTGAGCAGGGACACCTGATCTCCGCTGGGGTAGTCAGAGAGGGCTTCCTGGAGACTGGAAGGATGGGGTAAGAAGGAGGTGCTCCAGTTCCACTTGGGGGACAGTGGCCCAGGAGAGAGGGAAAGCAAGCTGACTTAGAGAAACCACATCACAACCAGCTACAGAGGAGGTGGGAGAGAAGCAAGTGGAGGGGCAGGCCACATCGCGGAGGCTCACGTCAGCCTGTTATGGAGTCTGGACTATGCCCTCTTTCTGAGCTCCTCTCCTGGGCCTGCCCTGCTCCAAGATGCCCACCTGCCTCCCTGCCAGACTCCCTGTCAGGCTGGTGCACATCATTTGCTCACCACCAGCCTTTCATTTTGGCTGCCTCCAGCCCTCCTCATTCTCCTGCCCTTCGTACCACACCAGATGCTAGAGTCACCCTCCCATGTGGCCCTGAGACTCTTCTGCTTCTATGTCATCTCTGCTTCCTCTCCCTCCACCTGGTCCCAAACATGCCATGTCCCACCTCTGTCCTCGCCCCATCCATGCCTGCATTCTGGGAGTAAATCCATGGCCAAGGCTCCCACTGTAGAGGTGGCTCTATCAGCCATTTCCCACATCCCTACCTCCTGTCCATGGCTCGCCAGCCTCCCGCTGCCCACGTGGATGTCTTGCCACCACCACCCTGACATCACACCCAAACCACACTCGCTCTCCCACACTGTCATTCCCCAATCACTTTTCTTTCCATTTCCCTGCCTTTACCCGGGACAGCCCCATTCTGCTGCACCAATGTCAAGGCCCTGCCCACATAAATGGCTTTTGCTTTTCAGATCTTTCCCTCTGACACTCATTCCTTTCCCCTGAGCCGTAGGCCCTGTCCAGCACTGATGAAGTCCTGCTCATCTGGAAACAGCTCTCGTACTTGTCCTTTCCGTTCTGTGCCTTCCTCCACTGCCTATATGCAGTTCTCACCTGGCTCTTGGATTCTGGTTGCGACACCCTGGACAGACAGCCTCCCTCTGCCCTCCCTGATGCCTGCACAGCCCCGATCTCTCTGAAACACTACCTGTGCTCCACACCTTCACAGGTTTTCTAGTTTCACCAGCCACATCACATACGGGTTTTTCCAGACCCACTAAACTCACTCTTCCTTATTTTCCACTGCAAATCAATGCCCATGTCCCCTTACCCCCTTGCTATGCCCTCATGCTTGCCTGGCCCACTCCTGCCACCCCCAGACTGGCTGCTGCTCCTCTCCTTGCTGAAGCACCCTCTCCACCCCAACCTTAGCCTGTCACTGCCCAGGCCACCTTCAGGGCCAGACTGGATGACCGGGGCAGCCTCTAGATCACTTTCCTTGTCTCCAAGCTTGCTGCCTCTGGTCCATCCTCCCCTCTGCAAGCAAGCAACTGCTTTTCCTAAAACACACCAGACCACGTCACCTTCTAAGCCTCCTGACGCTGCTGAGATCAGCCCATGCCCGCAGCCTGGCCTGGAGGTTTCCATGATCTGACTCCTCCCTGCTCTTCCACCTGCTGTCCCAGCAGCACTGAAATGAAATCCACACTCTGCTCCAGATAGAGCAGAACCCAGAGGCCCCTATGCTTCCTGGGGTCTTTCTTGCTGCTGCACACAAGCTCCTCAGCTGGCATCACCCTCCTTCTCCGCTGCTCCCCACCCTCCTTCAGGGTCTCCCTTTTCCCAGGAGGAGGTCCGACTTGGCTGCCGGCATCCCCTCCCCACCTGCTGAAACCCCACATCAGTAGCCTGTTAACTGTGTGTGAGGAGAGGCCACCTTGGGGACCGGAGCTGCGTCTTGCCCAGTGCCATGGCCCAGAGCCTTCTGCTCGAGAAGCTGACACATTCGTGAAGGGCGGTGTTCCCTGTGGGTCGGTCTGGCCCCCCAGGCAGCGGGAAACACGAGCACCAAAGGCCAACTCTTAGTAAATAGTTACTGGTGACAGAAATAGGAATTAAAAGACAGCGTGGGATGACTGGGAGAGACCGTGCTACAAACCGTTTGGCTTCATGATAGGCCTCCTACATTTACAACCACCTCCGGGGCTGAGGGCCAGGAGGGGTAGTCAGGAGGCCGCTGGGGAATAATTCTGAGCCCAGTCATCACAGGGCACCTAGAAGCTTCCCCAGGGAGCCCCGGCAGCTCTCTCTGCATGCCTTGCTGGCTGTGGCTCACTGAGAAGCACCTGTCCACAGAAAGCGTCCCCTCCTCAGCACATTGGCTCCGAATATGGAATGGCAAAAATATTTTCTCCCCTAAATCCCTGTGGATTTGGTGGAATGTCCAGACTGGCCCAGGCCAGAGCAAGGAAACTGTGGCAAGCTGTAAAATGGTAATTCCCCTGGAGAAGTGAGAGGGGCAGCCCCAAAAATGGAAGAAGAAGGAGGTATCCTGATCTCAGGTGAGAGACGCGGAGGCCTAGAATGGGGATGAGATAAGGGGCTTTTCAGGAATGCTGAGGCCTTGGGGTGAGCATGGTGCAGTGTGCCAGAGGTGACGTACATGTGTTAATAATAAAGGGCAGTGGGAGGACCCCAGGGACACTGCCAGCCAGGGCTTCCTTCAAGATGCTGGACCAGAAGCTCAGACAGGGCCAAAGAGTGAATGGGGAGAGCCAGGCCGAGGACTGGTCAGTGTAAGTGGGGACCTGACAAGACATGGCGACCACCGAGGCAGTGCTGGAAGGGAAGTGGGGACAGGTGGGGACTCGGGGGCCTGGAGAGGTACTACAGAGCTTTGCCCCCTCGTTTGGCTGTCTGGATGTCACTAGCCTGTCATTGTGACTCACTTAGGATGCAACCAGATGGCATCAAGGACGTCCCCCGCAGTAGCAAAACATTCTGCACTCAGGGTGGCCACAACATGTGCTCCATGCTGGCCTGGAGCCATGAGTGACCACTGCCATCTTGGCCCTTTCTCCATGTCCCCCACACTCAAAGGCAGACCTTCCATGTTCGTATCAGCCATGGGGGCTGACGCCGCATGCGGCACTCAGGTGGGCTCCACTGATGCTTGCTGAGGGTCTGGGGAGATGGTAATCTAAGAGGGGAGGGATGGCCTCCGGTCTGGAGCAACCTTATCTCATAGGAGCCAGTGGGAGCCCTATTGCTCTGCAGACCCACCCACTCTCTCCCCTAAGCCACACAGCCCCCCAGGACTCCTGTGTGGGAGCCATCACTCAGAGTCCCCAGATCCCTACCTGATTCACACACAGGAGAGGAGACAGTGGGGATCCACACCTGGAATCCAAACAGGACTCCAACCCCAAAGAGGGAAGGGCTGGACCCCTGATGTGGCCCTTAGCACCACCCCACCCAAGAGTGGTGCACACAGGGCAGGTCCCTCTTTGCACCAGGAATCTGTAACCCTGGGAATGGCCTGCCTTCCCTGGCCCAGGCAGGTCTAGGGAGAGATGGGACTTTCTTCCTTCTCTGAACCACCAAACCCCAGAACTCAGAGAGAGGAATAGGCAGGTGTGGGGTGTCTCAGGGGATGAAGCTCCTGTCTCTTCTTTTTCCTCATCCCTCCCCTGTGGAGCACTTAATCCCAGTTAGGAACGCTGGCTTCTCTCCTTACTCCAACTCAACGGGGGTGCACTGTGGGGAGGGAGTGGGGAGCAGTGTGGGGAGGGAGGGGGAGCCGTGTGGAGAGGGAGGGAGTGGGAGCCACGTGGGGAGGGAGGGAGGGAGGGACCTTCTTGCTGCTGGGCTTGTTTGCAAACCACAGGGACACCACATGGCTATAGGCACCTGGCCTTAGGCACGGGCAGGGTAGAGCTCCCTTCCCACAGGGCCTGGAATGCTGGACTCTCTCCAGGGGAAACATTCCCCACGGGTTGGGCCCCTCCCAGGGAGTGGGGCTGGCAGCTGTAATGAGCACCACCTGCCCCAGGCCAGGCGCTCAGGGGAGGCACATCTCGGGTCTCCACTCCTTCCCACTGCGCAAGGGCAGGGGGCTCACTCACCTGCTGCTGGTTCTCCCGCTGTGAGTGGAGCCGCGCCTGGATGCACTCTCGGGTCTCCTGGAAAGCCTGTCTCTGGGAGACCTCAGCTGGGTAGTGGGTGCAGACACCCACGATGTTGGTGCAGGAGAAAATGAGAACATTGGAGACAAGCTGCAGAGGGAGAGAGGAGCACACCGAGCTCAGATCCTGACCCTCCTGGCCCCAAAGTGTGGAGCCCTCAGCCCCTGTCTCAGCAAACTCACACCTGGCACTGGCAAACAAATGCTGAGGGCACCCCACATGCAGCCAACCACTGGGAGCAGCTGGGCATAATCGATCGGGCTCTCTGATGTCCTCACAGCCAGAAGTTTGGCTGGCCTGTCATGGGGTATGTCTTTTAAGGACACTGAATCACCTAGTAATCATACCAAACATGCCTATCGTACCAGAAATGAAAAGGTTACATGTACTGTAACAGAGCTGTGTATGTGCTGGAGGCAGGAGGGCCACCACAAGGAAGGTGCCACAAGGGTGCTGGGATTTCACTTTTGAAAGTGTAATAGAGTCCAGCACAGGACAAGGGGCCACCCTCCCCCAGGGATCAGCTCCAAAGAATCAAGACCTCTCAAATCCCCTCAGGTCCCCAGCACTGTGCTAAATGCTCTAGGGAACAAAAGGACAAGGCTGGCCAGTCAGGGTCTGTGGCCACAGTGGGTCTCCACTCCTTCCTCCCTAGGCTTCTGGTCTTTCTGTTACCAGCCGTTTGACAACCACCGCACCAGCTGGCCAGTGCCTGCCACTCCCCTGCTTCCCAACAACTGAGATGTGTGTGTGGAAAAATACCACTGACCCTCCAGGTCAGCAGAGTTGAAGCTGGAATTCCATTGAAGGAAATACTGAAAAGCTAAGGGAAAACGAAACACAATACAACACGACGCGGAAAGCAAGGTTATACGGTACATTCAGATCCCAGTGAGTGATGTGTAGGCAAAATTTCTCTCGGCAGATAGAGCTCCTGGGTATCTGAGTACATGGGTCCTGTTGTCCTTGACTTGGGGCCACATGGGACAGAGCCACACAATGCTGCTCCAGCTCCCAGGCTGTGGGGGCTTTGAGCTGCACCTCAGTTACTCCCTCCAAAAACTTCCTTCTTAGTCCCAGCTCCAGAAGGGGAGCCCGGGTCAGTCGCTGCACCTTCTGTTGTGGCTCCCTCATCCCTCAGGAGGCCTGTGTTGGTCCCAAGTCCTGGGGTACGGAAGGCACTTGGCCATTTGCATCCCAAAGAGCCTTGCTGTGGGATGTCCGCTACCTGGCAGTGGCCCCCGGCAGATGACTCCTACGCTCTTCTCTAGGGGCCTCTCGGCTCTCGACTCAGGTCTGCTTTCTACCTGAAGGCTTTGCCCACCACAGCTTTGAGGTGGTCCTGCCCTTGCTCCTTGCTGAATGTGGTACCACCTTTCCCTGGAGACATCGCATGGTGTGTATGCCGCAGTCCATGAAAAGACTTTCTCTTTCCCATTTCAGACTCTTACTCCCTACCGGCTGAAGAATGCCCTGAGCTCCCCATGTGTCTCCTGGATGCGCCTTCCAGGAAGGGGCAAGTTCAGATTTCCAGCTCCACTGCCTCAGCCGACTATTGTTGCTGACTTATAACTCCCATATTCTTCCACCCCAACCCCATCTACCCTAGAATCCCATCGCTGTCATTTTATGTAAACACACGGCATAGGAAAAGCCAACCTATTTATCACAAGGAAAGAAGACCCCTGCTCTTCAGAAACTTACAATCCACTTGAAGAGTGTTACAGATGGAATGTTTGTGTCACCCAAAAGGACTGTTGAACCAGAGAGTGGCTGGATGAGCCCGTGGCTTCTGGAAGATTCATCAGAGGCAAGAGTGCAGGAATGGGAGACGGGTCCAGACGCTGCCACAGAAGCCCAAAGCATGAGGGAACAAAGACCTGTGTGTGGCTGGGAGCCAGTCAGGGCAGATCTGACAAAGAAGGAAGAGCCCTTAAGACCAAGGAGAAGAAAGTCCAGGAGGAAATAGACCGTGGCCTGAAGCAGTAACCAATGCTATGATTATGAAGTGAGATCCCAAAAACAGGCCTCTGGGAACCACTGGGAGAGGATAAGGAGGAAGAGATGAGGAAGTGAAGGTGGAGGGGTAGGCCACAGGGAATTCTGAAGGATGATCTAGTTAGGGGAGATCTGTGTGAAAAGAGAGGAAGGTGCCAGGTAATAAAAACAGAAGTGAGACAGGAGAAACTGGGAAGGAGACAGGCTAGTGCATCATGAAAATATGATACAACATGACCAAATGGGCTTAATCCCAGGAATGAAGGCTGGTTCAACTTCAAAAAGCAACCAATGTAATTTTCCATATTAACAGACTAAAATTTAAAAACCATATGATCATTTCAATAGTTTCTAAAACATCATTTGGCAAAATGCAATACACATTAATAATTTTTAAACTTACCAACTTAGGAATAGAAGTCCCTTAATCTGATCAATAGCATATACAGAAACCTACAGCTAAATTATGCATACTTAATGGTGAAAGACTGAGTGCTTTCCCCTAAGACCAGCAACAAAGCCAGGTTGTTCCTCTTGTCACTCCTATTCAACATCACACCGGAGGTCCTAGCCTATGCAATCAGACAAGAGAAAGAAACAAAAGACACACAGATTAGAAAGGAAGAAATAAAACTGTCTCTATTTGCAGATGACATGATAGTCTACATAGAAGAACCTCAAAAAATTTTAAAAAACTACCAGAATTAATACACAAGTTTAGAAAAGTCATAGGATATAAGATCAATATACAAAAAGCAGCCTACTTTTATATATGAGTAAATACCAATTGGAAGTAAAATTTTTAAAGGTATAGTTGGCTCTCTATATCCACAGGTTTTGTATCTGTAGGTTCAACCAACTTGGATCAAAACTAATAGAGAAAACATAAGCAGATGGCTGGACAGAGAAAGAATGGCCTTCCCTCTTTCTGAGGCCAGAAAGAGAGGCCAGAGTCTATTTTGAGACATGACCCCCAAAGTAATTATCAAGTGTCTGCTGCAGCATCTCTGTACTAATCCTCCGGGTCTCTCCTGCTGTAATCTGACTCCTCCTATAGCCAGAAGGCCAATGGCAACCGACACTGCAAATCCAGGTAAAAAGATGCACGGTAACCCAATATCCATCCAAATGGCTTTGCTAAGCTTAGTGTGCCTTGGTGTTCATCTCTCTTCTACTAAACACAAAACCAGGCAGGCAGAAAGAGGGTGCTATGGTTTGAGGGTGGGGTCTTGAGCAAGGCTATTGGAAAGGTCGGATTTCAGCAAGTTGGACCTGAAAGTGAAAAAGAGATTAATAGCTGCCTCACTCACACACACTCACACCATCTGCCAAAAAAGCAGGAATCTGGGCACCAGGTCTTAAAGGGTGCTAAGGTCCCTGTGCAGATGCTTTGGTTATGAATAGTGAGGAGGTATCGGTAAAATCTGATGGAATTCTGCTTACACACAAAGGGAGTCTGAAGTTTGAAAATGATCTCACACCTTGGGGACAAGAAAGTATGTCCAAATGCTGCCGGGCTCTCTTCTCCACTCAAACAGTGACCAAATAATGAGCCACCTCTTACACCCCCATAAAGACAGGCACAGTAAAAGTAAGCATAAACCCTGTCCTTGTGTAAAGGACCTAATTAGTAAATAGTAACAGATATCAGTCACTGCTGAGGCTTCACAACAGCAAGTAAACAGGGCCTAATTAAGGGTTTATTGGTTTTCCCTGTGCTGGCCTCATGGGACACATCTAACCACATGGAACACAAGTGGTGTGTGTGTGTGTGTGTGTGTGTGTAGGGAGTCAGTGGTATGGGGGAGCATGTGACATATGCCCACATTACACCAAGTGGAGTGAAAAGGAGACCCGACAATACAGCAGACTGCAGCCCTGGAGTAGCCTCAACATCTGCTTTAAAACAAGCGGCCGGATGTGGTGGCTCATACCTGTAAAACCAGCACTTTGGGAAGTGGTCCTTGGGTGGATTTAGAAAATCAGATCTCACCTCTTTGGCTTGCACTTCATCGGGGTGATTACAGACTCTGATGCACAGGGAAAATGCTGTAGTCTGTCTACTCTGTCCTCACAAGTGGAGGAAGATCTGGAAAAGGGAGTAGGGAAGAGTGGACAGGCTGAGGTGGGAAGATCACTTGAATCCAGGAAGTCAAGACCAGCCTGGACAGCATAATGATACCCCATCTCTACAAAAAATAAAAGTAAAACATAAAAAAATTCACCAGGTAGTCCCAGCTACTTGGGAGGCTGAGGCAGGAGGGTCACTTGAGCCCAGGAGGTAGAGGCCGCAGTGAGCTATAACCATACCACTGCACTCTAGCCTGGGCAACAAAGCAAGACTCTGACTCCAAAACAACAACAACAAAAGGTTCAAAACAAGCCCTGCAGATGGATGGGGTCCAGGTGAACAAGGTCCAGGGGGTCCCAGGACCACACCAAGAGGGACTCCACTAGAGGGGGAATGTTTGACTCTCTTCTCAGAGTCAAAACCAAGGGGAGATGCCGATGAATATTTAATACTTCTAAAACCCCAGCACTTCTGAAACCCAATCTCTGGCTGCCCGCAGGCTGCAGGTTTGATTTGAGCCAAGAGTGGGAAGTTTATGGTGCTCGGTTTGTGCAGTGTCTCCTCGGGAAGACTCAGAGAAACCCCAGCCACCGGCCTCAGGCACTGCTGTCATTTCTGCCTCTCCTCTCTGAGTTTTCAGGGGGCTCCGTGGGCCCACTACAATAGGCTACTGGATAATCCTGGGAATGGTGCAAGGCAAAGGGGAGTGAGAAATGCATGGTTTTGGAGTAGAAGGAAATGAGTTGGGGAAGACCCCTGCTCAGTTTGCTCTTTTATGCCGTTCCTGTTCCCGGTAAGTCAGCTTGCTCCTTGCAGTATGGTTCACAGGTGAATGGTGGTGGCTGTGGTAGGAATCAGAACTTCCTGGGGAGCCAGATTTAGTGATGGGGGAGGGAGCAGGATGTTCAGCTAAATTTGAATTACAGACAAACAACACATACATCTTTTAGTGTAAGTAGGTTCCAGGCAATATTTGGGACCTACTTATACTAAAAAAAATTACTCATTGTTTATCTGAAATTCAAATTTAATTGAGTGACCCATATTTTACTGGGTAACCCCACCAGGGGTCCTTTTCAAACCACACCTGCCCTCCCCCAGTCATGACAACCCTCTCCCCAAGCTCCTGTCCACTCTTCCCTACTCCCTTTTCCAGATCTTCCTCTACTTGTGAGGAAAGAGTACACAGACTACAGCATTTTCCCTGTGCATCAGAGTCTGTAATCACCCTGATGAAGTGCAAGCCAAAGAGGTGAGATCTGATTTTCCAAATCCACCCAAGGACCACAAGATGCTGGACCACCTCAGGGACCCTGGGAGCAGAGGACCAGCTCCCCCTGCTCTGGGTAGCAGAAAAGGAGGAGAGGCCCTCTCCTGCAAGGTGTCCCCTGGCCCTGGCCCTAAAGACAGGCACAACTCCTTCCTGATTTAGTCCTTTGTCGGTTTACAAACACTTAAAACTAACAACGAAATGAATCCCAAATAAAAGAAGCTGACATCCTAGCAAGAGTTCCTTCCTCCTACACTGAATTTCATTTGTCTTACACAGTGGTGGTGGGAAGCTCAGGGAACCTCGGCGGAACCCCATCAAGATATAAAATAAAATAATTCAAGGAAGAATAATCTTAAATTATATACTCTTAGAAGGCATATCGGCATGGTTCCTTGTACATTGCACCATGCTCGATTAGGTGCTTAATTTTTTTTTTTTTTAACTATTACATACTTTTAACTGTTTTTCTAATCATAATGAGTGACATCTCTAAAATTTTTCCTTTCACAAAGAATCAAGATTGCTGTATGTGTTTTGGTAATCAAAGCTGCATTATATCTGTTTGGGGGCTTTTGTGACGAGGTCCTCTTTCAAGGAGGTGGCCAGTTCTATACCACTGGCTCTGGACAAACATCATTAAGCCCATCTCTCTGCTCACTAGGGTCCTGCGCAGACAATATCCCCCTTCTCCTCTCCTTTCCAGCTAGGATCTAGCTGCTCTGGGATTGTCATTCTCCCTTGCTCTGGAACTCCCCCTCGACTCAAGAACTGAGGATGCTTCCTGAGGGGCCTCCACCTCTGTGAACACCATTCTCTATGCCAGAGATCCTCAAATGATACCCTTAACATTATGACATTTTCCTACCCTAAAACCCGCCAGGACTCTCCATTACCAGTAAGATAAACCAAACTCCTGTGCCAGCATCAACGCTCTCTAAGTCTCATCATAGACCACATTCCCTGTCTCATGCCCACCCCAGCTACTCACTGTGTCTGCAAAAAACAATCTAAAATACGATTCTAAAGTGTAATGTTTAATACAACTTTAATGTTACTAAAATTAGAGCATGAAATATTGACAAATCAACAATTAGCATCTGCTTAATACATTTTAAGGAAAAACAAAATAGACTAAAATGTGAAGAAAGACAAGTATCTAGGAATAATTGGGTACAGCAATATACAGTCTGAAAAACACTTTCTCACATGTAGTTCATTTCACACTCATCAAATCCCTATAAGATAAGCAAGTTAGGCAGCATCATCCCCCTCTGTCAATGAGGAAACTGAGGCTTGAGGCAGGGATCCTGCCTGGGGTTACACAGCAAGGCAGCTGCAGAACTGCGATCACAGCCATCTCTTTCTGAGCTCACAGTTCATCCTCCTCTACTGTACTAAGCTGTTATTTATCCCAACTTAATTTAGATCTAGTTTTGTTTTATTCTATTTAATAAAGAGACACTCAACTTTCTCTCACCCTTGTCCCAGGCGCCCCAGGCCTTCTTCATAGATCCTGGTCACATAAAGTACTGCTGATTAGGGACCTACTCCCAGCCACTGCCAGATTCAATGAATGTCCTCAGGGGTCACTCTCTCTAGGGAACTCACAGCTATGGGTAAGAAAGGCTCACCTGTCTCACAAAGCCAAGTCTTACTCTAGTGTAGCTTCCCTCAATTATTTTTTATGGAGATACAATTCAATACCATAAAACACAGTCTTTTAAAGTGCAAAATTCAGTAGTGTTTAGTGTATTCGCAAGGCTGTGCCACCATCACTACCAACCTCAGGACATTTTCAACATCTCCAAAAGAAACCCCATGGCCATTAGTCACTGCCTATTCCCCACCCCACCCTCCCCCAGCTCCTGACAACCACGAACCTACTTTCCACCCCTATGGATTTGCCTATTCTGGACACTTCATATAAATGGAAGTGAACAATAGGTGGCCTCCTGTGTCTGGCTTTTCTCGCCTGGCATATTTTCAAGGTTCGTCCACGTGGTAGCACACACAGACTTAGAATCCTTTATCCGAAATGCTAGGGACCAGAAGTGTTTCATAGTTTGGATATTTTTCAGATTCTGGAATACTTGCATATACATAATGAGATATCTTGGAGATGGGACACAAATCTAAACATGAAATTCATTTATGTTTCATAAACACCTTCTACATGTAGCCTGAAGGAAATTTTATACAATATTTTAAAATAATTTTGTGCATGAAACAAAGTTTGTGTTAAGTACTTATGTGTGGAATTTTCCACTGTGGCGTCATGTCAGAGCTCAAAATGTTTCAGATTTTAGCGCATTTTGGATTTCAAATTTTCAGATTCAGGATGCTCTACCTGTATCAGCATTTCGTTCCTTTTACAGCTAAATAATATTCCACAGCACAGATCTACCATATATTTTTTATCCGCCATCAGGTATAGACATTTGAGTTGTGTCCACCTTTTGGCTATTATGAATAATGTTGCTGTGATGAACATTCATGTATATGTTTTTATATGGATATATTGTTTTCTTGGGGATATACCTAGGAGCAGAATTGCTGGGTCACACGGCAACTCTGTGTTCTTTGAGGAACTACCCAACTGCTTTCCAATCACCTGCACCACCTTACATCCCCACCAACATTGCATGGGGGTTCCAATGTCTCCACATGCCCTGCCAACACTTATTTTGTTATCTTTTTCATGATAGTCATCCTAGCAGGAGTGAGGATGGTATCTCATTGCGGTTTTAATGCCCTTAAATTTGTAAAGTAAATAGCAACAATTGCAAGGGAGATAATGTCTTCTATAACTTGCACAGCTGTGCCTTTAGAGAGAAGTGGTCACATTGTACATTTTATTTTTTGTTATTTTTAGTTACTTATTCCTAGGAAGACCCCATGCTTTGTGCAAACAGAGAGAAATAACAGCTTTCATATAATAGTGCTTACATGAACAAGACAAACACTGACTGAGTGCCCAGCACTGGGAAACCATGCCGCCGGCCACCTTGCCCTCTAGGACTCCAGATCTGGTGGGGAAGTCAGACAAGGTATGGAAGTGGTTGGGAGGACATAGACTCTGCAGGCTCCACAATCTCTATCCTCTATTCTCAAGTTAATTTCATAAACATTCAGTCCCCAAAGAATATGCCAGAGGAAACACCCTTAATATACAAAGTATTTTGCCAATTAACAATAAATGGGTAGAATTTAACAACAAAAAAAGGCTGGGCACAGTGGCTCATGCCTATAATCCCAGCACTTTGGGAAGCTGAGGTGGGTGGATCATGAGGTCAGGAGTTCAAGACCAGCCTGGCCAACATGGTGAAACTCTGTCTCTACTAAAAATACAAAAAATTAGCTGGGCGTGGTGGTGCGCACCTGTAATCCCAGCTACTCGGGAGGCTGAGGCAGGAGAAACACTTGAACCCAGGAGGCGGATGTTGCAGTGAGCCAAGATCGCGCCACTGTACTCTAGCCTGGGCAACAGAGCAAGATTCCTTCTTGGAAAAAAAAAAAAAAAAGAATTGAGCAACAACAACAAAATGGGTAATGTGGATGAATAAGCTATTCAAAGTAAAAATACAAATGACTTACAAATGTATGATATCAAAAGAGGTGAACCCTCACTAGTAAGCAAAGAAATAACAATAAAAGCAGTATTTTGCCTATTAAAATATCAAAGTTTTCTTTTCATAGTAATAATGTTGGCAAGAATGGAATGGAATAGGCGCCCTCCTACATTATCAGTGGGAATGCAGATCAGCATAACCTTTCTGGAAACCAGTTTGGCAATATGTATGAAGAGCTTTCCAAATATTCATACCCTTTGACCCAATAAATTAGTTCCCTCCCAGGAATCTATGCCACAGAAACCTCAGCAGCTTGAACAGGGCTTTATGTCCAAGGATGATTATAAAAGTTAACAATTAGGAAGAGCTAAATGTTGAAAAACTGGAGAACAGTTAACTAAATTATGGTGCTCTCACCAGGCACGGTGGCTCACGCCTGTAATCCCATCACTTTGGAAGGCCAAGGAAGGAGGATCACTTGAGGCCAGGAATTTGAGACCAGCTTGGGCAACATGGTGAAACCCTATCTCTACAAAGAAATAAAAAATTAGCCGGGCATGGTGGCATGCACCTGTAGTCCCAGCTACTTGGGAGGCTGAGGTGGGAAGGCCACTTGAGCCTAGAAAGTCAAGGCTGCCGTGAGCCATGATTACGCCACTGAACTCCAGCCTGGGTGACAGAGCAAGACTCTACCTTAAGATAAAATAAAATAAAACTATGGTGCTCAATACCCTGGAACATCTCAAAGCCTTTAAAATGTCTTATTTAAATAACATTCAACATTGTGGGAAATTTTCCAAAATACAATGTCAAGTGGGGGAAAAAAGAATATGAAATTGCATATACCTCACGAGCCCAATTTTTCACATGTATACATTTCAAAATGTTAACAGTGATGGAATATCTCTAGGTGGTGGGATGACAAGTGCTTTTTTACTTTTTTTTCTTTATACCAATGAATACTCTCCAACGTTTCTATTGTATATATTACTCTAAAAAGAAATACTGATAAACTTATATAAAGAAATAAAAAAGTACATGCTTGTGCTGTGAGTACGGCAGGCTGAAGAATCTTTTCTTCTGACAGAAGAGATAAAATAAGAATGAAAATGCCTGCAGAACCAGAGAGAATAAGTCAAATGGGAAAAGAGATTCAAAATAGAAAAAGAAATCATGTCTGGGCAGTGGGGACTAGGACCCTTCCTGGAGAAGCGTCTGCAGATGGGAAGGACCTGGCCAGCGGGCACCCCAGTGGAGGGGCATACAGGTGATGCAAACAGCATCAATATGGATGGGGCAGAGGAAGAAGAGTCCAGGGCTACACTGGGAACACCAGGTAGTCACTGCTGACCAGAAGCAAGGAGAGGACTGGTCAGAGATGAGACAAGGGGGTTCATGGCCAGATCATGAAAGAATTTTTTCTATGTCAGAGTAAGGAACCAGCACATGATCTAGGAGGCATTAAACACTCTTGATGGCTGCATTTACAAAAATAAAAAGTATATTTGTTCCCCAAATTATAAAATGTACATTCATTATGTAACACTTCAAAATCACGGTAAAGGAAAAATAAAATCAATTATCACCCAAAGACAACCAGTATTAACGTTTCCATTTATTCCTTTTACTTCCTTTTTAAAAAAATCTATTTATGGCTTTTTGTTTTTGCTTTCATAAAACTGTGATCTTACTGTTTATATAATTTGGTATCCTGTGTTTTCACTTTTTTTTTTTTTTTTTTGAGACGGAGTCTTGCTCTGTTGCCCAGGGTGGAGTGCAGTGGCTCGATCTTGGCTCACTGCAAACTCCGCCTCCCGGGTTCAAGTAATTCTGTCAGCCTCCAGAGTAGCTGGGATTACAGGCGCCCACCACCATGCCCGGCTAATTTTTGTAGTTTTAGTGGAGACGAGGTTTGTATATTTAGTAGAGACGGGGTTTCACCATATTGGCCTCAAACTTCTGACCTCAGGTGATCCACCCGCCTTGGCCTCCCAAAATGCTGGGATTACAGGCATGAGCCACTGCGCCCAGCCTTCACTCAATATTGTAACATAAGCATGTTCCCCTGTTATTACAACTTCTAATGCTGCCAGCTTTCAAAAGGGAAATGTGATCACAGCAGAACTTTGGGTAGATTAAACTGACAGCTGGAAAGGAGGCAGTGAAAAGGAAGATGCTAGAAGTAGAGAGCCTAAAAGAGGGCTGTGGAAATAGCACAGACGAGAAGGACCAGGGGCCTGGGAGAGGCTGGAACTCTGAGAAGGGAAAGCAGAGTGGCCCCCAAGCAAGGCATCTGCAAGGAGTATTTGAGCCTGGGGGATGCATCTAAGGGAAGAAGAGAGCTTTGGTTCATAATCTACTTAGGGAAGTCCAGGAGGAGCTGGCTTTGGGGTAAATGGGTTATGAATAAGAAAGTGTCACAAAAGCTAAATGCAAGAGTAGGAAAGTCAACAGAATCAGGTGTTGTGGAAAAGGTTGAAAAGAGATGGATGAGCAGACTGGGTAGAGGAGGAAGGAGTTGAGCTATAAGGGGTTAAGTCATGAGGTCATGAGGGGACGGTGAATGAAGGTGACTCTGGATGTTTGGCAGTGAAGGGAGAATGAGTGGGTCACAGCTTGAATGAATACGGCATGGAGGTTAGGAAACTTGATTTATCCAGAGGCAGAGGGAGGGGAGGGGCCAAAGAGGCAAATGAGGGCAGCACCGTACTTCCCCGCAGAACTGAGCTGTCCACCACGGGAGCTACTAGCCACACATAGCTAGAAACATTTGTAGTGTGGTTGGTCTGAAGTGAGGGGTGTTGTAAATATAAAATACACTGGAGTCTGAAATTGTTTTTTATTCATTACATGATAAAATGATATTCTGGATATATTAGGTAAATAAAATGTATTATTTAAATTACTTTCACCGGTGGGTTCGTTTGTTTTCTTTGTTTTTTCGTTTTGGCCCACTGGAATAGCTGGAAGGATGTATGTGGCTCTCAATATATTTCTGTTGGACAGCACTCATGTTGTACACAGGGGAGGCAGGACAGGAGGAACCTGGAGCACAGTGGATGAGGGACAGATCCCAGGTTACTTGTGGAATATCAAACTGCTGGGCAATTGGTGGCCCACCTTAGGCCCACAGAGTGATCTGCCTCCCTACTGCCCCTGAGGGAGTAATTTCCCAAAGGCTCAGATTCATCTGCCAAGCTCAGGGCCGATTTCAGATGGTACCCCAGGACAGTCATTCTCTGTGGCGTTCAGGAACATGAGATGTGGCAACACAAAAGGGAAGGGGGGCTAGAGGTGAGACCCAAGGGACATGGAGGTGACAGGGGCTCAGGCGTGATGACTAAGGTATCTAGGACAGTCTAGAGAAGGGTATCAGACTCAAAATTCACCTCTCTTGCACATCACAAAACTTGGGGCTTTGGGAGAATACGTGAATTTAAAACCATGGGGAGGAGGGCATCCTCAAGAGCAATGAATGAACATCTAGAGGCAGCACAGTGTGGAGAAAGGCCTGGGAACTTAGGTACGAGTTCTCAGCCTGGATCTGCAAACAACAAACATGTGGCTCTGGGCATGTCACCTTTCCTCTGGGAACTTCAGCTTCCTTCCTCTGGGAACTTCGGCTTCCTCATCCATGAAACTGAGAGGCAGTGGGTGATGCCCAAGGTCTTCACCATCTGGGACAGTCCGTGGAGTGGCCACAGCCTAGGCCTCCGACTGCTCAAGCAGGGACAATTTGCATTTCCCTCTAAATGGAGATGCTACTTATAAAGACTTTTAGAGAAATCCCTGATTTCAAATCTTCTGCCTTCCATTCTCCTGCAATGCAACGGAATGCTCAGCATTGCAGCATATAAGCTACAGCTTTAAGAAGGCCTGTCATACCTGGAAGTCACACAAAAGTCCCCCATCCAACCGTGCTAGATCCATGGGGAATCCCAGAGGAAGCCGGAGTCCTTCGGAATCTATGCCAGGCACTGGCCCCCACCTCATCCCTGGACCAGGCGTGGGAATCACATGTACAAAGCAGCAGAGAAAGGCAGACATGTTCCCATAAAAACCAAGGACATGAGTTGGGGCGGGAGGACAAGGAGAGGCTGGCATGCCAGCAGTACCTTGCAAAGGTTTTCCAAGGAAGCTCATGATGCTTCGCCCACCCACAAACTGCTTCTCCTGCAGTTCTCTGACCTCTAGGATAAGGAGATGTTTGCTTTGTGGCCTGGCAAGAAGTTTTGTGGGCTAGAAGTTTATTTATCCTCCAAGTGCAATCAAGTTGCTCTCTTCCAAAAATCTCATCTTGGAGAATAATTATCCCCACTCCCCCAAGCTCTCCCACCCTCAGCTTCCTCCTCCTCTCCCGGAAAATCAGACAAACTTTCATTGTTTCCCATGAGTAGTGGTGACAGCTGAGGGTGGTGCCAGCCGTGTAGGTGGAGGGAGGGGGCTGACAAAAGGCTGGAGTCAGATTCAGGGGCGGGAAGAAGGAGCCCACCTGAACTCGGAGTTCTGGTTCCCACCCTACACAGGTGAAGTGCGGCTTCCCTGGTGCCTTCCCCCATCCCCTAGCCTGATGTGCTCAAGCCCACCTCTCCTCCCTCTTTCCATTCCTCACCTCTGGGGCTCATTTTAGGTCAGCAGAATCCAGAAGGAAAAAAACACTAAAGAGAAAATGAAACTGCCGCCAAGTGCTTACCTAACCTCCAACTGAGTGCGGAACCTAGATGAGGCCGTGTCTTCTGTGGGGCAGGCCTGGGCCCTACTCAGCACTGCACAGGCTGCCCTGTGGGGATGGAGGGACCATGGGCACCTCAGAAGGGATCTAGGGGCCCCAAAGACTGCCTGGGGGAGAGAGGCAGGAAGATACAGTGAGAGGAGTGCTATGCTGGGAGTCAGGAGCCCCAGGGGCCAGTCTTATGACTTGGAACCAGTCATGCAACCTACAGGAATCTGAATGCGCTTGTCTCTATAATGGAGCTAATGACACCTGCTAATAAGACACCAATGCTAACACTGTATGGGTGTAAACCAACACAGGCTGGGACTAACAATGCCATTAGAGATCTGGAGGGCTGAGAAGTAGATGGGAGGCCAGGCATGGTGACTCACGCCTGTAATCCCAGCACTTTGGGAGGCGGAGGTGGGTGGGTCACTCGAGGTCAGGAGTTCGAGACCAGCCTGGCCAACATGGCAAAACCTTGTCTCTACTCAAAATACAAAAAATTAGCTGGGCATGGCGGTACACATCTGTAATCCCAGCTACTTGGGAGGCTGAGACAGGAGAATCACTTGAAGCCAGGAGGCGGAGGTTGCAGTGAGCCAAGATCGCACCACTGCACTCCAGGTTGGGTGACAGAATGAGACTCTGTCTCAAAAAAATAAATAAATAAATAAAAAATAAAAAAAAAATTAGCTAGACATGATGGCACATGCCTGTAGTTCCAGCTACTTGAGAGTCTGAGGTGGGAGGATGGCTCAAACCCAGGAGGCAGAGGTTGCAGTGAATTCAGACGGTGCCACTGCACTCCAGCATGGGTGACAGAGCAAGACTGTCTCAAAAAATATATATATATAGTAAATAGGAGCCAGGTCTCCTCTGCTCACTGCTGTGTCCCTAATATCCAGGACAGAGGCTGACACATATCAGGCCACAACAAATACTTGTTAAATGAATACATGGATGAAAAGAAAACTGAAGGCTGCAGGGTACCTTTAAGGCCTTGAACATTTCAACTCACAAGAGAAGATAGTCCCAGACCCCCAGCTGCCTCTGATGGTGAGCATCAAACACAAGGTGGGAGATGGGCTCCAGGGTCTTTGCAATGGTTTTGCATGTACCCCAAAATTTAATTTGTTGGGAACTTAATCCTCAAATTCACAGGCAGATTGGAGGTGGGGTCTCTGGAAAGTAATAAGGATTAAAGTCATCAGGGTGGGGCCCCATGATGAAACTGGTGGCTTTATAAGAAGAGGAGGAGAGACCTGAGCTAACACGCACACACGTGCTCTTTTTCGCCATGTGATGCCTCCCACCACATCATGATGAGCAAGAAAGCCCTTACCAGGTGCTGTCACCATGCTCTTGAACTTCCCAGTCTGTAGAACCATGAGCTAAATAAACCTCTGTTCTTTATAAGTTACCCAGCCTGTGGTGTTCAGTTACAGCAACAGAAAATGAACTAAGACAATCTTTACCTGCAGGAATGCCCAGGCCCACATCAGAATTAAATGAAAGATGAGTGTGGTACTAACTGCCATGGCCACTAAGCATTTGGAGATGGTTTCTATCAGGGAGATGAGACATGAGACAAGTCTGTGTGTCCCTGTGAGTGTCTGGGAACTGGGAGACCCGGCCTGAAGTGTTGGAGAGTCCCTTATTTGCTGGCTGACCTTGAGCATATCACTAGGAAATCCCCAGAAGAGACTGAGTCTACTGGAGAAATGAGCTAATGTACGAACGAATCTCATGGAAAGGCTTGGTGAACAGCAAGAGGCCTGGATTGCTGCAGTGCAGCCCTTCTCCTCACAGGCTGGGCCAGATCAGCAAACTCCTCTGCTCTCTGGGTCCTATAAGGTTTCTTTCTATGTACAATGGGAGAATGTGACCAAATGGTTCTCAGCTGCTTCCCAAGAGCACTGACATCCTGAGGACTCTGGGTAGTCTTATCTGTGATGTCATTCAGCCTCCCAGAGAGAAACCAGGAGATTCTGCCCTGGTCTCCATTCTCTCCTGGCTGTGCTGCTAACAAGGGGGTAGGAAGGGTGACCAGAATTGGCACCACAGCCGCAGGAAGCACTGATTGCCTTAATTCTTGGGGCATGAGGGGTAACAGTGTTAAGTCTTCTCTCCCAGGGCCAATGGAGACATGACCTAATGCCAAAGGGTGAGCCATGAAACTCAACCATTATGATGGAAGACTATAAAAACGGCCAGTGGGAGGAGTGGCAAATGTTCACTTGCAGACTCACCTGCCCTGCACACTCCCTAGCCCCTGGAAACATATTCTCAGCTTGAGGTCCAAGTGATGGACTATAGATTATCACACCATTGCCCCCTTTAGAATAATTAAGATTAACCTTTTTATTTAAAAATAATAATTTTTAAAAGGCTGTGACAGAGACTGTAAGTTGTCCAACTAAATTCCTTGCCCCGTTCTTCCCAGGCAATACACAGTCACTGGGCACATGGCTGCCCAGCCACAGACAGCATTTCTCAGCCCTTCTTGCAGCAAGGTGTGGTCATGTGACTATGCCAGTGGGGTATGAATGGAAGTGCTACATGCAGCTCCCATGTCACCTCCCATTCTGTTATCAAACACTTTCTTCTGGGCTAGAACACAGATAGGCTCCAAACCCAGCTTTGACCATATGAATGAGGATAATGTCCTTAGGGGTGGTGGAGCAACCCCATGGAACTGAATCATCCTACCAACCTGGATTCCATCACTTTGAGACTATGACACAAGAGAAATAAATTCCCATCTTCTTAAAGCCATTGTATTTTGGTGTCTCTTTGTTACAGCAGCTTAGCCTTGATTTCTTATACACCTGCAAACAGCAGGTGTTTCTAGGTCTGAGTATCCAGATGGCAAGCCCCTATCCCATCCCTCCTTCCCCTTTGCCCTCTCCCTTCCTCCCTCACTTCCTCCTCCTCCCTTCCCACCACATGCACCGGGGCAGAAGGGAGAAATCACAGCACACAGGGCACACAAAGTCAAGGGAAGGCAGGATGGGGCTGGAGGTGTGAAAACACCAAGGCCACTCCAAGAATGGTTGAAGGCATCTGAGCAGTGCTGCTGACAAGACCTGGGACCAAGCCCAGAAACCAGAGCAGAGACAAAGCAGACAGAGGGGCTAATTCTCAAGACGGAAGGAAGCATAGTGGCCGGACTCTGCACGGTAACAAACAGCGGCCCAGAGGAAAGAAGGAGTGAGCTCTGCGGTATCTCAAGAAGATGAAGCATGCTGTGGGGAAAACGTGGGATCTGGCTGGGACCTGGTATCCAAGTTCACATCCTTTTTCCTATGTGTGGTGGTGACTGAGTAACTTAACCTTAGTAAACCTCAGAATCTTCTCCTACAAAATAGGATGATACTATCTACTTCTCAAGGACTGTGTAAAGATTAAGGTGATGGACTAAATAAGGTGATAATATAAAATGTCAGGAAAGCAATTATTCTTCCACTGCCTATCTAGGTTTAGTAAAAGCAAGAAACTGAGAGCTCCAACCAATCGATCGCAGTCCCCTGAGGAGAGTGGAGAAGATAAGAACATCGGTAATTTGTCAACTGTCTTGAAGCACCAGGCACAGGCCTGGGTGCTTTACCAGAGTACTGGCTCCCAGGGGAAGTGGCACGTGGCCGGACCCAAGCCGGGTTCTGGTCCTGAGCCTCGCGGCACTGCACATGGCAGCCAATATCTCTCTCAGCCAGGCCTGGAGAACAGAGCAAGAGCTGGGGATGAGGCTGCCACTTCTGCACCCATTGTGGGCAATGCCTCAGGGCTCTCCCCATCAGCAGCGAAAGCCAGGCCAGGTGTGGGTAGCATGGGATCTGAAGCTCAGTTTCCTGCCGGATTGTCCCCCACCCCTACCCCTGCATATCTACATAGTGAAGGGCAGAAAAGCAAAAGGTGCCCCAGGGCCTCAGGACTCAGAAGCAGCCCACACTGCTCTTATACCCAGCACGTAAGCAGAGAATGACATTCCCCAGGATGCAGGAGGATCCAGGGAAACATCAAAATGCCCGATTGGGCAGGCTATCAGCCCACGCGTGGCACCCACATCCTGAGGGCACCCAGGCAAGGAGATAGGGGAGTGTCCCTTTTCCTCCCCATTTGGAGGAAGCAGCACCCCTTCCCAGAGCTTAAGATGGAGGGAAAAAGCCCCAAGTCCTCCGAAAGGCAGACTGGAGTGAATTTAAGCCCACGACACCAGATGCTATTCCCGGCCACATGCCTAAGATGACAGAGCAAGAGTACCTCAAGAGGAACACACATGCCTGCCTCCCACCCCCAAAACCACTGGGTGCCTGTGCCCCACACCAGCAACGAGGGCAGGTAAGCCCATCTGGGCAAGAGGCTGGCAACAGGATCATTCCTGAAAGTCAGCTGTCAAAGTCTGCACCAACGGAGCTGCTGTGAGAAGAAAGCTGCTGGGTGTGTCCTTTGTACTCTGCTATCCTAAGCAAATGACCACTCTGTTAAAAAATCAGCGTTAGCATGTCTGAATATGTGTCAACTGGTTTTTAAAATGTTGTTTAAAGAGGGCCACAGCTACAGCAGAAAGTAGAGCCTACAAAGCCACCTTTGAACCCAGACAAGCTGAACCCTGACAAGCAGAGGAAAAGGCAGGGATACTGCGAGAGGTAGGCAATGCAACATTCAACCACCGTTCTCTCCTGCCCGGTTAAGGTTCTCGTTCACTCTAGGAATTATCCACAGCAAACCATTCCTCCAAAGCCAGCCAGGCTGGGGCCAAGTCTCATGGAGCTGCCAGTACCTCCACAGCACCTAGCATGCAGCAGGTATTCAGTAAGTGTTCGAGTAGGAACAGGGGCACACAAATCAAGTAATGACTGGTGTGTCTCAGTCACAGCCATTTCCAGGCAGCTGGTATGTACATGAGGAATACAGACTGATCTGACTTCAGCATGAGCCAAAAATAATGAAGAGAGGAAGTCTGCTATAAATCATCTAGCACGTTTAGAAGTCCTCTGTCGCTGGGCACTATCCATGCCCTTGGCTTTCCTGCTTAATGCAGCAAACTGGATTGATACCAGAGGGATGGAGAACTCTTCTTGGAGCCTCCGAGTCTCAGCTGGGCTGCCCCAAGAGCCAAAATAGAACTGGAAGGATGAAGGCCACGGAAGGGACAGATTCTCACGCTCCCATCCACAGGGTCTCACAGAAATGACTCCTTGCCCTGAAGGGTGCAAGGGAGTTAGGACAAAGGTCTTTGACAAAGGAGTGAGTCAGGTCCCTGTTGTGAGCACCCCAAGTGCTAGCACAAGTCACTTAAGCTAAATTGCTCTTGTCAAAACAAGCCCTCTGCCAGCACTCACAAGGCTGGGCCCGGCTTTCATCACCGACACTTGCTGAGCTGTGGAATTTAGCCAACAGGCCAGAAGCACCCCCCGCAGGTAGCAGAGGATCAAGACTGGCGAAGCATAGGCTCTGGGCTGGAGGTCCACTCCCATTTCTACCACAGGGTGATCTGGCAACCTTGGGAAACATCTCTTTACCTTTTGGTTCCTATAAAATCAAGATAGGGCTTCTGCATATTTGATGGAGAAGCTTCTAGTGATCATACGGTCAACTCCCAAATATCCACATTAAGGGAGGCAACAGTACATGGACAGCACCACGGGACATAAGCACTCATGGTGAAGGTAGAAAACACAGGAGAAACCACACAAGTGGATGCTGAATAATGACATGGCTAGGTTCAGATTGCAAATGCCTCTGTCAGCCAAAGAGGTTAAGACAGGCATCAGGGAGGGGGTGAGGTTTGGGCTGGGAGCTGAATAGGGTTGGGGTATGGAGGGGAAACTTCTGAATGAAAGCAACAGTCCTCAAAAAATCACAGCACAGGTGGGGCAGCGAAGAGGCCACCATACCAGGATCAGAGAGTGACAGATGATGAAGCTGCATCAGTCAAATGACCCAGATGGTGAACCCCTGTCTGCCAGGAGGGGAAGCTTGGCTTGGTCCCACAAGCAATAAGGAGCCACTACGAGCTGCTGATTGGGGTTGTTTCATGATATTTAATAACAGCTACTGTGTACTGGATACTTACAGTGTGCAGGTATAACCTCATCTAATCCTCAGAACAACACTATGGGCTGGGTATAAATAGAATTACCATTTTACAGACAAAGGAAGTGAGGCACAGTGAAGTTAAGGAACCTGCTCCAGGCCACACAGCCAGGAGTAGTGGCACTGGAACTTGAACCAGAGCCAACTGACTCTGAAACCCATGGTCTTAATCACTGTGCTACACTGGCTCCACCCCAGAAGGAAGAACTGTTTGTCTTCCTTGGCAAAAGGGGGGCAGCAGCATTTGTCTGGAGGCTGGGTCTGCAGACTAGGAACGCTGCTGCACTCAGGAGACGGCACTGGGGCTGGAAGGGAGGGATGAATCCAGTAGATTGTACAAGGGAAGTATTGGCAAGATTTGGGACTGACACACCCAAGCCTGGGGAAACTTGAATGTTTATGGAGACCTTGATAGAGATGGAAAGTCAAGAAGGGCACCAATTATGGGGCAGATGATGAGCTCACATTGAAGTGTTGAGAAGTGCCCATCAATGGGCTCTCATATCTCTCCTTGAGAAGTTCTTCTTCTCCCTTCTAACTTAGACTTCACCTGCAGCCCAGGTCTTCATAAATTACCCTCCAGAGAAATGAAGCCTCTCACCATCTCTCAGTCCCTTCACAGGCCCCATCTCTTGATGACACCTCCACCCCTGCCCCCAGCTCCTTTTCAAGGGCAGCACATCTGTCCCGAGGAGAAAGGGCTGGGATCTGGTTAGTGTCTGCTCACTGCTGAGGAGTTCGACATGGAGGACTCATTTATCTTCCAGTCTGTGTGTGTGAAAGTATGCATGAGTGTGTCAAGAACCTGTAGATATAAACAGCTCTGCCTTGGAGAAGGAAGCATACTCTCATTTTTCCTCAGTGGACGACAAACAGAGATAAACCAGATGCTGTTTTCCCAGGTCCTGTTGCCAGTAATCTCAGCCAAGGGGGCGCTGGCAGGGCATCCTTCCTGAAGACTCTCTGGAACCCAGTGGTCCTCAAGGCATCACCCCAACAGCTCAGTCCATCCTGTTTTTGGGCTCGGCCACCAGTCTAGGGCAGGCCGCCCATTGCCAGTTCTCAGAGCAATCGGGAGAATGAGGGATATTTACAATCCAAGGTCAGCTGGCGCCATCTTGCTTCCTGGGAAAGAATGTCTCCAGCTAAGAGTCTGCCCCAAGAATGCTCGAGGGGTCAGAGGCACCAGAGGTCTCCGGCAGGCCAGTCATTCTAAGAGCTTACTTCATCCTTCAGTGTTTCCTGAGGGCGAACTGTGTGCTGGGCACTCTGGCATGCGGGGATGCTGGATAGGGCATTTGCATAGCAAGTGGATAGCTGAAAGGCTGGCCAGAGTGACCACGAGGGCCTCAATTAGCCCTGGGTAGTGAATGCCTGTTCACCTGTCCATGTCAGTATGTCTGTCCTAGTGATTCTTAGGTACTCACCGTGAGGAAGGCAGTCCACAGTCCCAGAGCTGGGACTCCACGCAGGCCTTTGGAGCATGGTGGGAATCATGGCAGTGATGGTGATGAGGAGTTTTAACCCAAAAGCTGTTGAGAGCATGTGTGCAGTAACCCTGAAAGGCCTGCATCTGCTTGCTCACCAGGGCAGACTGCCCAGGTACAAGGGAGACTGGAGGTCTGCTGGGCAGTCCTGCCTGTTTCAGCAGGACTGTGACTAAGGCAGCCCTCAGTTTGGGGGTCACAGAATTGAAGTGCAGGGAAATGCCAAGAGTGTAGCTGAGATGGCCACAGTTAAGTTAAGGGGCTACTGCACACATGCTCTCAACAGCTTTTGGATTAAAACTCCTCATCACCATCACTGCCATGATTCCCGCCATGCTCCAAAGGCCTGCATGGAGTCCCAGTTCTGGGACTGTTGACTGTCTTCCTCACGGTGAGTGCCTAAGAATCACTAGGACAGCTAAGGGGTTCTCGGCCTTCGTGCATCTATAAGAGAAATCAAAATTTCTTCCAAGGAGCGTATGTTCTTTCTGCCTGAGGCCCAGGGTGGTCTCCCAGTCCAGACTGTAAAGTTTTGAGAAAAGTGTTATTAGAAGGAGGTGACACCTATTCCCACAGGCCCCACCCCACTTGGGGCCTCAGGACACTGTCTGCTGAGTGGAAATCACTGCCAGCCAATGGGCCACCCTCCTACTATGTGTGTGCCCATAGAGGCCCAAAATAAATAACAATGAACACCTCAACCTTAGTCTCAGGTGGCCCCAGAACAGAGTGGCTGGGTGAGTGAAGACGATGAACTGGCCAGAAGAAGGATGAGAATGGGGAACAAAAGTCTGGGCAGGCAGGAGCGGGGAAACCAGGGCGAGCCCTCATCAAGACCAGGCAGGAAGAATACTTTTCACTGAAATAGTCCCAAAGCCTAATTTTAGACAATAGTTCCTTTCTCCACTCGCATTCTTCCCAGAACTAGGATTTGTATTCAGTTGAACTCCTGTCATCCCCTGGGGAAAGCTGCATCCTCTGGTGTTTGCAGTGCTTTTTCTCTGTGCTGAGCCAAACAATGAGGAGATGTGCCCCAGCAAGAAGAAGGAAGGCTTGGCTGCAACCCTTCTAAAATTGCACACGTGTTCTCTGCCACACACACGCACCTGTCCACCTCCAGCTGACAAGCACACAGCAGACAAGAGCTGGAGCTGCACACAGCAGCCACGATGATCTCAAAACACACATTGGATCATGTAAACTGCACTTCCTCTCCCACTTCAAACTCTGATAGAACTTCCAAGTCTCTTGGAACAAAAGCGCCTTAATTCAGCAATCCGGGCTTCAGTTATCTGGCTCCTTCTGCTCTCCAGTGTCATCTCACACCACTTCTTGCTATCACTGCCCCTGGCTCCAGT